>NC_141626.1:30669494-31024494 GCF_047967505.1 Dipteris shenzhenensis
TGAAGGGGGAGGTGGTGGTGGTGGTGGTGGTGGAGATGGAGGGGGAGGGGGAGGTGGAAATGGAGGGGGGAGGGGGAGGTGGAGATGGAGAGGGAAGGGGGAGGGGGAAGGGGGAGGCGGTGGTGGAGATGGAGGGGGAGGGGGAGGGGGAGGTGGAGATGGAGGGGGGAGGGGGAGGGGGAGGGGGAGGTGGAAATGGAGGGGGGAGGGGGAGGGGAAGGTGGAAATGGAGGGGGGAGGGGGAGGGGGAAGGGGGAGGCAGTGGTGGAGATGGAGGGGGAAGAAAGAGGGGGAGGTGAAGATGGAGGGAAGAGGGGGAGGGGGAGGTGGAGATGGATGGGGAAGGGGGAGGGGGAGGTGGAGATGGAAGGGGGAGGGGGGGAGGGGGAGGTGGAGATGGAGGGGGAAGGGGGAGGGAAGGTGGAAATGGAAGGGGGAGGGGGAGGTGGAGATGGAGCGGGGAGTAGAGGGGGAGGTGGAGATGGAGGGGGGAGGGGGAGGTGGAGATGGAGGGGGAAGGGGGAGGGAAGGTGGAAATGGAGGGGGGGAGGAGGGGGAGGTGGAGATGGAGGGGGGAGGGGGAGGTGGAGATGGAGGGGAAGGGGGAGGGGGAGGTGGAGGGGGAGGTGGAGATGGAGATGGAGGGGGAAGGGGGAGGGAAGGTGGAAATTGAGGGGGAGGCACAGATGGAGGGGGGAGGGGGAGGTGGAGATGGAGGGGAAGGGGGAGGGGGAGGTGGAGATGGAGGGGGGAGGGGAGGGGGAGGTGGAGATGGAGGGGGGAGGGGGAGGTGGAAATGGAGGGGGGAGGGGGAGGTGGAGATGGAGGGGGGAGGGGGAGGTGGAAATGGAGGGGGGAGGGGGAGGGGGAGGGGGAGGGGAAGGGGTTGGTGGAAATGGAGGGGGGAGGAGGAGGGGGAGGTGGAGATGGACGGGGAAGGGAAAGGGGGAGGTGGAGATGGAGGGGGGAGGGGGAGGTTGAGATGGAGGGGGGAGGTGGAAATGGAGGGGGGAGGGGGAGGGGGAGGGGAAGGGGGTGGTGGAAATGGAGGGGGGAGGGGGAGGGGGAGGTGGAGATGGAGGGGGAAGGGGGAGGGGGAGGTGGAGATGGAGGGGGGAGGGGGGGGGAGGTGGAAATGGAGGGGGGAGGGGGAGGGGGTGGTTGAGATGGAGGGGGGAGGGGGAGGTGGAAATGGAGGGGGGAGGGGGAGGGGGAGGTGGAGATGGAGGAGGAAGGGGGAGGGGGAGGTGGAAATGGAGGGGGAAGGGGGAGGGGGAGGTGGAGGTGGAGGGGGAGGGGGGAGGAGGAGGTGGTGATGAAGATGGAGGGGGAGGGAAAGAGGGAGAGAGAGAAAGGGGGAGGGAAAGTGGGAGGGGGTGGTGGAGATGGAGGGGGGGAGGGGGAGGGGGAGATGGAAATGGATGGAGGAGGGGGCGGGGGGGTGGAGATGGAGGGGGGAGGGGAGGTGGAGATGGATATGGAGATGGAGGGGGAAGGGGGAGGGGGAGGTGGAGATGGAGGGGGGAGGCGGAGATGGAGGGGGGAGGGGGAGGTGGAGGGGGAAATGGAGGGGGGAGGGGAAGGGGGAGGGGAAGGGGGTGGTGGAAATGGAGGGGGGAGAGGGAGGTGGAGATGGAGGGGGAAGGGGGAGGGGGAGGTGGAGATGGAGGGGGGAGGGGGCGAGAGGTGGAAATGGAGGGGGGAGGGGGAGGGGGTGGTGGAGATGGACGGGGGAGGGGGAGGTGGAAATGGAGGGGGGAGGGGGAGGGGAAGGTGGAGATGGAGGGGGAAGGGGAAATGGGAGGGGGAGAGGGACAAGAGAGGGGGAGGGGGAGGTGGAAATGGAGGGGGGAGGGGGAGGGGGAGGTGGAGATGGAGGGGGGAGGGGGAGGTGGAAATGGAGGGGGGAGGGGGAGGTGGAGATGGAGGGGGAAGGCGGAGGGGGAGGGGAGGGGGAGGGGGAAGGGGGAGAGGGATGTGGTGATGAAGATGGAGGGGGAGGGAAAGAGAGAGAGAGAGAAAGGGGGAGAGAAAGAGGGAGGGGGTGGTGGAGATGGAGAGGTGGAAATGGAGGGGGAAAAGGGGAGGGGGGGAGGGGGTGGTGGAAATGGGAGGGTGAAAAAAAAGAAGAGAAAAAAACTTGACGGACGGAAATCCATCCAAAGGGAGGAAGAGGTGGTCACTTGAGCGCTCTCCAAGACCTCGATGTAACGGGATTGTTGAAGAACAATGGACAGTGGGTGGATGGCTAGGTTATCGCTGCGAGATGGGCTCGAAGTCACTTACAATGTGAGGATGGGAGTAAGGTGGTGGTCGATGGAGACGGAGGAGTGTCTTGTGTAGGGCTCAGAATGAAGAAGAGGATGGAGGCAAAATGTGAAAGATGAAGAATGAGGGGGTGGAGTTGGTTTTTATAGGAAATGAGTTTAGGTTTACGGTTTAACCCTAAACTCTTCCCGAGCCATAACTCTTTATGGATAGCTCAGTTTGCTTTTTTGAAAAAAGGTAAAATGATCGAAATTGCAAGCTCTACGCATTCGTATCCACTACCTAGCCTAATTGTTTATCATGTGGCTTCTATTTAAGAAATTTCTTAAGGTAGTAACCCAAGGTTAATGCTTGGGGTTGATATGTTTGGCTAGAAATGGAAAAAAATTTTACTCTCCTTGCCCTTGAGTGTTATTTTTGTGAAAGTTCGAAGTAGTTTGTTTTCTACACGTACCTACATATGTTTACTCTTACTTGAGATGCTAGTCTCCCTGGCAATGGCACCAAATGTTTGCTCTTTCCTACTACTTTCGTAGGAAGAGCTAGGTTCTCTCAGTATGTAGGGTTCTGAGGCTTTTTGTCACCTACAGATATATTGGGGTTGTTGGTTGTAGTATATGTGTAGCTTAGGACCTCAAGTCATGTTCCGATGAGAGACATAGGCTTAAGTGTGGTAAGCAAACAAAGTGCATGCATGTGTAAAAGGAATGTGTATCATCATGATTGAGGTAATGAAGGCTTTCGCCTTCATTGGGGGTTGTAGGGTTTAGGAGGAGTTTAAGGGTTAGAAGGAGGTTCCAGGGTTCAAAAGGAGGTTCCAAGGTTAGAAGGAGGTTTCTGGGTTTACAAGGAGTTCCAGGGTTTAGAAGGAGGTTCCAGGGTTTAGAAGGAGTCCAGGGTTAGAAGGAGGATCCAAGGTTCAGAAGGAGGTTCGAAGGAGTTCCAAGGTTTAGAAGGAGGTTCCAGGGTTTAGGAGTCCAGGGTTAGAAGGAGTTTCCAAGGTTCAGGGTAGAGTACATGGTGGAGAACTCATCTCCCTCATAGATCATGGAGTTTAAGGGATGAGGAACAAAGGGTTTAGGGGGAGCATAGGAGTCGGAGAGAAAGAAGGTGTAAGAGCATGGGGGAAAGAAGAGAGAGGAGGGAGGAGGAGGAGGGAGGAGGACAAGAGAGGAGGAGGAGGAGGAGGGAGGAGGAGGAGGAGGAGGGAGGAGGAGGAGAAAGGAGGAGGAGGGAGGAGGAGAGGGAGAGGGTGGGTTGCAAGGTTGGAGGAGAGGGGAGGAGGAGTTGCAAGGTTAGGACATGCTTTTGGACGTTGAGTGCAAGGAAGCATGGACACTTGAGACAAATGCTTGGAATACCAAAGTAGACTCAACACAATGCCCCAAAGAGTCTGGGCTTCATTCCATTATGGGGTATTTATACAAGTTGGAGAGAAGTTGGAGAGCTTCTCTCTCTGCATGTAGGAATTATAACACAAAGTTGTAACATAAAGTTGTAACATAAAGTTGTAACACATTCCCTTTCTACATGTAGAAGTTGTAACACAAAGTTGTAACACAAAGTTGTATCACAAAGTTGTAACATAAAGTTGTAACACATTCCCTTTCTACATGTAGAAGTTGTAACACAAAGTTGTAACACAAAGTTGTATCACAAATTTGTAACACAAAGTTGTAACAAAAAGTTGTAACACATTCTCTTTCTACATGTAGAAGTTGTAACACAAAGTTGTAACACATTCTCTTTCTACATGTAGAAGTCATATGTAGAAGTTGTAACAAAAGCTGTAACACAAAGTTGTATCACAAAGTTGTAACACAAAGTTGTATCACATTCTCTTTCTACATAAGTTCATGTTGGGAAAGAGTCAACATTACTCCACAAACCGTGGTGCATGTGCGTAAAGAATATGTTGTAAAGAAAAACATTGTATTAGAAACATAAACTGACTCAAGTTTAAAGCACAAAATTTCAACCTAAGGAGGATTACCATGTAATGTGTAATATGTGACTCCCCCCATGCTTCTACCATCAATGATATGAATTCTCCCAATGCTGTCCTGAATCTCTCATAATAAAGCTCATCTGTTTGACCTTGTCTAAGCAACTTTATAAATGCATCAATCTTTGTCCACAGTTTTGCTCTCAAAGTATCAATTTGTGAATGTGAAGCTTGATTTGTGGTGCACTCACACAAATCTTTCCAGTACTCCCAACCTAGGGTGCTTTGAGCCAATGTATGTTTTTCTTTATCAGCATTGTGGTTGGACAAGAACGTCCTTGCCTTTCCTCCACCCATGGACACTTTAGTAGGAAGATTTTGTGTCTTTCCTAATTGTTTCTTGTCTTGCTTAAGCTTCACATTGCCTCCGTGAAGTCCCATTAGTGAGAGTACTTCTTTAGCTTTTGCAATGCATTGTGTAGATACTTGCTATGGCCTCAGATTTCAAGCATAAACTAGATGGAGATAGAGTAACTTATCAAGTATACGCAGTTCAGCATGCAAAGTACACACGTGTACCCGCTCTAATGGAATTGGTAGAATGGGGTTCCACTTAGGATCCTTTTTGTGACGATCAGGGGTTGCACTTTGTTTGCAAGAAAGGATGCCATTTTCCCACTATAGGCTTCCCTTTTGCATCTTCTGAGAGTGGCAAGCATGTCCATTTTGCATCTGCACTTGTATCACAACCATACAAGCACTTGAGGGTCTTCAAATCACTAGCTAGATGCCATTCAACTTGGAACATTCCATGCCCATCCAATGGATTTGGTAGAATGGGGTCCCACTTAGGATCCTTTTTGTGATGATCAGGGGTTGCCCTTTGGTTGCAACAAAGGATGCCATTTTCCCACTGTAGGCTTCCCTTATGCATCTTCTGAGAGTGGGTGCAATACAAGCATGTCCATTTTGCATCTGCACCTGCATCACAACCATACAAGAACTTGAGGGTCTTCAAATCACTAGCTATATGCCATTCAACTTGAAATGTTCCATGCCCATCCACAATTAATGTTTGCCCTGCCTCTTGTCTTCGAATAATCGATGGGATACCGGTTCTCTCCAAAACCCACTTCAATGTCTCATGGCACTTCTTTGGGGTCTCAAAGGCTACAAGCCACCATCTGTCCTTCTCAGATTGGACCGAGAAACCTTGCTCAACTTCCTCATTCGCTTGAGCAAAATGCAAGGCGTCATTCATAATACAAATGCTCACCCTCTCTTGCTTGTGCTCTTTTAGCAACTAAGCTTCATCCATTTTTATAACAAATACTAGATTGCCATCTGTACAATGAAAGAGAAATTTAGTAAGGATATAGAAATCAGAATAAATAAAGTTGAATGTGAAGAGGGAATTTCTCTTATGTTCTTCTCTCATCCCATAGAATTTGACCATGGCTCTCTACAAATTCTCTACATCCACGTAAACATTATTGAAAGCATTCATCTCAAACGTTTGGATGCCAGATTTCTTTTTACTCTTCCAAGTCATTGTGCCACTTACACAATGGTATCCTCCAAGCTTTTCTCTAGCACATTGGTTTGTTTCTTCACGTGCAAGCCTTATAGACCACGGTGTTAGCAATGGCATTGTAGATATCTTATACTTTTCCTCCATAGTAGACTTGAAAATTTTAAAAACAGAGTTGTAAGCTTCATGACTTACACCAGCAACATCACAAGCTCCAAGCACCTCCTTTGCTTGGAGGAGGCCCTTGAAATCCTTCACTACCTCTCTAGCAACTTGTTTACGTAGCCCTTTTTGTCTAGGGTCCTTCAATACTTCCATGACATCACTTGGCTTTATTAAACTTCTTAGAACATATGAAGGATCACTATCATCCATTTCCATTGTTCCCATCACATCCTCCATGAAATTCCTAAAGTAGAGTACAAATGAGTCTTAGTGGAAAGAATGCAACACCACAAATATTTTGGGGTAAGAAATTTCATTTAAAATTTGGGGAACTAACCTTGTAGCCCGTATTCTCCTCTTTTGGGCACCACTATTGGTTGACAATGCATCCATAGATTGCAATTTTCTTTTCCTCTCCTTTAATCCCAAAGGTGTTCCCTTCAACTTTTGTACTCGTTCTATTGACTTCTCTCGTTCCTTCTCCACAGCACGTTGAACTTGGCCATAGATAGACCTTTCCAAATCTTGTTTGCTTTCAGCAAGCTTCTGGATTGATTCTTCCAATTCATGTCGCTCCAAGTCTAGTGCATGTGCTTTGTCATTGAGTTCTTTGTTTTGCAATTGGAGATCCTGCATACTATTATGCATTGCCACACAATAGTAATATTTCCCAAATGTGCAAGTTCTTCTACTTGGGCTCTCTGCACCTCGCTTGCTTGCATAGCCAATGTTTGAGAATGGTTCAATCGATTGCAATAACGGAGCAATCCAGCATGTCCCTTGCCAATAAACTGAACAACATCATGCACTGTATGAAAAGGAGGACTCTTTTGGGTGGCAGGGTCTAAAGGATACAAGTTTCCATCCACCCAAAGGTCAAGATGCTTCTTCCCTTGCAATCAAAGACTGTGGAGCACACTTTGAGGAGTTCCACTATATCCCAATGAGCATGTGCTTACATATTCTACCTCTAGTTGTAGGTTCACATGGTACTTGTTGGATATGTCCTTGAATGGTGCCATGAGTACTCAAAGAGAGGTATCAGTGATGCAGGCTAAAATGTAGGGGAGAGCTGGCAAAGATGGAGTAGTGAGAGGGAGAGAGTAGCAAGGAAGAGGGAGGAGGAGAAGCAGATGAGGGCAAGAGGAAGAGGAGGAGAAGAGTAGGGCGACAGGTGTAGAAGGGAGGGAAGAAGCTGCTATAGAAGGGAGGAGGAGGGGAGAGATGCTATAGGAGGGAGGAGGAGGGGAGAGATTCTGCAGGAGGGAGGAGTAGAGGAGAGGGATCCTGGGTAGTTAGAGAAGGAGGGGAGAGGAAGGAGGGAGGAGGAGCCAGAAGGAGGAGGAGGAGGGGAGAGGGAGGAGGGAGGAGGAGGAGCAAGATAGAGGAGGGGAGAGGAGGAGGGAGGGGGAGGGAGGGAGAGGGAGAGGGAGGAGGAGGAGGAGGGAGGGAGAGAGAGAGAGGGAGGGAGGGAGAGAGAGAGAGAGAGGGAGGGAGGGAGATTTGAAATTCGAAATTCAAATTACAAAAAGTGGCCCCCTCCCCTCATTGATGGGGGGAGAGGTGGGCTCAAATGTGGGCTTAACCCACCTAGGTTGGGCTGGTTAGCCTGTTTGGGACCCTCCAAGCCCCTTGCATTAGCCCACTAAGCATTCCCTAATCCATTCCTTATGAGGCCCTTTTAAGACCCCAATTCTCCCCTAATGAATAATGCTCACAATCTCTAGAATAAAGGAAGCCACTCAACCTCTTCGCAAATATTGTGCCTCAGTAAAACGCATGACCAAGGTCTAATACCACATGAAAAAATGAGTTCCTTGGACCTAAACTAATATAAGGTGAATGAATCCTAAGTGCACACATGGTAAAGAGCTAGAGTAAATATGTAGACTCAACTCAATCAGGGATTGATAGTTGTAGTCATACAGAGACTTGATTTCTTGCTTATTTATTATATGAAAGTGACCTCCCTTTATAAGAGTTCAATACATACTTGCATTGCTTGCTCATATGTGGGATAAAGTTGGCTCGCTATATGGCAACCTCTTCTACTCATACTTGCATTGCTTGCTCACATGTGGGATAAAGTTGGCTCCCTGTGTGGTAGCCTCTTCTACTCATACCTTTTCCTATCTTGTTCCTAAGGCACCACATCTTTTATAACTAAGGCGCCGGATGCATCTATTACTAAGAACCATTAAATCCCACCCTTTGAGTTCTAGAACTTCAAGCTCTCAAAGATGAGACTATAGAGAAGGAAATCCAGATGGTACATGATCTGCCATGTCATTGCATTGAGGATTCTAACATGCAAGATAGTTTTTCCAACAAGAGTTTGATAGATGCAAGGAAAGAAAGTGTTAAAGGGAAACTAGAAACTTTGAGCAAAATTTAGATAAATAACAAAATGTACTTAGAGAACATGAATGCTAATTAGCATTCTAACTTTAGTACTTTTGAGTACATGTTAGAAGATTGATTATAGCATGATCTAATAGTAGAAGCTATAGATATGCAAGGAATGGACAATATTAAATCAAAGAATATTAGTTGGCACCTTGAATAATGTCTATTTCATAGAACAACAGTCTCTAAGTGCTCATAATTGATAACTGAATTCTCATAATAGTGGAGCAATTGTAAAGTCATACATGGTTCACACATAGAGATTTAAACTAGGTGACTTCTTGAAGGACTTCTTCAAAATGTAAGACACTTCCTATTCTATGACTCTTCATATTTTGACTATTCAGACTTCATCAAAATGTCAAACCCTTCATATATTGACTATTTAGATTCTTGATATTCAAATTTTGATAGCATAGAAAAAAGTGTTGTTGTAATAAACATCAACTTTTTTTCAAAGTTTAGGGTATTAAATCTAGTTTTGTAACATTTGTGACAATTTTACTCATATTCAGGTTGGTGCAAAATATCATACCCATCGAACACACAACATATGCTAGAAGCACACTGACATATTTTTTAAGACACTCCTGCATGATGTGATTTCCCGAAGCAATGGATAGAAGAGATTATTAACCGAGATTTGGTAATTGGTCTATTTTGACTTTAGGTGATGCCCAACTCATTTCTACATCAGTAAAAGGACTCAAAAAGCATGGCATCGTAGATCCCATAGCATCAGATGGTTAAGAAGAAAGGAAATATGCATGACCAATCATGCAAATGATATTGGATCCACATAAAACTTTGTGAGCACATGGATCTTCCTCACATTAACTAGATCCATGCAAAGTATCATACCCATCGGAGACACATATCCTAGGAGCACACTGATGCAGTTTTTAAACACATGCATGGTTTAAGGTCAAAACACAGAAACACCTATGCACAACCATCCAAATGACATTTGATCTATATAGCTTGATGCTTATATTCAATGAATTGACATTAATTAGTCTTATAACTGAGCATTTCCTTGTCCTTTGTGAAAAGGGAAAATTTTATGTTTAATGATTTATTGAAATGCCACTTTATATTATGCACTTCACCTAGTCCAATAAAGGCATGCCCAAAAATTGTGACAAAATAAGAATTCCCAATATTCTGAATGATTTCATGTGTCAAAGAAGCTTTTAAGTGGTTAGTGGGACGGTACATATGATAGGTATGCATTGCTTCACCTCATTGAAGTATACTTAGGACCAACCATCCTCATCTAACCCGTGGTTTGATAGTTTTATTGTTAGAAGATGTTGGACCTGCATGGTCGATGTTTATGGGATGACACGTTTTTCATCTATCTTTTGCATGCTTTTAGAGCCATGTGAGATGTTTTGAGGTATATCATTTGCTTTGATATAAATTTCAAATGACCTTGCGCGGTAGTGTTTCCTTTCATTCATTACCAATTTTTATAGTTGGATGTTTGGCCAATGTCTATGCCATTGGCTTTGACTTACCTTCTCATTAAATATGCATGCATGTTTGTCTTAAATCTCGTTCGTCTTGGTAGGAATTGATGCTAGGTGTTTATGACCTTGTCATGTACTATACTTAAAACTATATAGGGATGTACATACAAGTGAAGGTCCTTTCATTTATTCAAGATTTCTACATATTAGACATGCCTGTAAGCTAGCAACATGTGCATTGTTTTAGATCTTTGTCGATGGATGCATATGACTCACTCCCATGACTTTGCCACATGTTTGCACACTCAGTACTATGTGAATTGCCACACTCTACAATCTAGGCACCATGGGTCGTCTTGCATCTTTCCAAGTATGTAAATACTTGATGTAATCTTCTTATGCAAGGTATAATGTGACTTCTCCTATTTAATTTGCATTTGCACCTCATAGAACTTAAAATGCAAGTTATTTAACCTTCTTTCCTACTTGGTAATCTCCGGGTTTGCGACAAATTATTCCTCGTGCTCCGTTTGACCTTGTAACCTCCTCGTTTGCCTCCTCTCAATATGTAAATCTTTGTTCCCTAGGAGAGAAGTAGTGCATAGTAAGAGTTGGGAACTGGAACTTTGCATAACTAAGACTCGAGCCTGTCCTACAACAAAAGCGAGGTTTGCTTTTAGCGTTTGCTTGTGGCCTAAGCCACCTCCCTCATAAGAGTATAAATGAATCAGTTTGCATTTGATAGCGCCGCCTTATTCTCATTTCCTCATTCTCAGCTGCATGCAGCAGGAGCAGCGACAACACACCAGCTTGCTTATGGAGTCGGACGCAGTTCTAACCTCGCTTTCTTGCAGCATCCACGGGCGCCCCAGCCCCAACAAGAGGCTCTGCTTAAGAGATCTACCCCTCAACAATGCCAAGAAGTCCAATCTTAACCAGCTCTACGTTGTGGGACGGAAGCTCGGCCGAGGCAGTCAGGGGGTCGTTCGGCTCTGCTCAAAGAAGTCCTCAGGGGAGCAATACGCATGCAAATCCATCTTTTCGGGATCTGGTCAAGATTTGGAAGCCATCCGGAGCGAGGTGGAGATCATGAAAACGCTAGAGGGCACCCCAGGCGTTGTAAAGTTAGAAAACGTAATCCAGGACGACGATGGTACTGTCCACTTGCTTCTCGAATTGTGCCAAGGAGGCGACCTATGCGAGAAGGTCATGAAGGAAGGCAAGCTTTCGGAGGCCGCGGCAGCAAAGGTTCTTAGGACCTTGGCGGGGACGCTTCTGGCTTGCCATAGAAAGAGGGTGATACACAGGGATATCAAAATGGAGAACGTGTTTTTGACGTTGGGAGGCGATGTGAAACTCGGAGACTTCGGCCTGGCGGTTCGCTATCACCAGCCTTTGAAGGAGATGAGAGGCACCAGAGAGTACATGGCGCCTGAAGTGATTCAAGGAACCTACGATCAAAGGGCAGACGTGTGGAGCTTGGGAGTCTTGTTGTACACCCTCCTCACAGCCACCTTTCCCTTCTCCTACGACGACCCTGAACAGACAAACCAAGCTATTCTTCACGATTGTCTCAACCTCAAATCTGACCCTCTCTCTTCCCAAGCCAAGGATCTACTGCATGGAATACTCGCTAAAGACCCTTCCAAAAGGCTCACTTTGGAGCAAATTTTAAGTCATCCTTGGTTGCGCACTAGCTTGAAGCCCCTTGCTCAGTGCACACCGGCTGCGGCTGCTTCTACTTCAGTGCCAGGTGCTCGACGCACAGCCAAGCAGTGGCACAGCCAGATGCGTCAACGTTTTGTCAAAGCTCAACTTGCCGTCTAAAATGATACGTAAAAAGGCAGAAAGCATTCTCGGCTCTCAAGTTTCTTTTGCTCATCGTCAATGTACATCATCATCTTCATGCGAAGGTCACGACTTCAGCTGAAAAACACAACTGGGCATCTTATCTCTCTCTCTCTCTCTCTGTCTGTCTGTCTGTCTCTCTCTCTCTCTCTCTCTCTCTCTCTCTCTCTCTCTCTCTCACGCACACACCTTTTGCAAGCTGGGACTGAGAGGGTGTTGCCAGTGAGACCTGAGGAAGACCAACTGCTAAGGAGTAAGAACCGTGTGACAGATTCACGTAATAGTTAGTTTTGTGCCATTCCATAGGGAGACCTTAGTGCATTGCATATATGCCGTAATAAGCCTTCAGGCTTCAAAGAATTGTGAGAACTTGAGGGAGAGCTCCGGCTGGAGCTTTCCTGTAGTGATTGCTGCTGAGAGAGGGAGCTGACGAATACAGACGTAGAGTTGGCATGGAAGGCGTTTAATCATATTTGCTGCTGAGAGTGGGAGATTCAGCTATGGTATTTTCTTTACGAAGAACTTCATTCATTTAAGTCGAGTTTCAATCCAAACGAAGTGTACGGATGATTGTCCGAAGTGTACATGTGGACAGATTACTCGACTGGTTGCGATTATACCTAGAGACAGAGAAAGGTTTCGAAAGAAGAGTAGAGAGATGAAGGGATACTTTTGGCTAAAGGTGTTTACGCAATGGTGAAGTCATGATGCTAGTGTGGGCTTGGGAAGTGTGGGTATTTAATCTTGTAAGTGCCAACGTAAGGTTGATGCGATGGAAACGCAAATTTTTTTAAATAAAACAAAAGTAAAAACCTATTTTTCAAATCAATGTAAGCAAGTAGCTTAGGGCAAAATTAGGACCTACTACCCCCTTGCCAATCATGCCAAGGCTTGCCATTGTGCCAATAAATTCTTATTCGGAATGTTAGTACTTAATCTTAATTGGGTACGTGTATATACATATATAC
Source organism: Dipteris shenzhenensis (assembly GCF_047967505.1). NCBI lineage: Eukaryota > Viridiplantae > Streptophyta > Polypodiopsida > Gleicheniales > Dipteridaceae > Dipteris > Dipteris shenzhenensis. The sequence continues at coordinate 30,682,098 of NC_141626.1, forward strand.
ATACGTACAAATATATGTGTATGTGTGTGTAAAAGATAGGTTAACCTGTGAGTTAGTGTAACGTAGCCCTAGTTATACCCCACCTAGACTAGGTTAGTTCGATTGCTATGTGGCAGAGTTGTAGGTTACCACATGTCAAGAGTTAAGTTAACTAGGTTGGAGTCTAGTTACGTTAGGTCAGCTATTCCTATCATGGTTAGTCTAGTTAGGTAATTTGGTTGGAGTCTAGTTGGGCAGGGTGTCAAATGAGAGCTACAAGTGCTTTTCATTTGGGAAGACTGTAGTCATGTAGCGGTACGGTAGACCACAATTGGGTAGAGAGAGAGAGAGAGCACAAATACACACCACTAACGCTAAGAACAGGAAAGTACATGCTATAAAGATGCCTCAATCTAACCATTAGTCATCATCTCTATTCTCTATTGACGAGAGATTTTTTTAAAGGCATTTAAGACAATTGTAGACATTTGGATCATTGGATTTCATTTAAGAAATACTAGTTGTATGCCCGTGCTTCGTACAAGTTTTTAATAGAAAGATCTGTGTGTGTGTGTGTGTGTGTGTGTGTGTGTGTATGTGTGTGTGAGAGAGAGAGAGAGAATGGTGTCTTGCTTGCTAAAGCAAGACCAGCTATGGAATATTGAACAAAATGAGAAACAGGGAAGCATGGAGATTGCAAACATTGCACGCTTTGCATTTCTTTAGTGCAAGCCTTTAGCTGACACGTGGCATCGTTCAAGCTACCACGCGTTCTTCCTTTTATCCGTGGTTAATAGCTAGATAGATGGGCCATTAGATGTCTTCTAGCATGCAAAGAGTGTGTTTTAACTTTTGATTAAGGGCCGCATTTGGTCACATTGGATGTAGTGGAATGGAAATGTTGAATTGATCTAAAGGCAGTTCCATCTCACCCTATCTCATTAATACTATGCATCGTATTCGCATAAATTTATAACATCAGGGAGAAACATCGTGTTTGAGGCAGGTATATTATCTAGAGTCTTTAATGTAGTGTTTGTGTGTGCTTAAGAGAGAGAGAGAATAGAGATGCTTAAGAGAGAGAACAGAGATGTTTGTGTGTACTTAACATAATGTTTGTGTGTGCTTAAGAGAGAGAGAACAAACATGGATTCCATGGCAAGATTTAGTTGCAACATAGAAGCATCTCTATGTGTGAGTGGAAGGGGATGGGAGCCTGGATTAGCTTTGGAATAATTTTTTGCTTGTGTTTGTAAATGACATCTATTATCGGGGGATAACATTCTCATAGCTTTTGTCCATGGCAAAGCCATGGGTTTGGCACTAGTTGCACATTAACAAGATGTCTCAAAACCTAATACCCTATACATAGCTAATTAGAACTTCAAAGCTAATTTGACACTTCATTGTCCATTTAAGATTTATGTGCATTGTTCAAAGTCATTAGAGGTCTCATTAGCATGTGGAATTTTGGAATAAATATTTAATGATAACTAATCCTTCTAATGAAAAAAAAAAAGGTTTCAAGGGTGTGGTACAATGAATAATTCTTCAGCCAACACATGCTTATGCTACTAATTTCTTAGTTTCAAGTAAGATACACTTTTCAAATTATCTCTTTTTATGCCTTTCTAACCTTTAGTTTTTTATTAGGTCAGTGGTTGGTGGAGAGGTGAACCAACCTAATAGTCAGTGGTCAGTGGAGACTTGCTCATACTATATACATGCTGGATGGGGATAGCTAGAGCCACAATCTATCATTGGTGAGAAGGGCGAAGGAATGCAACTTACACATTATTGTGGATACTTGTATCTATAATCTACATTAAGATGAGGCCTCACACAAGTTGATTATGTTGGAGTCATTGATTATGCTCCTTTATGTGGGTTGCAAACTTATTTGGATGACTTTATTACTAGGTTCATACACATTTTGCTATTCCAACACCACATTCATATCTCTAGTCGCATGGTTGCTTTCTTAAACTCACACACTTTTTCTATTACAGTCGAAGAGAAGTGCTTACTTGTATGGCATGCTTGCTCGAGAGATATGGACCTACAGATGCTCGAGAGATATGGACCTATAGATAGAGAATGACATGGTAAGTTTGAAGATAAATATGTGGGCTAATTGCACATAACCACCAAAGTGATTATTCTTTTGGGCTCACAATTGGTTTTCTATAAGCGATATGTGCTATTCTTAGTGTCCTAGTGGTCATAATCATAGTTGTTCTAATCATTGTGGATGCGATACATAAACCATTAAACATCTACACAATGTGGAGGAATGCCAAGCAAGAAAGATGCAGCGATAGGAAGATATCGTTTGCCTCTTCATAAAGGTTGATTGTGCCATAGCATTTGGACAAATTATGTTTCAATCATTTTAAATGTGGTAACTATATGTATCTCTACTATGAGCACACTTTGTAGATGGCACATTTGCTATTCCTACCACATTCATACATCCAATGGCATGGTTGCTTTCTTATACTCATTCACACTTCGACTATTCCAATTGGGGAGGAGTCCTTTCTTATACCAGTCCTATATGTGCTGCATGTTTGCTTGAGAGATATAGACCTACACATGACAAAGTATAGATTGTGCTTATATCAAGCATTGCAACCTACATCGTGGTCAAACTTGACCCCTGATTTCTTCTCAACAAGTAAACTGGTAGTAGTGGCTTAGATGTAGAACAAACCATAAAGAAGAGGATGACATGGTCAATTTGAAGGTAAAAGGGTGGGCTATCTACATATAAATACCAATTTGATTTTTTATTTTAGGCTCACAATTGGTTTTTTATAAGCCATGCATGCTACTCATAGCATCCTCATGGTCATAATCGTTGTTTTCCTAATCATTGTGGATGGGAGATATTGATTGCTAAACAACTACACAATGTGGAGGAATGCCAAGCAATAGTGATGTAGCAATAGGAAGACATTCTTTTCATTAGTATAAAATTTGATGGCACCATTGCTATTGGACAAATTTTGTTTTAGTCAACAACATGGTAATTATATGTATCTCTACTATGAGTGCATGAAGCCCAAAAATCCTTCCCGAATGAAAAGTTTACTTTGTGAAAATATCTTTCCCAAATCAAAAGTTTACTTTGTGAAAATATCCTTCCCAAATCAAAAGTTCACTTTGTGGCACTATCAGATTCACATAAAAATCTTATTTTTTCAATCTATACTTTTGCACTAACATGCATTCTAGTTTTTCCTAAGTTATTTATTAATTTAATTATTTTTAACATTTTTCCTTAAGGTGATAATATAAATCCATGAAAGGAGACTTATATATTTAATGTAAAGAACATCAAGTCACTCGTAGTATGCACAAATTTAAAACTTTTTAATAGAAAAAAGACATGCTAGAAGACCCAAGTTTTGTATTGAACCAAAGAATTATAGCAATTATAGCTATCATATTTAAAACTTTTTAATAGAAAAAAGACATGCCAGAAGACCAAAGTTTTGTATTGAACCAAAGAATTATAGCAATTATAGCTATCATTTACAAGAAATGTTGCTCTCAGTTAGAGTCTTTGTATAAAATGATATATCATATGTTTACAAAATTGTTGCTCTCAAAGAGCCTTTGGTGCCACCTGTATTAACTCCCTATTGTCTTGCCAAGACTTGCCCCTTGGGTGGCATCTGCATTGACTCTCATTTGACAGAGGAGGTGATGACTCCGTACTACACCTAGTCTACACAATAATTGGTTGGCTTCTTGCCTAGTACCCAATCCTTCAATCGACTTCAATACAAAGCTTGTATCATGGACATTCTTCATTTGCACTGTGTCCTTCTACTTCCTTCATGGTGAGCATCCTTAAAAATTCGTGTATATGCAAATACTTTGTTGTGGTATTTTTATTTTTCCTTCTACCTCATATCCCATGCGCTTCTTTGATTTCTTTGCCCTTGTATGCCAAGACACTATGATTGTCTCGGTTGAAACTTGTGAGATTGGTTCATCATTTGGGACCCAATCCTTCATTATACAATTAGTATAAAATGTGTTGCTATCCATGTTCTCCTTCTTGCCCTTTGGCTCATACCATACCGCTGTAAATGTTGTAGCTCTCCCTTGATCATCTCTTTGCATATCAACTACTTTTGGAGCCCAAAAATTTGCATTCTCATAGTCATCATCCGATATCCGAACCACAACAAAACAAGCGACCTCTGTATCTACTTGTGGCATGACCTCTCTCTTCTTTAGTCCACAATATGGGCATGGGAGTACTAATACAACTTCATTTTCAAAGACTGGAGCTGGGCGCAAATCGTTATGAACATTTGGCCAAAATAAATTTCATTCTTCCTCGACATCCTTTCAGCCTCACATTCTCTCAAGGCCTTTACTATTTTGTGTCTCTTGTTAATTACAGTGGTAGTGTGTTCTCTCCAAGTAGGCTTTGAATGAGGATATCTCTGAAGGATTTCATCTTTATATATAATAAATGCTTTTAATCCTTCTATTTCACACTCAGACCCCTCATTGAATTATTGTACAGGAGCCCATGTTGGATACATTTCCTTGCTGGGAATTGAAGTTAAGAGACTGTAAGGTTCTTCAGATTCCCATTTTGTATCATGAGAATACTATTTCCATTGCATCATTGGTTTTTCATCTTGAAAAAAAAAAACCGAAAGTAGTGTGCATTTTAGTGAGTGTGTTACTATGGGGTTGAGGTAAAGCATTTTCATGTATGAAGTCTTGTAAAATTTCTATTGCCCTAACAGTTGACATTCTTGATTTGGACCTTCCTCTGTTACCGTGAATGCTAAATTTTTTGCCGCCCTTTGCCTTATTGACTAAATCCCAATATGTGCCATGGGATAATCCAGTAATATTGCAATATGCCTTATTGCAAATCTTTTGTCCATTTACGAGAGGTTTGACCTTTTGTCTTGAACTTAGCCTTTTATTGCCATTTTGAAGAAAGCAAGAGAGACTTGTGAGAAGGGATTCTTTCACTTCCTCTTCTTTTCCACATGTGTCCTGTACATTCCCTGATGTCTGCAAGATCAATGAAGTGCATACAGCTTCGCTTGCAACATAGATATCCCAATGCATTTAACATATTCTCCTCTTTCATTACTCTCTTCCCCTTTGTTTGCTTTTGTGGATTTGCCTAGATTCGCTTTATCTTCATGCATTTGTATGACCGTTTTTGTTCCTAGTGCATGTTGTTATCTATATTTATGCACTTCCCCCCCTCATGTTTGTTTGTCACCTTGCATCCATTGGTCATTGCATCCTTGGCCATATCACAATCAAAATTAAACACTGAATAATCCTTTGTTGATCTCATCCTCACTTTTAACATAATATTAGGGCAATTCAATGCATTAAATATTCTACGAGAGTATTGATAACCTTGAAAGTGTTCCACTCCTGAGAGAACATCGCTCATTGGGACATCTTGCATGGATTTCACAAATCCACAAGTTTGATCGACACCAAGCTTGCTAATATGCATGAACTCATCCACACCTGACAAGACATCGCTATTGAAACCTTTGCCCTTCTCAGTGTGTAAGAATTCATCCACTCTAGATAAGGCATCACTTCTAAAATCTTTTTGTTTCTCAGAACCAATGAACTCATCCACTCCAGATAAGATGTCACTTCTATAATTGAGTACATTGAAATCATCCACATCTGAAGTGATAGAGCTTGGCACATGGCACACTTTTTAGGTCCTTTGATATTGTAGTATACCTTATCTTTATCATTGAAAACCACGTGCCTCTTTCTCATGTTTAAAAATTGCATGCTCGATCTCATATTCTTGCCTAGCTCATAGTAGGGATCACATAAGGATGTTGTGTTATCAACCATACCATCATCATTGACTTTTAAAATCCTCATCCGTGCAAATAACCACTGCTCCAATTGTTCAAATCCCAATACTTCACCTTCTGCTACATTCTTATTTGCAAATGACCTCATTTGTAAAATATCCCCTACAGTGAAATCCAAAGTGGTGCACTTTGTATTCTTGATGATGTATGTTGCATAAGTCTCATCTCTATCCCATGCTATACATGATTTGTTTAATGTATTGTAGGGCATAACGCCTCCAAGTGTTTCCATATCTCCACATTTATACTTTAGCTCAACATGTGCACTAAGAATCTTTGATAGAGTAACTGCCACCTTATCTTCGCCAAGTCTTCAAAAGTGGCAAATTGAATTGGGATCACTATTATGGATTATAGCAAATGCAACTACTTCTCTTTTGCTACATAAAAACACATCCATCCCTAGAACAAATTCTATATCCATATCCTTTGTGAGAGTCCTTTGCAAGCAAGCTCCAGCAACAACAATTACATAAATATCAATCCCTTTTTAATAATCTACTTATTGATTATAATTTTAAATTAGTACTTTATTTATTGGGGGGAGGGGGAGTGGTGTATGATGGCAAAAGGGGGGTGGAGCAGGGATTCAATTAAATAAAATATTTAGGGATAAAGGGGTAAAGGAGGACTTTAATATTTTTATGGTTGATTGACCATGTAAAGCATATCCGATGGGCACAATACTTTGCACACACCTCAAAATATATGGTATTGAGTTGCATGCAAAGTGACGCTTCCATCCGATAAGTACTTGTTTGGATAACATACCTAGGAGCGTATTTTTTTATGGTTGTGCATGATAGTGGGAGAAAAATGATATTTAATGCATGATCGATCAAGAAAATCATATCTGATGGAGAAAATACTTTGTAGGCACCTCAATATAGGTGCTATTGACTTTGGCATGCCCATATGATAAGTACTTGTTCGGATAACACACTTGGGAGTGTGTTTTTTGATGGTTGTGCATAACACTAGGGGGGAAACAGTGTATCATATGTGATTGACCATGCAAAGCATATATCCAATGGACAATATACTTTTCAAGTTCTTCAAAGTAGGTGGTATTGAGTCCCACGCAAATTGGTGTACCCATTCCATAAGTACTTGTTTGAATAACACACCTAGGAGCATGTTTTTGATAGTTATGCATGACATTAAGGAAAAAACGGTGTTTAATGCTTGATCAACAATGCAAAGCATATCCGATGGGCACAATACTTTTCACATGCCTAAAAATAGTTTGTATTGAGTTTAATGCAAAGTGGTGCATCCATCTACTAAGTACTTGTTCGGATAACACACCGAGGAGCATGTTTTTTTACAGGTGTGCATCTTACTCGGGAAAAAATGGTGTTTAATGCGTGATCAACCATGCAAAGCGTATTCGATGGGTAACATACTTTTCAAGTGTGTCAATATAAGTGGTATTTCATGGCATGCAAAGTGGCACACCCATCCGATAAGTTCTTGTTTGGATAACACACCTGGGAGCGTGTTTTTTTACAGTTATACATAACACTAGGGGAAAAACTGTGTATAATGCGTGATCGACCATGCAAAGCATATCAGATGGATAAGATACTTTGCATGAGCCTCAAACTAGCTAGAATTGATTTCTGTGCAAATTTCACACCCATCCGATAAGTACTTGTTTGAATAACACACCTAGGAGTGTGTGTTTTGATGGTTGTGCATGACATTGAGGAAAAAATGGTGTTTAATGCTTGATCGACCATGCAAATCATATCTAATGGGCACAATACTTTGCATGCACCTCAACATAGATGGTATGAGTTTCATGCAAAGTGATCCTTCCATTTGATAAGTACTTGTTTGGATAACACACCTAGGTTCACGTTCTTTTATGGTTGTGCATGACACTAAGGGAAAAAACAGTGTTTGATGCAAGATCGACCAAGAAAAGCATATCCGATGGGCATAATAATTTTGACGCGCCTCACTATAAGTTGTATTGACTTGCTTGCAAAGTGGCACGCCCATCCAATAAATACTTGCTCGAATAACACTCCTGGGATCGTATTTTTTAACAGTGGTGCATAACACTAGGGGGGAAATGGTGTATAATGTGTGATCAACCATGTAAAGCATGTTTGATGGACAAGATACTTTTCATGCACCTCAACACAGGTGGTATTGAGGCCCATGCAAAGTGGTGCACCCAGCCAATAAGTACTTGTTCGAATAACACACCTAAGAGTGTGTTTTTTTACGATTGTGCATGACATTGAGGCAAATACGGTGTTTAATGCTTGATCGACAATGCAAATCATATCCAATGGGCACAATACTTTGTACACACTTCAACCTAGGTGGTATTGAGTTGCATGCAAAGTGGCATGTCCATACAATAAGTACTTGTTCGTATAACCTATCTAGGAGCATGTTTTTGGTACGTACTTGTTTGTATAACACACTAGGAGCATATCTCAATGTAGGTGGGATTGCATTGTGTGCAAAGTGGCCAAGCCCATCTTATAAGTACTTGTTCAGATACCACACCTGGGAGCATGTTTTTTTATGGTTGCGCATAACACTAGGGGAAAAACGGTATATAATATGTGATAGACCATGCAAAGCATATTTGATAAACAAGATACTTTACATGTGCCTCAACATATGTAGTATTGAGGCCCGTACAAAGTGGAGCACCCATCTGATAAGTACTTGCTCGAATAACACACCTAGGAGCATGTTTATAACGGTTGTGCATGACACATCAAAAAACAGTGTTTAATTCTTTGATCGACCATGCAAAGCATATCCGATGGGAAAAATACTTTGCACGTGTCTCAACCTAGGTGGTATTGAGTTTCATACAAAGTTGCACTCCCATATGATAAGTACTTGTTTGGATAATACACTTAGGAGCATGTTTTTTAATGGTTATCATGACACTGGGGGGAAACGGTATTTAATGTGTGATCGACCAAGCAAAGCATATTTGATGGGCACAATACTTTGCATGCATCTAACTCTAGGTGGTATTGACTTGCATGCAAAGTGGTGCACCCATCCGATAAGTACTTGTCCAAATAACACACCTGGGTGCGTGTTTTTTTACAGTTTTGCATGACACTGGGGGAAAATGGTGTATAATGTGTGATCGACCATGCAAAGCATATATGATGGGAAATATACTTTGAATACACCTAAAAGTAGGTGGTATTGAGTCCCATGCAAAGTGGGGCATCCATCCAATAAGTACTTGTTTGAATAACACACTTAGGAGCGTGTTTTTTTATGATTGTGCATGATCCTGAGGCAAAAACAATGTTTAATACTTGATCAACCATGCAAAGCATATCCTATGGGCACATTACTTTGCATACGCCTCAACCTGGTGGTATTGAGTTGCATGTAAATGGCACACCCATCTAATAAGTACTTTCTGGATAACACACTTAGGAGCATGTTTTTTGATAGATGTGCATCACACTCGAAGAAAATCGGTGTTTAATGCATGATTGACCATGCAAGGCATATTCGAGAAAGTCGATGTTGGCAGAGGAGGGGGAGGAGTAAATGCATGATCGACCATGCAAAGCATATACGATGGGCACCATACTTTGTGATGGAGAGGAGGTCTTATCAGAGAGTAACAAAGAAAGGGAGAACACCGAAAAATGGTAGGTGCTAACTCACCCAGATCAAGGTAAGCTCTTATTATGTATGTATGGTACAAAGGGGTATAGACTGGGCCATTGACCTTTACCCCAACAACCTCCCACTTAAAGGCTAATGCGCCCTTAAGGGAGAAGATGGGCATCCTAATCTCATCTGACACCCATCAACACTCTACAATGTGTAAACTGCTCTGAGGAAAGACTCTTTGTAAGAAGATCTGCAGGGTTCTCATCTATGTGAACCTTGACAAGCTTGGTGCGCTTGTCCTCAATCACCTCTCTGATGAAGTGATACTTCACATCAATATGCTTTGTCTTCGCATGGAAGACAGGATTCTGTGCCAACTAGATGGCACTCTAACTATCATAGTGTGAAACTGGAACCTCTCTTGCAATGCTCAAGTCTCCCACTAGATGAGTAAGTCATATAGCTTCCTTGCATGCCTTAGTGGCTGCAACATACTCTACCTCAGTGGTAGACAAAGCCGTACATGGCTGCAAATGAGAGACCCATGAAATTGCACCTCCAGTGAATGAAAAAACATATCCTATAGTAGACCTCCTGGTGTCTACATTCCCTGCAAAATCAGCATCTGCATATCCAACAACAGATGTGTCCTTCCTCCTAAAGAAAATGCACATGTTCTTTGTACCATTCAAGTATCTCATGATACCTTTCACTGCCTCCCAATTCTTCTTGCCAGGATTTGCCATATACCTGCTACTAACAACTCCCACTGCAAAAGCAATATCTAGATGTGTAGCAACCATGGCATACATCAAGCTTCTTACTACAGATGCATAAGGTATCTTTGCCATTTTAGCGCACTCCTCATCTGACTAAGGGCTGTCCGCTTGGCTAAGTTTCACATATGGAGGCAACGGGGTACTTATGGAATTCCCCTTCTCCATATTGAAACACTCAAGTACCTTGCTAATGTACTCTTTCTGTGACAAATGAAGGAGTTTCTTGTTCCTATCCCAAACAATCCTCATGCCAAGTATGTGATTGGCATCACCCAAATCCTTCATGTCAAAGGTCTCATGCAACTTTTCTTCAAGGCATCCACATCCAAAGTAGATTTCCCAACAATAAGCATGTCATCAACATATAAAATCAAAATAAGAAGGTTGCCATCTGATGCCTTCTTTGTGTAGAGACAATGATCTATCTCACTCCGTATGTACCCTTGGGATCGCATAAATGCATCAAACTTATGGTACCACTCCCTAGGAGCTTGCTTCAGCCCATAAAGGTACAGAGGAGGTTTCAATTCTCTCCAATCCTTTAAAAGAGTTTAATGACAATGTTATTGTGGCCATCCTCAAGTTTGATACCTTCTTTTTCTTTGGTTGCTGCTTTAATATTTAATTAAATCTAATGAGCTAACATTTTGTTTATTTTTTGGTGCAATGTAGTTATATCTCAATTTCCTAGTGCAGTGCAGAATCGTTTCTACATGCTCGATTCCCTCCTTTCTTATATACTTAGCTCTCCTCAAAAGACGATACAAGATGTTTGTACCTGGTTAAACCCTTTAAATTTAGATGGGGTGCGAGTCATCTTTATGCCGTATCATGAAGAGTAAGTATCAACTCCAACCTTATTTTAACTATTTCTTTGCAAGATTGTGTCAAACAATAATCGTTTTTAATTTGGTCATGTAGCTCACATTAGAATCTAATCACTTGGGACCTTGAAGTCAATCATTTGTGGTTTGTGAATTTAATGGTAGGCTATCATGCCAACTCCCCAAGATAACTGTTCTCTTAATATTTTTGTTACTTTCTTATTTTGTATCTTATGATCATGACATATTAATTTCTTTCTTATGTCATGATGGAGATTGTTGCATATTAGCTAGTATCTACTGTCAGAACAACCAGGGAGCAACAAGACCAAGTAGATTTCAAATGACATCTACTAGTGGAGCAAAAAGATGGGCATAGCTATGGGTGGAGAGTTGCATACAACTGCATGTTGTTCCTTAGTGAAAATTTTGATTAGGAGTCAAAATGGAATCATAAATAGAGGCCGATATACTAGCATTTTGGGCTGAGAGTATTCGGCACCTAATTGCTACCATTGAGGAAGACTGTGCAAGTAAAGTAGCAACACATCCTCCAAGAGAAGAAGAGAAAAAGTCTAATGAAAACACCTTTTGTTAATAGTGGGGAACAACCTAAAAATATGACTACATTGTAGCAAGTATGAAACCTTATCTTTATACTTCTATGCTTGTTTAACAAAGCCTTTATTTGGGATGTGTAAAAATCATAGCTTTTTTATATTTTTATAGCAGAAGGAGGATGTAGAAGACATAGCAAGCGAAGAAGAATATGATGTAGACCACTCTCTCAGTAAGATGAGTTATGAAAATGTGACTCTATTGCAGCAGATTGGAAGTTCATTTAATGCTATGTTGTAATTCAACAACAACCTCATACTTTTGAATTTGGTGAAGAGGAGATTTTAATCCTCTTGAAACCTAAGAAAGAGGTTAATGTCAAAGTCATTACAGCCATCCTCAGGTTTGATGCAAACTTTTCCTTGGCTTTATACTTTTGTATTTTGATTAAACCCAACAAGCTAATAGTCTTTCTTTTTTTTTGGTAGTAATAGAGCATTTGTAAATAAAATTTAAATTAAAGCATTTATATACCAAACCCTAAATCAAACATACAAAATTAATGTTTTTGCACTATGAAGGACCTTCCTTCTCATTGCCATGGTATAGGCTTTTATCGCATGAGACGGTCAGCAAGTGGCATTACCAATCAGCGTGCTACAAATGTACCTTGTCAAGAGCACCTCAATTGGCACTACCAACCATAATCCTATCTAATGTGGCGACGAGTAAGAATCCGATCCCCATAGCCCAAATTCTAAACAAAGACAATAATGTAAACCATTTCCATCCTAAATCATTTACATCCCTTCCTATGGCCACAATCCCTACAGGCCAAACCCTAAACATAGAAATGTCTCATAATTAATGTAAACTATCTACATCCCAAAGCATTTGCATCCCATCCTAATTCCTATGCCTACACTCCCTATAGCCCAAACCCTAAACATAAAAATACAATGAGACATTCCAAATGCAAGGCACCAGAGACATTCAAAATGCAAGGCACCTAGGGGGAACTCAAGACATTCAAAATGCAATGAGACAATTAAAATGCAAGAGAAGGGAGTTTCAAGCATGTAATTGAAGCATCCCACGAGTCACTATCATCATCATGGTCATCATCAATGTCTTCAAGATTAGGCATGCATGGAAGACTACTATATTTTGATTCCTCTTCACCTTCCTCATCATTATCCTCTACTAATGTGACATTATTAGGCAGCCGATCATTTGGAACGATAGTATACTTGATGAGCATGGCAGACCTCTGGGCACTTCCCATTATATGCAGTGGTCTGGATGGGAGAGAGGCCCCGCCTACACAGTAGGCACTTGGAAGGCTTTTATCAGGCTACCTGAGGATCAGAGACTACAATCCGTGAGTCACCTTAGAGGGATAGCACACAGGATTCAGCAGATAGATGCAGCCATCCCAGTGGAATGGACAGTTGAGGTGCCTATTACTTCCACCACTTGGATGGGAGCTTTTTTGAGGATAGCAGTTCCTCTACAGGTGATTGCTCTTTGAGGTTTCGGGGAACCTCATTAATTTCTTCCTCATCGTTATCCTCTACTAATGTGACATTATGATCCTCTTCCCCCTCCTCCTCTCGAGGTTCAGGGACTTGCAATGATGGGGCTTCTGTAGCTTGAATAGAATCAAGTTGGATATCCTAGGTCCATTTTGGAATTTGTAGCTTTCTAATCATATCTCACCCCTCAATGCTTCCACTATTTTATGATTAGCATAAATGTACACAAGCTTCCCAACTCGATCCTCTAAAAGTATATTTCACAAAGTACTATGAATGTACTTGTAGTGACTCCAGTTTCTTTATGAGCCTGAGTTGAAACATGTTTGAGAAAGACAATTGGACATAGAAACTCACAAGAACACCATTCATCATCCAACATTTTCATGCAAATGTACTTTTGGTCAATGCTTGAACATTGCTTGATGCAAATAACACCTCTTGCATTGATAGTATCTCTTCAAGCTTCTTGCTCCACCACTAAGGTCTAAGAGATACCCAACACTATGCAAAGGATTGTGAGATTTCTCCCATTGAGGCCTAAACAATTGTGACAATTCATTGTGTTTTGTAGCATTAAATGGTCTTGTCTCATTCTCTTGCCTTGGATGGGCAAGGGGGCTCTTCGAAATAAGAGCTCTTCGTAATAAGAGCTTGCCTAATACTCCAAAATTGCATCCAAGTTTTTCCAATCATTAGAGCCTTTGAGTCCAAAGCCCTAAGCGCATACAAGACGGGTTTCATAACATTTGTAGCATCCTCAAACTGAATTTCTTTAAACCATGGCACATGTTTATACCAATATTTTAAGGCAATATTTAAAGTGTGTGTGTAGCATGCAGATGCATATAAATTTCTATACTCCCTCTACAAATGCTTCCCTAAACCCTTAGTTCCTCAACCCTTAACCTCAATGATCTACAAGGGAGACAAGTTCTCCACCATGTACTCTACCCTAAAACATGGATCCTCCTTCTAACCCTTGAACCTCTTCTAAACTCTAGAACCTCTTCTAAACTCTAGAACCTCCTTCTAAACTCTAGAACCTCCTTCTAAACCCTGAAACCTCCTTCTAAACTGTGAACCTCCCTCTAACCCTTGAACTCCTCCTAAACCTTGCAACCTCCAACGAAGGCGAAAGCCTTCATTACCTCAACCATGATGATACATGTTCCTTTTACACATGCATGCACTATGTTTGCTTACCACACTTAAGCCTATGTCTCTCACTAGAATATGACTTGAGGTCCTAAACTACATGTATACTACAAACAACAACCCCGATATATCTGTACGTGTGGTGACAAAAAGCCTCGAAATCCTGCATACTGAGAATACCTTGCTCTTCCTATATAAGCCATGGGAAAGAGCTAACACACACACACACGTGTGTGTGTGTGTGTGTGTGTGTGTGTGTGTGTGTGTTTACATTTCAATATCTCATCAATATATGAACCATACAATCAATTGATACTAGAATTGCAAAGGTTAAATTAGAAATAATTGAAAAGAATTTTAAGTATTATTCACATAAGGAAAATAATATTTAAAATAAAATCAATGGAAATACAACTAGAGAAGAGTTATATTCATAGCCCGAGTAGCCATGTCTTTAAGTACAATTATTCGAGGCATGAGGAACTATACCTTCCCCCACACACTTGTTATTGCTATCACCAATAAGGAAATTATAGACCTAACTACTCAAGGCTAAGTACCCAATTCATTAATGCACGTAATATTAGACAATTCCTCAAAGAAAAGTAAATCTAAATAAACTGTAAGGCATGCCAAGCTTTAATCACATCCTTTTCTTTGACATAGAGGAATGTTTTGCCCTAGGGAAACCAATATCTCTATACCTTAACATACCTTAATCAATATGGAGTGGACCAAAAAGCAGTGTCCATGGACACTACTATGAGGGACTAATTTAGGGTGCCCAAAGCATAGGTGGACAAACATACTATGCTTTAATTCTTCTTATATTTAAAAAGCACTAGAAGCACTATTCTTTTTGCCAATGGAATTTCTAAAAGCAATATAAGGGGTGCTTTTTGACTACTAGCAAAGCAGTAAAAGCGTACCAACCAATCATGCTTACAACCAATGAGAACTGTGGGGGTTAAAGGTCACTGTGCCTTTACCCCGGTTATGTACAATACTCAAACACATATATAAATGAATGAAAAAGAAGATTAGGGTGGTTCTGCACCCACCAAAACTTGTGTGGCTCTTTGTCTCTCTCTCTCCTTCTTTCGTTCTTGCTTCCGTTGAGAGCACTCTCAACTGGTATCAGAGCCCGAGTGATCTAGCTGAGCGTGCGTGAATGCTGGAAGCTCAGCAGCTCTGTGGGAGGAAGGAGAAGCTCTGTGGGAAGCTTTGTGGGTGACTTTACTTGCATCCGAGTGTGCAGAGACCTTGGAGGAACCTTTGGAAAAGTCACTTTGGCTTTGCGAAGTGGTTTTGAGAGCCTGTTAAGTGGTTTTAAAGAAAAAGTCGTTTTTTGAGCTTTTCCCTGTTCCGTTCGATGACAGAGACTCCGTATTGACTTGTAGAGGCAACTATTGCTTGATTTTGGTGTCCACATTACTTCAGGAGCTTGGAAATACCTTCATTCTTGAATCTGGGATCATTTCATTGGATTTCTGACTCACTGTGTCAGTTCTTGCGTTTTTTGCCCAGGTGTTGAAACTCAAGTTTGGAGCAACCATTTGCAGATCTATCAGTTCCGGTGGACTCAGGAGGTCCTAAAACTTCTATGTTGCTCATCATTCGCACTCCGGTGGAGTTTACAAAAAGCTCTATTTCCAAAAACGTTTTTTAATCCATGTGTTGGACCCAGTGATTGAGACCACGGTTTCCAAAACCGTCTGTCCCATTGCATTCCGGACGCCCAAAAACCCCTACCTGTCAATTCTTGCGTGATTCGGTGGAGGATTTTCAGAGTTATAGATCTCTGTGTATTCGATTTCGTCTCTCTGTTATGCATTTTTCATTCTAAGGTCTTGAAACCTTAGATTTATGCCACATGGCAGTGGATAAGTGTTGACTCCCATTTCTCACTCATCGGTTGGGATTTTGGAGTTCTGGCAGAAGAGAGATATTTGCAGATTTTCTTGCTGATTCCGATTATGCAATGGTGCCCATGTTTTGAGGCATCTGAGGTTCTATTTTCAATAGCGGTCATTACCGTGGGACTATGATTTCTTGAGCATACCTTATGCAAATCACTCTGGTTGCAATTTGAGCAGTGTGCGCTCATTCGTGGTATGCATTGGGTTGCAATGGATGATTTATAGGCCATTTGGATGCATTGCGGTCCTTGTTGGATGCGCTGATAGGCCAAAATTGCCTTGTGGGATGCTATTTTTATGGACGCTTTGCACATGGATGCTATTTTAAGCTGAGGGACAGCTTTGACACATTGCAGGTAATGCACTGATAGTGCTATGCTCTCTTGGATGAGATATTATTGATGCATATGCCAGTGGACGGTGTTTATGCTTGAGTCATTTGGCACTTATTGGCATTTTCTTTTGGGCCATATTTGCTCATATGGATGCATAGTATATGCACATGAGTCAGATGCATATTTTTGATGCTTTGAGCTTTGAATTTTGGTGATATTTCACTCTATTGTGGCATACACATTTGGGTGCACCTAGTATTTGGTGTGATTCTCTCTTGCAGGCACTAGCATTTGGGATTTTGTTTCATTTGCATCATGGCATCCTCTTCCACGTCTGAAAAGGAGTTTTTCAGCATTAAAAAGTTTGATGGGACAAACTTTTCTTTGTGGAAAGAACAAATAAGGGATGTGCTTATTCAAAAGAAGCAGATTAAACCCTTGGCAGGGATTGAAGCTAAGCCTGCAAATATGTCTGAGGATGATTGGAATGAGTTGGATGCATTATCAAAGTCTACTATTAGACTTCATCTTGCAGAGTCAATTTATTTCACAGTAGTAAATGAGCAAACTACAGAAGATTTGTGGAAGAAACTATGTGCCACTTATGAGAAGGAAACTGCCTCTAATAAAGTTTACCTCATGAAGAGGTTGTTTGAGCTGCAGATGAAGGAAGGGGTCTCCATTGCTTCTCACTTGAATGAATTCAATATTATTTTCAGCCAGCTTCAGGCTCAGAAAATGAATTTTGATGCGGAGACTAAGGCAATATTTCTCTTATGTTCATTGCCATCCTCATGGGATACCTTCCATACAGCTGTCAGTAACTCTGCACCTGGTGGAGTACTGAAATTTGATGATGTTGTGGGTAGCTTGTTGGCCGAGGAGATTAGACGGAAGTCTATGGATGGCAACAAGCAGGATGCAGCCTTAAATGTGCAAAGGGGCAGATCACAGTTCAGGGGGAAGTCCCAAGAAAGAGGGAAGTCTCCTAGCAAATCCAGGGCACAGAACATATACCAAGGGCAACATCTTGACCGGATTCTGTGACTCGGATTGGGCACTCGGATTGGGCAAGAGACGTGGACAGCAGGAGATCAGTGACAGGTTATTGTTTCCCACTTGGATTTGGAGCTGTGTCATGGGTCAACAAGAAGCAACCTATAGTTGCTCTTTCTTCTACCGAGGCTGAGTACAAATCAGCATGTTTTGCTTCTTGTGAGGTAGTGTGGTTGAGAAAGATTTTAGGGGACATGGGTGTAGTGTAGGACAAGGCAGTTATCATGTGACAATCAGAGTTGCATGGCAATTGCCAAGAACCCTGTGTACCACGCTCACACAAAACACATTGAGATTCAATATCACTTTGTACATGAGCTCATCATGGATGGAGAGGTCGACTTGGTGTACTGTCCGACTATAGAGAATGCTGCAGACATCTTCATGAAGGCTCTTGGAAGAGACTTGCTGGAGAGGCATCTTCATCGACTTGGCATTGGGCTGAAAAAGTAAGTTCACTTGTGGATGGACATTGAGGGGGGGTGTTAGATATCAATGCTCCACTCTCGTGTAACTATGCGGGAACCAACTAACTCTACTTGTAAGCCCCCATATGAGGAGAAGGCATTCGAGTAGCTCGATTATCCGGTAGGTCTTGGTTTGGACACCAGATGGGGGCCATGTGGGCCTGATGGCTGGACAGCTTCAGATAGAGTTGGCACACTGCCAACTAGGCTACATGCAAGTGCGGGAAGGCATCCCATGATTGACCGCACTGAGTGTAGACGGAGCATTTCCCGAGGCAGCCCACTCTCGGGCTGCGAGGCCCGTTTGGAGCCCCAGATGATCCTGAATGGCTCTGGGCCGAATGGGGATCGTAGGCTAGTTGCTCTATTCTGTGCCACGGTTCTAATGTGTGGTCGATGGCCTATTTCGGGACCGACCTTCCAGTCGTCGTTTTGGGCCGACTGGGTCAGTCTCCCAATTGGATCTAACCAACTATGACTGGTGGCTATATAAGAGCAAGCCCATGAAGCCCATAATTATCACTGGTTACAACAACCCTGATTCCTTAGCATCGGCCTCCATCCTCTACTGTTTCTAGCACACCATCGAAGCTTCTCACATAGGAGCGCACGGCTGGGAGGCAGTGCCATCTATTGTATCAATTTTACAGTAATCAAATTTTTAATTCTCCATACTATCTACTTTTCTCTTGCATACGAGATCTTGTTATTTGTTGAGCACAGGCGTTGTATTGTTTTCTTACAATAGACACTATCCCAATTCAAAAATAATAATTTGTACTAAAGAAGAAAAGAATTTTGAAATTTATGGACCCAAAATCTTTGGACAAATGCTAAAGTATGAGTCATGGGGTTGGTTATCATCCATGCACATATGTGGGACATATGTTCATATGTTGTATATGTGGGTAGATGGATAGGAGCATAAAGAACTCTAGAAGGGATCCTAAGCCATGGTGTGAATAGCCACATGATTTGTTGTGATCAACACTCCACTTTTCTCCACACCTAAAGCATAGTCCTTTCTTTCTCCTCTGAAGGCCCAATAGCTGATTGAGAGCTATGGAAGATGTGAATCAACAGCAAGATGAGAGCATATAACTACAATTGAAGGATCTAAATCTTGAAGAGCACAATAGCTCAACAAAGCTTCAAAGGAGCCTTATTGCAGTCAAGAGAAGCATCAATAGATATGCCTATGAGAAGGAGATTGGAAATCAACAAGGATGTACGAAAGAGCTTGAACTACCAAAACTGAGCAACTTAAGGATTTTCCCAAAATAGCTACCCAATGGTTTCATAGTGGTTGCATGGTGATTGACGATTAACAAAAATTTGCACAATGGCTATTAGGTATGCAGTGTCTGCTAAATTTTTTATACAAAAATTCCCTGATCAATGATGCCAATCCAACATGCATCGTTTTTTGTGTGACATCTAACAAAATATTTCAAGATGTAAGTCTGCATGAAACCATCGACACCCTCATGTAACCTTGCTAATCCAATGATGGGTGCAAGTATAATGTGGTGCATATTTTTGTTTAAGTGATTGATTTCCTCTATTTCCTGACTTGTGCATACATCATTTATTGTGACGACCCTTGTGGGCTATCACACCTACTTTGCATGCATTTTGTTTGAATTTGAAGTCAGCTATTGCTTTAATTCAATTCTATTACTCTAATTCAATTCCATTGCAAGACATCATGCCATGGGGTTATTATTTGTAAGTACAAACACTCAAGAAAAGCTATATAAAGCTTGATCCTTGCACAAAATTTGGGGCTTTTGAACTCCTTTGCCTAATTTATTGGTCATCAAGCTAAGGGGATAGTTGTTTGCAAGTACATTCTATTTGCACTTGGTCATCCAACCATTGGCTTGTTGCGTTAGTGTATTTTATTGCTACAAAAACCATTAATAATAAATGAATTTTGTGCACAGTTGCGTAGTTTCTTTGTACAAATGGATTAAGATGGCAACAAAATTTGGTGAGGCTTGTCTCAAGAGGATCAACTTGATGGCACCAATTACTTCTTATGGAATTTCATGGTTAAAAGCCTATTGGCTACCTATGGGACTTGTAAACGGTGATGAACTCAAGCTTAGAGAAACCAAGCTATAGTAATGGTTGGACCTACATTGCACTAGCATAGCTATTATAAATTAACAAAGAAGATGGCATGACCATGATGCAAAAAAGCTAACCTGGAGTGCAATGCAATCACCTTATATGAGAAGGCATATATTATTGGGATCACAGAGCATCGAGGGGGGGTGGTACTAGGCATGCTAAAGATGAGTGAAGGGGAACAAATGCAGTAACGAGAGTTGGAGGAGGGAGCGTGGAGCAAAGTAGAGCAGGCACGAAAAAGAGCTAGAGGAGGGGTGTGGAGCAAAGTAGCAGAGCATTGGAGGACCAGAGCAATGTAGTAAAATGCCAAATGCCACGGATCTTATATATATTATAAAGTTCGAGCCACCACAGTGGCTGGAGCTCGAGGTTACATCCATATACACTAGAACTATGGTCAAAATCTTATGACTAAAATCATAATCAAGTGTGCCTTTGAGGTATTTCAGCACCCGCATCCCTGCCCTCCAATGGTTCTTCTGGGGCTTATTGGAAAACCTGCTTAGTACACCAGTCGCAAAACTGATGTCTGGCTGCATGTTGCACAAGTAAATCAAACTACCCACAAGCCTTGTGTACTTCACTTTGTCCACCAGTGGTAATGAATCCTCATTTGAGAGCTTCATGTCAACCTCCATAGGGGTGCCAACTGTCTTGCACTCAGCCATGCCAAATGCCTTCAGTATCTCTCTAGCTTCAACTGTGAAATGAAGATCTGTTTTGGCTCTTGCTAAACTTCAATCCCCAAACAAAAATGCATCAGTTCGAGGTCTATCATTTCAAACTCTCTTCCTAGCAAATGCTTTGTCTGCAAGATCTTCTCTTCATGATTCCCTGTTATGACAAGGTCATCCACATAAAGGACCACGATCATACACCTGCCTCCTTTGTATATATACAAATTTGCATCAGATGGAACCCGTTTTGTAGAAAGTATGCATCAATCCACTGGTACCACACTTGTGGGACCTGTTTCAGCTCGTAAAGTGCCTTCTTCAGTTTACAAACTTTACCTTTTGAACCGGGGATCACAAAACCTGGTGGTTGTTTCACGTATACCTCCTCCTTGAGATCTCCATTCAGAAAGGTGGTTACATCCATCTGAAACACAAGCCAACTTTCCTATGCTGCTAAAGACAAAACACTATGAATTGTGGTTAGTCGAGCTATGGGAGCAAAAGTATCCTAATAATCAAAACCATGTACCTGTGTGAATCTTTTTGCCATGATCCGGAGCCTGATCCGGAGCCTTGTACTTATCCAACATGTCGTCGGACTTGTACTTGGTCTTGTACACCCACTTGCTGTCGATTACCTTGCATTTTGGTGGTCGATCCACAAGGTCCCAAGTGTTGTTCTTCATTATGGAGCCATACTCCAACTGCATAGCCTCCATCCACCTATCATCACCTTGTGCCTCTTCAAGACACTTGGGTTCTTTAGCATGGATCACCTCTGTCATCAAAGCATAGTTGACCAAGTGTTCTTACGCCCTTCTTTGCTCCTCTAATCTCTTGGACCGGCGGTGTTCGAATAGTTCTTCCTCAATGGCTGGAGGTTCTCTGCCATACAAATGCTGCTTTACCCACTTCGGGAATGGCCATTGCCATTGTGGTTCTGCAGGCTCTTCTTCCTCTTCTTTATCTTGAATTCTCCCAAGCATCATTGGGGGAGTTCGGTTTGCTATTGGTGGTTGTATTGGATGGATATCCTGATCCTAGTTGTCTGGGAGGGAAGCATCCTCCTCCAATTGATGCGGCTCTTCTGAGAAGACCACATCGCAACTTACTATTACCTTCTTGGTAATAGGATTATAGAGACGGTAACCCTTCGCCTCTTCATTATAGCCCAAGAAAATACACTTTCAGCTCTTCGATTCCCACTTGGTCCTGTTAGCATCAGGGACATGCACAAAATAGTCACATCCAAAAACTCTAAAATGTGCAGCTGAAGGTTTCTTACCAGAAAAGGCCTGTAGTGGAGTCATCCCGTTCATAGCCTTCGTGTAGCTACGATTTAGAATGTAAACTACCGTGTTACATGCTTCAGCATAGAAAGTCTTTGGCAAATCTTTCCCTTTCATCATACTCCTGCCCATTTTGCAGATGACGCGCATATTGTGCTCTACTACTCCATTTTGTTGTGATGTATGTGGTGGGGGTTTCTGCCTCTTGATCCCATGACTTTTGCAATAACTTTCAAATTCACTTGATGTGAACTCACCACCTCTGTCTGATCTCAACTTCTTCACCTTCCTCCCCATTTCTTTCTCGACCATTACATGCCATTCTTTGAACTTACTAAAAGCCTCATCTCTAGTCTTTAGGAAGTATATCCATATCCTTCTACTGTAGTCGTCGATCAGTGTCATGAAGTAGTAGGAACCACCCAAAGCTTCCGTCTCCATCTTTCTACATAGGTCCGTGTGAACGAGCTCTAGAGGAGCCTTTGCCCTACTTGCCTCTTTAGGAAAGGGCTACCGATGCTACTTGCCCATCATGCGGGTAGCTCTGTAATTTCTGGTAGGTCTGCAATCATTCCACTTTTATGGATCTCCTTTAAAGAACTAAGGTTTAGATGACCAAATCTCTCATGCCACAGCTTAGTGTTGCTCACATCGGCTCGAGCACTGAAAGCTGAGAGTTCATAGATGTTGTTGCATCGTCTACCTTTACCAATGACCTTCCCTTGAAGATCCAAAATCTGTGTGCCATTCTTATCGAAGTGAACTTTGAGGTCCTGATCCATGATCACAAAAACAAACAACAAGTTCCTCTTGATATCTGGCACATAAAGAACATCAGACAACTATTTTACAACTCCATCTGACTTTAGAGTAATCGTACCTTTTTCTTTTGCTAGACATTTTGCATCATTGCTAATTGCTACCAAGATGTCATTCCCTACCGGATGTAGAGAGGTATACCAATCCTTCCAACTGGTCATGTGGCGTGATTTACCACTATCAATAATCCAAGGTTCATCCGTAGGTACATGAACTACCTCCATGCAAATCTCCTCAATTGCTACGAACAACTCTACTGGTACTGCCTACGCAGTGTTGCTGGACTCTTTCTTTACTCCATTCTTCTCATCTGCAATCTTCTTCTAGCACTCATTCTGCTTGTGCCCTACCTTGTTGCAATAGAAGCACTTGATCTTCTTCTTTCTCTTTTTATCATCAGAAGAAGATGGGTTACCAAAGTCCTTACCCTTACCTTTCTTTGATCCAGTCAAGAAAGTCGAATCTTCTCTAGTCCTCGTCTTTTGATGCATCTCCTCCTCCAGAAGCATCGCGTTGAAATCCTCAAAGTTGAGGGGCGGATTTCTATTTTGCGTATTCAGTGCCATAACAAGATCATCGTACTTTGGTGGGAGAATCCATATGCACCTTCGTGCTAGATTCTCGTTGGTGATGGTGATGCCAATCGCAGTCATCTGATCGCGCAGATTCTTCACCCTACTAATGAACTTCTCTGCCGTTTCAGACTTAGACCATTTCTCACTCATGAGTTGAGTCTTCTAAATACACATCTGATTCATGGTCTCGTACTGATTTTTCGAGACCGTCCATGCCTCCTCCGCTGTGGTGACATGTTGAATTAACGCCATGATAGAATCACTTACATTGCAGACAATAGAACACAGCGCATCTGCATTTCTTCTTATCCATGCAAGAATATGATCCGCAGTTGGTACTATCTATTGTCCTGCATTGGCTGGATTCGATCTCACAACTGGCTTCACATCCACCCCAGTAGCAGTATCCCAAAGCTCGTATGCACTTAGGATGGTCTTTATCTTGAACTTCCAGAGTGCCTGAGCACAAACAAAATGGGACAAGAAAGACAAGTATGCATATCATCTGATCAAGAAGAATGTGCAAGATGTCATGCTAGGACAACTATGACATAGTCAAGACATCAAAAGGACCATGGGATATGTTCGCAGCTCTCTATGAGTCCAAGAAAACTTCCATGATTCTCACACTAAGAAACCAAATAAACCAGAGTTTCTGCAACAACAATGAAACCGAGCATGCTTACGTACTCAAGATCAAGGATTACAAAAATCAACTTGCAACAGCAGGAGAGACTATGAATCCTGCAGAAATGGTTCAAGTCATCCTGAATGGACTAGGAGAGGGATAAGAGAATCTAGTCCAAAGTATTGCCATTCAACGGCAAAGTTCAACATTGGAAGAACTCCAGTTAGTTTTACTTGGTGAAGAACTCAGGACGCAAGCCATTCACACATGCAAAGGTCATTCCAAATGAACAAGCATTCATAGCTCCAGATAGAAGTAGAGGTAGAGGCAAAGGTAGCTGTAGATCATTCCAATGAAGTGGTCATCATTAGCATCAAAGTCAAAATGAGCATCAGTATCATCCTCAGCAACATTAGCATCAGTAAAGATGAAATCATTTCAACTGAGGAAGATTCCAACAATGAGGGAACCAACATGTCAAACATTCAGTGCAATTACTGTCATAAGTTTGGACACTATGAAAGAGATTGCCACAAGAAGCAGTACGACGATCAATCCAGCTACAATCGACAGAATGTCCACATAAGAGGAAATCATCGTGGTGGACATTAAAGTCATAAGCATTATGCCAATGATCCAGAGAATATGCTCCTTGCAAGCGAGGATATGCAAAAGACTGAAATAGTGTATCTTGACATTGATTGCAATTCAAAAGGGGAATTTGGTTATTATCAAGTCGATCAAGCAGATCACGATCCTTGGTACATCGACAGCTATGCATCATCTCATATGACAAAACATCAAGAATGGTTCACAGAGATGAAACCGTTAGAAGGACAAAAATATGTTATTTGCATGGTAGATAATACATCAAATCTAGTTCAATAAGGGAATGGCATTGTCCCTATGAACAATTTCACTAGTACGAAAGGATTGGTGAAAGATGTACTCTATGTTCTGAAACTCAATAAGAACCTCTTATCAGTTGGCGAAATGATAGAACACAACTACCGAGTCATCTTCAACAGAGATGAATGCATGATCAGAGACAAATCTAGAGGATATCAGCTAGTAGGAAAAGCAGTCAAGGAAGGACGCTTGTTCAAAATACTTCCATGTCAGCTCAATTGCAAAAGATGCCACTTTTCACAATATGGCACAAGAGATATGGACATGTCAATTTCAAAAGCTTGATAGAGATCAAAAATTAGAATATGGCAATTGGAATTCCTAAGCTTCAGTTTCTTGGAAAAGTTAGCGAAGCATGCTGCTTTGGTCAACAAAAGCAAACCAATTTTGGCAGAAGCACCTCTCAAGCAAGAGGTATTCTTGATTTGATACACACAGATGTATGAGGTTATGCCCAGACCCACAACATCATTAATGGTTCACTTTATTACTTGGCTTTCATCGATGGACTACATCATATATTGTTGGGTCTACTTCTGAAAGAGAAATCTGAAGTCTTTTCCACATTTCAAGAATTCAAAGTCATGGTAAAAAACCAGACAGGCAGAAAGATCAAAGTCATGAGATTAGATAGAGGAGGAGAATACATGTCTTCAACATTCGTGAACTTTTGCAAAAGTCACGGCATTCAAATACAATTCACTTATGCAGATACTCCTCAGCAGAATGCAAGAGCTAAAAGGAAGAATGGTACTTTAGCAGATAGTGCTAGAGCAATGCTCAGTGAGAAGCATCTTTCAGATCAGTATTGGGCAGAAGCAATTGCCACTACAAACTACTTGCTTAATCGGCTTCCAATTGATTCAGGGTATGACACCTTATGAAGCATTCAACTAGACACAAGCCACACATTGGGCATCTACACATATTTGGTTGCATCGCATGTGCCCACATACATGATGATCATCGCAAAAAATTGGATGCAAAGTCACATAAATGCATCATGGTTGGCAACAGTGAAGAGAACAAACCATACAAGTTGTATGATCCCATTAACCAAAAGGTCATTATCCCCATAGATGTAATCATTGATGAGGAATCAGAATCGAAAACCTCAAATACACTTGAGATAGACACACCGATTA
Organism: Dipteris shenzhenensis; assembly: GCF_047967505.1. Classification (NCBI taxonomy): domain Eukaryota; kingdom Viridiplantae; phylum Streptophyta; class Polypodiopsida; order Gleicheniales; family Dipteridaceae; genus Dipteris; species Dipteris shenzhenensis. Next base: position 30,708,404 of record NC_141626.1, read on the forward strand.
CACAATCATCTACAGAAAAGGTTGATGAAGAAGAGCAAGAATTGCTAGAAGCACCCCGAGAAGAGCCACAACAACTCAAACAATCTACCAGACCTCTAGCCAGATTGACATATGCTAAAAAAGGCAAAGCAATTCAGGTTGAAACCACCAACTACACTCTTATGACTACCATCACGGCTACATAAGAGCCAATGTACTTTGAATACGCAGTTGATAAACCAGAATGGCAAACTGCTATGAATGAAGAAATGGAAGCTTTGTACAAGAATAATACATGGGAATTATGCGACCTTCCACTAGGAAAGAAGGCCATAGCAAACAAATGGGTATACAAAGTGAAGTACAATCCAGATGGAAGCATTGAAAGATACAAAGCCATACTAGTTGCAAAATGATTTGCAGAGCAATATGGTCAAGATTATGATGAGACTTATGCTCCAGTAGCAAAGATGGATTCCATACAGTTCTTGATATCACTAGCGACACTTAGCAGATGGAATGTGTACAAGCTCAATGTCAAGAATGCTTTTGTCAATGGTTACCTAGATGAGGAAGTATACATGCAACAACTAACAGCTTATGTTGAACTAGGAAAGAAAAATCAAGTTTGCCATCTCAAGAAAAGTCTCTATGGAATCGATAAGTATTTTGCTAATCTGGGATACATGAAGTCCAATGCAGATCATACTCTCTACTACAAAGTTCAAGGGGAAGACATTACTATTGCATTTTTGTACATAGATGATCTGTGACCGGAAGCAATGATAGCTTCATTTAAAAAAGGTTGAAATAAGCCTTATTTGTGCAGAGTTTGACATGAAAGATCTTGGATTGATGCACTATTGTCTTGGATTTGAGTTCTGGAGAAATTTAGATAGCACCTTTATGAGTCAACTAAAATATGTTGACAGCCTCCTGAAGAAGTTTCATATGGCAAATTGCAAGATTGCAGCCACTCCCATGGAACAGAGTTTTAAACTTACAAAAGATTCAGAATAGCCTACCATAAAACCTAAAAGTAATTACAATCGCCTAAACTATCACTACTCCTAACATTAAACACTAAATAAACTAGTCAACTTGACCAAGTGCATTGCAAAAAGTGGGATGGATCTGATTAGCACAAACTAATCAAGTTTATCTCTTAGACCCTTGTAGGACCAAAAATTGAAGCATTGAAAAAGAAAAAGAAAACACCTAATGAAGATGATATCATTATCAATTTTTGTCTACACATTGCTCCTTACAGTCAACTTCCATTATCTAATTGATAACTTCACCAAGGATCTCTGAAATTTTGACCAAGCATTGCCTAGTGTTCACGAAAATCAAAGGTTTAATGTCAAGTGCACCCACTCACTCACACACCCACCAAGGGCCATATACCTACGCTACCAGGCAACAAGGAATCATCCATGAGAATTCAAACGAGGGCAATCACTTTGGTGGACAAATGCCCTACGGCTTGATGTGTGGCTGCTCTACTCAAATGAATGTTTTAAAACCTATGAAGACCTTTAAATTTTGTCGTGTTTTGTTTAGGTTAAGACAAGTGCATGTGAGCACTATGGCCTAGTATAGTGGTGGTAAAGAAGCATTTTTGGATGCAAAAGAGAAATTTTTAAAGGCAGTTGGGCTTCTAAAGGCAATTTTTGTAGAATGGTCTCCATTAATGGCAATTTGAAACACACAAATTAGTAAAATTTAAAAAAAAATTACATGTGGAAATTGACAAAATCATCCACTGTAGCACTCCCTCAACATATATGGGTCGCTCGAGTTCAAATTTTCATAGCTATTGATCTACTAGCAATTCTCAGCCCGAATCAATTGCATCTGATTCTTATTTTTCTGAAGAAAATTCTGAGCACTAAATCACACTGCTCGCCCCCTCTTCCCCCCTCCATGCACCTCATCTCGCTGTCCTGATTTATTTGGGGGTAGAAATGCTCACGATAAGCTAGCATGTAGCATGCTCAGCGTTGCATCTCCCAAGCTGAGGGGCGGGTGAGGCGTGAAAGGGGAGGACGCCAAGGCAAAGGGAGGATGGGTGGTCCAACTACGTAGGGAGGTGTGAAAGGGGCGACTGAGGCGTGAGAGGGGAGGACGCCAAGGTAGCAAGGGAGGAAGAATGGGCAATGCAACTTTCGCCCTCTCTCTATATACTCGCTCAGGGGCCCGGCATGAACTTTTTGGAACCATTGGAATGCGCCATTATTCACGTTCGATGCTTAGATTAATTTTTGCCATGCGAGACGCTACTAATACTAATTCAAATTTTTAAACATCGTGGGAACCTATTCGAATTCACCTCTCCTATTCAACTATTCAACATTCACGTATGCCACTTGTTTGGTCATGTGCCTATTAATCTTGGGGGATTCACTCTTCATGAAAGGGGGACGTCACCTGTGTGCATGAACTTCAAGAAAACCCCCTATTTAAGATCCATGTAGGATGATAAAACACCCCTATTTAAGCTTATAAGATACCACCAAATTTCTATTATGTCCCCCCTTTCCTTAAATCTACGTTCTTTCTCAAGCATTTAGATCACACAATAAGAAAATTTAGATTACTTTCCCTATGACTATTTAAAACCATACACAAAACCAAACTTATTTGGACTAGTTATCCAAGGTAGCCTATACTATGTCCCCCCCTCTTAAATATGGCATGGCCCCCCTAACTTAAATTCAATATTGGGAAAAAATAAAAGGCCCCCCACCCCTAATGTATAAGCTTATGCCTCATTAAAAAAAACCCCCCTATTGTACACTCACGTGATATCATAAGTTTCCTCTTGTGAATCCCCCGGGCTATTAATTAATTACTCATGTCTCCTCTTTTCCCCTTGATGTACTCAATTAATGTAAGCCTTTCACCTTAATGTAATTCGTCAATTACCCTATCGTAATCGTCATGTCCTTGCGTCGCCTTGCACTCGCCCTCCTCTTTGCTCGATCTCCCCTTCTCTCCCCCTTCCTCCTCCTTTCTTCTCTGCTGCTCATCGCAATCTTTGAGAGGCTTTGATAGCCCCCCTTCTCCTCTACCCTCCCTGTCCTGGTCTTTATACCAACCTTCGCAAACTTCTAGAGAGCAAAAGCTTCTCCGCTCAAACATGGTGCCCCAGCCCGCGAAACGAATTAATCAATGAGCCCATGTCTACCTTCATTAATCAGACTCCCCCATCCGCCCGAATTCAATCTGGGGTACCTAATTCAATGTGGGGGTACCAATCGCTCCTCGACTCTTCTCTATTAATTAATCTACGCTCCCCTCCCTCGCATTCGCCAATTAACCTATTCTATTCACCAATTAACCTTTTAATGACAAAATATATTACTACTGCTCCCTATTCGCTTCTGCTCCCTATTCCTATTAATTAATTAACTACTTGCGCTTCCCCACCCACCCCCTTTCGCAATTAATGTAATGTTAATCTCCCTAATTTTGTGAATTAATCCATCGCTCTGTGCTCCCGCTGTCATGAACTATCTTCTTCCATCCTCCCGCTTCCTCCCCCTCTCTACCTCCTCCCTCAACTCCCTTCCCTTGCTCCTCCCCCTCTTACTCCCTCCTCCCTTCATCCCGTTCTCTTCCTGCTTGTCATTGAGAGGCTTCACAACCCCCTTTTCTGCCTGCTTGCAATCTACTCCCTCCTCTTTCTTTTATAGGATTGGCAGAACATTCTAGATGTGGAGGCTTTTGGAAGAAGCTCCTCGAAACTTCTCGATTCAGTCGTAACATACCTTAACTAGAGTGCTTGTCCAGCTGGGCTCTTGATGAATACTTCTCTCTTTTGCTATCTTGTTGAGGTTCACATGAGTCACGTTGTCAGAAATGATACAGAAGATTGATGTTCAATTGCATGTCAATTGCATGCAACCTTTTTTAGAGATGTTGTTCATGTCGACAGTAAAACGTAGTTTTTCTTTTTTTCGGAGAAAGACAAATTCCTATTCTTTGCATTGTAAGCAAATCTATTGTCATTCCACTTCGAGCGAACGACGAGGAGATGTATTTCAGAAATGTATAAATAATAAATCAAAACGAAATTGAGCCAGAAGCATGCAACTGTGATAGGAAAAATCTAAACCCAAAGCTGCATTGCATGTACGACAAAAGTTCCAGCACCATTTGCAACTTCATTGGATCCCTTTTTTCGAAGGCACAAATGTTTATTTTTTGGGTCAAATTATGTTCCTACGCTTTAGGAAATAGTACTTCCGCGCTCTGGCCGGATGGCCCTCGAGCGTGTTGTAACCTAATGGACCTACTGTGTTGTGGCTCCTTATGTAGTACTGCTCTAAAGTTCGTGCTTTGTCTACGGTGTCTGTTGTTTCCAAAACTTTGATTTCGAAATTTTCTTCGAAGGGCTTGTAATGTTGCAAGTCCTCTTTCATTTTCGCCGGTGGTTTTTTATTGTGCTGTTTGATCCTCCGCGGCAGGTCCGTCGTGCTCCCTATGTACTTTCTATTGTTGGGCTTGCACGTGATGCAGTAGACGACGAGGCTCGCGCGATTCCCTTGCACGGGCGCTTCAGTGGAGGCTCCTCCTTCATCTCGAGGCTCGCGTCTTTCAATGTCGTACCTGTGTAAACATTGACAATTACGTTAGTCATCGCGGTTTTCGGTCTTTTTTTTTTCGTTTGACGTCCATAATATAATGCATTTATTTACTTGCCCTGGTTTTTCTCTGTTGCTGTGAAAGGATCGTTTCCAATACCGAAGCGCTCCTCGTATAAGTCCCTGTCGAAAATATACGTAAGCTTCTCCATTGTCGTCACCGGGTGCGTCGCGTCGTGCGTCCCTCCAAATTGTTCCATGAATTGTTCGAGTATAGCCGTTGCTTGATCACGCATCGTGTCCCTCAGCAACTCCAAGGATACGTTGTACCCGTAATGCAGCAGTTCGCACGCATACGCTGTGATCCCTTTCGTCTTCGTGTCTAGTAGCTTCTGCCCCTCCAAACTTTCCATCATCCTATCGGTCTCATCGAACTCAATGTCAAGCTCGACAAGGATCTCTTTGAGGAGTCCTGCAGGAGAAGTGCAATCCAGGATGAGTATGTTGTTCTTGCAACTCGTTAATTTTGTTTCTCAACTGTTGCGGTTTTTTTTAATTTTCGGAAGCATTACGCACCATTTGCGAATCTCAAGCCTCCCGGCTCTCTTTTAGCTGGCAAACGCCTATTGCAGTTATCAATGAAGTCACGTAGTTCCGCATACATGTTGAAGCCATTGATGTAAGCTCCCGGACGTTCTCCTGCATTGTTTGCTAGCCGGAATTGCTTTGTGGTTAGGAAGAACCTCCTCTTTGCTGGTGGAGGTTTTGTTGCCTTCGCGTTGCTTTTGTATAGCGCAAATAGCTGCTTGCAGGCACGACTTATTACACCGTCTTTTCAAATGAGCCGTCTTTTTAAATCTTCAAGAAAAAAAGATTCTTTCATGCTGGTGGAATTTACCTTGTCTGCGTCCATGTCTTATGCTACAATGTCCCGAGCTTTATGATTCTCTGCACCTGTTCTCGACAACAGACAAGATATTAAAACCATTTTCCTTGCACGCATGTTTGACGCAACATATTCATGACTTGCCTCTGCCTTTTTCAATCTCTGGTAGTGAATACCTTTATGCGCGTGGTTGTGTTGTCGGCTGTGAGAACTCTCGTGGAATTGGTCTGAATATGTCTGGATGTGGGTAATGTAGTATGCGCAGCCTCGTTCTCTTAGTCACTCTGGACAACATCACGTATGCCAGGCCAGGGGCAAACACTCCTCGGAATATGAGCAGCGCTTTGTTGGATATGGTTGCGCCTTGGGATTTGTGTCCCGTGATAGCGTATGCTAGGGTCAGTGGAAATGTGAACTTGTGGAACCATTTTCCATTTATTGCCTTTCGCTGATGCTTCGAGCGTCGTAATGTGAGCACGGCCGCTGTTGTGTCCATGACGACAGTGATACCGTTGATTTCCCCCCTGCTAGTTGCATTGATGCTCTTGATTTTGCACATTGCTCCATTTGCGGCACCTATTGCGAGGTCGATGTTTTCCGTTATCATTGCCTTCGCCCCCACCCAAATTTTTCCTATCTCGTTGAAGCTTTTGTCCTCCAACCATTCTTTGAGAGCTGGTTCGCTCGCGGCGTTACTGTGTATTTGAACATGCACAATCGTCTCGGGAGTGTTGAATTTCTCCACAAGCTCATCGTTGAAGGTAGCGACATCGACTTTGTGTGTGCAAATGATGGTTGTTTCGGCATCGATGAAGTGGCTTGCACCTTCCTTGTCGACAATGCACTGCCCCAAACAGTCGGAAATCTCGTCAGTTGTGGGCGTCCTGAGTCTTATGGTATGCAAGAATGCGAGGAACGGCATGTCTCGTGCATGTCGCACCGAGAATTGCATGTGGTACATTTTTGCTGCAGGCCAGTGCGCGGAGGACGTGATGTGGCACGGCTCGCAGAGATCCTCGCGGTGTTTGCAGACTGGCGGTAATTGTGCCAGGTCACCAAAAATTATCAGCATTTTGTGTCTGAATGGCTCATGCAATGTGCCATTAGTGACATTGACGATTTGTCTTACCACGAGATCGAAAGTCATCCTTGTTAGCATGGACATCTCGTCAATGATGATCGCGTTGGCTTCCTTGATTGCGAGGTGTCACTCATCCGTCTCATGGATGTTCAGTGGGTATTGACTGCTACGCACAGGGATCTTGAATTGGTAGTGTACAATGGTTGCAATCCCACTCAGCCGCGTCGCAGCCGCCCCTGTTGATGCACAGAGTATTGCCGTTTTGTTTTGCGCTACCAGATGCGAAACATAGTACCGTATCAAGAAGCTTTTGCCACTACCTGGTGTTCCACAGACAACGTGTAGCCCCGAGCTTGTTGAAGCCAGGCTTTCGAAGACTCTTTGTTGTTCTACTGTCAATGCGGCATTGGCGATGGTGCGAAACTCGGCCATTTTTTGCAACATCCTCACGCGTGTTGGCCCTTCGACGGTTTGCTGGTCGATGTTAGGCGCTTCCATCGGGCAGTCTCGGATGATCGCAACCTTTTGCAATATCATATTGATCAACTGGTCCGTGTGGTCAGTCGCTAGCAAGTTCCTTTGCGTGTATTCGGTCACATACATCTCGAGGTCCTCGTTGCTCAATATGAGGCCGCGCATTTGGCATTCGACAAAGTAGGATCCAGCTGTGTTGGCAGGTGATATGAGCTCCGTTTCATTCCTGAAGCTGAGTTTTCGCAAGAGCACATTGTAAAAGTACCCCTCTGGTTGATGTCCAGGGTGGTAGTCAGTGAATCTGACTACTCGCTCACATTTTGTGATCCTGTTGCCGAAGAGGTCAAGACCGACCGTTCCACGTTGCGTTTCCTTGGGCTTTCGTATCACATATTGCCTATGGTAATCGTAGAACGTGCTCTCCTCGATGACGCTCGGTCTCCCACAGTATATGTCGATCGGGTGCAGGGTGACGTTGTTTCACGAGACGATGCGTTGTCTTAGAGATGGTGGCGAGGAGTCGACATAGTGAACGGTCTCGCTCCTTGTGATTGTTGGTATCTGCATGCAGTTTAGCGCGGCCTCTGTTGGAGAGGTTGGTTTTGATAGGAGGCTCGCGGTGATGAGTTTCAGCTTTACTTCGTCGAGATGTTGCAACCCCAAACGTGAAGCGTCTTCTGAACGGATGTTCAGTTTGCCCATTGGTTCAGATTTCATCGCGTACTTGAGGAGGTAGTGAGAGATTGAAGAGTTTGTCACCCGCTGTATGTTCATGTGCGCACCCCACAACAGTAACACGGAAGGGTGGTAAGGGACGACGTTTCGGTGCTCATGTCTCGGCCGGTAATACAACCAACGTTGCATCAGAGGGTCGAGGATGGGTTCATATTCTGGCTGTGTTGCGAAAGGGAAGCCGTGCTTGCAACTGTGGTGTGACGGTCCGACGTAGCACGCTTTCCTGCATACGTGCAATTGCTTTCTGAGAACTAGTTCTCGCAGCCTTGTGTTTCGAGGATCCAGGGCCTCGTCCTTGGGGACGTAAGCTGCAATCTCATTTGCAATTCGCTGACGGTCATCATGGTGGACCCACAATATGACATGGGCGTGTAGGGAGCCCCTGTTTTGTATCTCATAACGAACGACATGGTGTTGTATTCAGCCAAGCAGACCGTCGGATGAAAGCAAATGCTTGCGCATGAACATGTGGAAGCGTGCGTGGAAAAGTGCCACACATTCAACAGGACAGTCCTTCCAAGTGAATTGCGCATTATAATGCGTTGCGATGCTCTCGATGACATTAATTTCTTGCCACCGTGTATCGGTGACCTCGTCTGCAGTGAATGTCAGAAAGAAATCTGGGAGGCCCCAAGCATCGACCATCGTTATGAGGTCCTTCAGTTGCCGTCGATGCCACGATGGGGACCCCGGCATTGTTGATGGCATGCTGTAGCGAAGCACGTGTCTCATTGCGTCTTCATCGGTCGTGGCAGGGTTGGCTTTCCTATATTGGTCGATGTCTCGTTGCAAGCATGTAGAGTTGCTTGAATTGGCAATCATCACTGCCTGTTTTAACTGGAACATGATCAACAGGTACGGCTTGTAGAGCGTGTAGATAGAGAATAAGGTGCATATTCTCATTTTCACATAGTTGCTAAACTGTATGCAGCCATCATAGTAGCCCCGTCCGAAAGGGAACAGGAATGGGAACACTGCTGACTCCATGGTTATGTCAACGCACGCACTGCCAGCTGCTGCTACTCCATCGACGTGGAATGAAGCGACCCTCTCTGAAAGCATTTCTGTACCCCGTAGCTGTATGGAGGCAAACTCATGCTTGTCCCTTGCATCAAAGGCGTGACGGTTCGCGGGGTCCACCATGTTTTGCAAAAGCAGGAGCTCAGGCTGAGATTCCGCTATTGACATTAACTCGAAGGGAGCTGTCTCATCGTGTAGTTCCAAGATACCTGCAATGGTTTGAGGACTCAAGATGCACATACCCATCTTGATGTCCGCACGCTCTGCTAAAGAATTGTACTTGCGCAATATTGGATTGTTCTCGATGTTGTATGCGAGCACACCTGACAGCTCGTTCGTCACGATTTCTTGAGCCAAGCTTAGTGGGACGTTTCGCCAAGATATCAGAGGATTGTCTAGAAGTGACCTTCGATCTAGTGTGCCATGAGCAATCGCATTTGCAGTCGTGGTAACTGAAATGGATACATCTATGATGCTTAGTAGTTGCGTGTGGAGGTGGTTTGTTTTAAGCAACTGCCGAGAGTACTGTGGCATCAACCGCACAATGTATCTGCTCCGCTGGGCATCTCGTGTGTAGCTTTGGCATTTCCAGTAAGTCACTTGCATGCCCATATTCTCGCAGGCATCCAAAAGTATCATGTTTCCGAGTGCGGCGCTGTGGCTTGAGATCCCTATGCCTTGCGAAGAAATGATCCTTTGGTTTGCAGGCACTAGCGTGGTTATGCCACAGACACCGCAGATTTGAAGGCTAGAGAAAATAGCCGCGCAAATGGTCATGTTCGAAGGAGTTTCCGGTGGTCATTTCTACATCGTGACATGAATCGATGTCTTATGTTCGGGTTTAAACACCTACAGGGATTAATAATAAAAACCATCCGAAACTTTGCTACAATTTCACTCACGTGGTTTTGTCTAAACGCAACAGGAAAAACAAAATGGACTGAACCTCTATATTTAGAAGGTGAAAGAATTGATAAAATAACTTGAATCAAGCAAATACATTTTGTTGTGCGTACCTTTAGGAGAAGACACTCGTTTGGAGGCTGCAAACATCTCGAAAACAGAAGTGTTGCAGACATGATTAGTATGTTGGTCGAACCAAGCAAATGTAATGTTCCCTTGCGGAAACAGAATGTGCGAAGAAGTGTGCGTGCTCAAGATGAGGAGTTAAAAAAAAAAAACCATACGTAATGTATGGTGGAGAGCCGGCACATGTCTCTCCAAAAATTATATATCATAGGAGAACGTGCCATCCCCCCGTTTCGAATAGTCACCTCCAGTGTTGGAGGTGTAGCGCATTAATGCAGACCAGAGCAACAGACGGTGCAGAAACATTTCAGAATTGAAATGACCGTACATTGTACTTACGTGGAGTATCCTTTCTGACAAGTGGCCTATTTCTTTGCTGGAGTGTTGGAATCTGAAAAACAATCATGATTAGTCAATATGCATTCCTCGTGTTCAGCATGTTTGGATATGTTTGTTAGCATATGTGCAATTTCCTAAAGATGATAAATTCAAGCAGAAAAGCTATACACAATCCAACGTTAGACATCGTCCGTGTGCTGATATCTATCTCTCGGAGGCTTAGTTCCTTTAGTAATTATTTGTCAATGCTGCGAGCTTGTAGCGACCTAGAGAATGTCAAAATTTCTCATCAGCGTTTTGGTACTTTTGTCTATCGACCTATATGCACTATTGATTGGAAATTGTGAGTTGTAAAAGGGGGTTCACATCCCAACCTACAACGAAACAAGGTTGTGGCAAGCCAGCGCAACCTACAATGGAAACTACTGCTGTTTTACCTGTCTGTCTGTCTCGAGAAGCAAACAGTCCTATTTGGCCGCTATACATGGCCAACATCAAGAAATAGAATAGACGTGTATTCCGCGTAACTAGCCAAGCTGCTGAGGTTGCCGAAGTAGTGACAAATCCTGTTAGTAGAATGAGACCCATGGAGAGTCCATCAATACCTAAACTTCGATGGGAATTGATTGAATTTATCCAGCTTTAATCCTCCACCAATCTCTCGTTGCAAGCCCACACCGCAGAACCAGAAACCAATAAATCAACTTTTGCTGCAGTTTTGTAAGCTGCAGCAGCTTTGTTCTTCAGGACTTTAATTCCTCTGCCATTGAGCTCTTGCAGCACGAACCATGAAATGGGTACGTAGGCACGGAAATTAAAGAATCATGCTTCAATTCTTTTTGGATCTCTAACTTCAACTGTAGCTTCTCAACCGAATCCTGAATCGAAACGTCAATCCATTCAGGTATTGAGGTGGTTACCCTCCCACATATATTTAAAGAGAGAGAGTGGAAATTTACTGGTTTCCAAGTGGCATTGTGGAATACTTTCGAGGCTTTTAGTAGCCACCTCCCGAAGTAAGAAACAAAGGATGTCTAATGAACACAATAAACAAAAGTGCACGTCACGCGCCATTTTCAAAATCAAGCTAGAGATGTACAGATCTAACATATCGTCTTTCTAGATACGGATAAAAGCATGGATTCATGTATGGAGAGTAAGCTTTGGAAGAGATGTGCGGCGAGATGGGCTTCTCTCCTGTATGCATTTGTTAATGCAGCAATTGTGCAGGCAGCAGAATAGCTGTGTAGACTTTTGTCCTAGAGTCCCCGTGGAGGAAAGGGAAATTAATGACGACACAAAGCATCCACAACTTTGTCAAGTGGAAAAAGCTCACAAAGAGCATCCGAGGCTTTTGATCGTGGAAGTAGAAGCATATACTGGAGCTTTGTCTTTAAGCCCGTCATGGGTGTTCTACCAGCTGTGCTTTTACGCAATTCTCTCCAACCATCTATTCTGCTCAAAGAAATGAGAACTTATTACGAAGATCCGGAGTCCGATTCTTCGTTCGATTCGAATTTTGGAGGTTGGGGATTTGAAAGCTCAAATTTAGTCGCCGATCAATGGAGTTGCAAGTTGCAGCTTGTCTGTGTGGGTGAGGGCTTGTTATAGTCTCCAAGCATCGAGGGATGCTGACGGTTGCACATGATAAAGTGGGTCCTTGAGCAAGGTCGAAGCCAACAGGATAAACGATAATGCCAACGCTTCGACGGAGTTCTAACTTCTGAAGGAGAGGGAGGATGAGATATGGAAGAGTCTGAGAGACTATCTTGAGATAGCAGCTGGTAAATCTATATCATTTACGGGAGATAATCTATCAGAAATTTCTATAGCAAGATTCCCAATTCGCTGCGGAATGGTTGTCTACGAAACAAGTATTCCCTACATGGATTGGCAAGTAAGGAAGTAGAAGCAAACCTGATGGTGATGATGAATGATGAACAAACAGCAACACACTTGAAATTACACACTTGAAATTACAATGTTTTTTTATGTTTCGCCTATATTTAAAGGTTTTGCCATGGCTTTTTACGCAGCTTTTCAAAAGCTTTCAAAGCTTTTAAAGGTTTTGCCATGGCTTTTTACGCAGCTTTTCAAAAGCTTTCGAAGCTTTTGGGCTTTCAGAATTTAAAAAAAAAGCTTTTGGGCTTTCAGAATTAAAAAAAAAGCTTTTGGGCTTTTAGAATTAGAAAAATCTAAGGGTGTATATTGTGCCACGTGGAAGCACAGGATTTCAGAATTTGAAAAAACGTCCTAGTGCTGGCCAAGTAATCAGACATTTTCGCCCGGCCTTTTACATACCTTAATCGCCTTCAAAGATTCGGCCCCGCACAAATTAATTAATAGGGGCCCCAATTCAATTTGGGGGTCTGTAATTAGTCGCCAATTAACACATTGAGACTCGTTCTTCTTTTTTGAACACGTTCCAAGTTGCAACTCTTGGTCCAAGTTCCAACTGCCCAAGAGGAAGGAAGCTATGGCGCGTACCAAGCAGACCGCTCGCAAATCCACCGGAGGCAAAGCTCCCCGCAAGCAGCTTGCCACCAAGGTTTCTTCCTCGCCATCCCTTCCCTCCCCTTCCTGCCTTTTCATTTTCTGTGTGCTGTTTGATGTAGAGGGAGGTCGTTTGGATGCGAAGGAGATCCCTCTGTTTTCTAGGGTTTTCTCTCCATTTCGTTTCCTCACCCGTTTGTCGTCTCGTAACATAGCTCAACCTTAGGAATTTTGTAGAGGATAACAATTCGTCCCATTATTCCTTGTTTGAATTTTGACCTTTTCGAGGTATTGCTGCTCTGGGTCCTAATCTTTCTGTAGGCCGCTCGGAAATCTGCTCCTACTACCGGAGGAGTGAAGAAGCCCCATCGCTATCGGCCTGGGACTGTTGCACTTCGGTACGTCATCCCTTGGCAAGGTTGAAGCATACAAGAGTGTTTGCGGGTGCGATCGTTACTGTGATTTCGTAATTATTAGAAAAAGAAAGGGGAGAAGCGATTAATATTGCTGCTACTTTTGCATGTGTGATATCAAGGGAGATTCGCAAGTATCAGAAAAGTACAGAGCTCCTGATTCGCAAGTTACCATTCCAGAGGCTTGTTCGAGAGATCGCCCAGGACTTTAAGGTACTTCTGCATAGATAGTCTGTTTCGTTAGCTCCTCCCTTCAAATGACTGATTTGAGGATCCAAAAGAACTTCAAAACTTAACATCTATTTGGGTGCTATTGCTTCATGGCTAGCTTTTGGTCTGCAGTTTATTTCTAGCTCTTATGGGAACTGCTTCTTGCGATAATATAGCTCTAGGTACTTGATGTTCAGGAATGTTAAGTTCTCACTTTTGTAGTGTTATGAATGCATTTTTCTTAATCAAGTATCGTCTTTCAGACTGATCTGCGCTTCCAAAGTCATGCTGTACTAGCCCTTCAAGAGGCAGCAGAGGCCTACTTGGTGGGTCTCTTTGAGGATACCAACTTGTGTGCTATCCATGCAAAGAGAGTGACCATAATGCCGAAAGATATCCAGCTTGCAAGGCGAATTCGAGGGGAGAGAGCTTAGGGCATATGTTCATAAGTCAGTTTTCAGTATTTAAAGGCAACATTATGTTCCAGCATGCCCTATTGAAAATGACTCCTACTTTCTCTTCTTGTCTGTTTTAGTCCTCAAACTTTCCCATTTCGATTTGGGACTCTTATTTCTCCTCTTGTTTGTTCAGTGCATTGTCCTATTTGGATATGGGACTCGCATGCATTTGATCATCGTTTCAATTGTGCATCTCTGATATGGTCATCATGGTTTGGTTTGTGGAATTTATGAAGTAATCATAGAGTCTGTATGTACATGTTAGTACCTAGGCAAACAATAAAGTCATTATAAACACATGGATAAGGAAATATTGTTAGCACGAACAGCATGGAGCTAGAACGTGGAACCTTTAACAAAAGAGGTATTTAAAATAGGCTTTACAATTTCAGTGGGAATACATTTTTTGTTGTATGAAAACATGTCCCGTTGGTACATCTAAACACTTTAACAAGGGGTTATTTGAAAGTATCCTTATTGCACTACATGATTAAGCTTTCAATGGAATACACATTTTAACATGTCGTTGCAATACATGGAATACTCTTAACAAGAAGTATCCTCTCCCTCTAGAACTAGTCAGTACATGATTATGCTTGCCGTGGGAATATGCTTCTGGTTGTATGATAAGCATGTCCGTGTACTTTGATGTTCTGACTTGTTCAACCAATTGATGTATGTTGGAAGTGCATTGGAATGATTCATAAGATTGATGAGTAGGAAAATTATAGCTTTAAAATCTCATAACATTCTTGAACAGAGTTTTACATTTCTTTAGGGTGGTGGTTGTGACTTGTGCTAGTTGGTTCTTGAATTTGTTCTTTGTGTGTGTGTAATTTGTCAAGATCCTTAATTGAAACTAAAACTCCCTAATTTCAAAATTCCTAGCCTAAAACTCCCTATTACAAAATATAGACTAATAGATCTTGTAATTAGTCAAGATCCTTAATTGAAACTAAGTCCAATGTTTGATTTCTCTTTTAAGCAACTAAATGAAAGATTGAGTGTACCTTGATGACAGATTTAGCTCATAAGCTATGTTATGGATAATTGTAAAAAGGTCCACAATAAAGAGTTGAAAGCTTATTAGATGACAGATCTACTCATAAGCTATGTTATGGATAATTGTAAAAAGGTCCACAATAAAGAGTTGAAAGCTTATTAAAAATTCACCAATCTGCAAAGTTCCAAACGAGATTGCCTTTGATTTGCATAAAATTATGCTATATCTTGAGTGAAGACTCTTCATCACTAATTGCTACTTATCTTATTGTAATTGCAAAAAATTAGCAATTACCCAAATTTATGTTTTGCAAACCAATGGTTTGTGGAGTCTTAGGCTGAATAAAACATTGGACTTAGCTTAGTGGTTGTATGCTTTGCACTAGTATACACAAACTCCCCTCTTTTGGTGGTATATTCCCTCATAATCTCTTGAGATGTGGAGCTCTCTCTTATGGGTGCCACGTGTCTAATAATGGAGTTTCATTACTTTATGCCGTCTTTGGACATTACCAATGCACCCCTTAAATTATTGCCAAGGTGTAGGCCTTACCATAGGCCATATCCCTTTTACCGTGTAATGGTACTCTACTAAATGTGACTCCATCCATCACTGACCCACTCTTGCAACAACAACCATTGTCAAGCCCTCATGGTTCTCCACCTTTCCATAGCCAAGCCATAAGTTTTTGCAATTATGGTTGACATAAAAAGACAATAAGGCTAAGAACATTGCAAAAAATTGCACCTTTGTGGCATTGAAGACAAAAAATGCCACACAAATGGTAAAGAAGTGCATAAGCAGAAGTCTCCATCTACTAAAATTCTCATCATTTACTTTTATACTAACCACATGACATGTGATAGTTATAGTTTTTTTTACCTTAACATTTCAACTTTGGAAGTACTAGAAAGATTATGGACTCAATCAAGTATTATACCCACTATTAGAACCTGTTGTAGACCATTATATCATGCCACAATTTCATATTCTAAAGTTAATTTAGAGGACCTATTAGATCTGCATACGATTTTGAAGAGTCATAGCTACTTCAAAGATTGCTAGCTAGATTTTCATAGAGTTTCCTATAGCTCATGTAGTTTTCAAATAACTATAGAAGCTGAACCTTAATGAGGAAAATGAAATTGCCCAACAATTATCGGAATATGTTTGAGTATGAGACATATTCGTCCGAGAAAATTCCTCTTAGTGGCACTACTCAATTTGATGGTGGTAAAAGAGAATAAGACCATGCATGTAAGCATAGAGTTTAAAGGTGTGACCAAAGTGACTGTAAAAAACAAATATCATTTACCTTAAATGGATGACTTGATTGAATGTTTGCACAATACAACATCCTTCACCAAGCTCGATCTATGTGGTACTACCATCAGATCTATACTAGGAAAGAGAATATTCCTAGGATGGGGTTTCATATATGATATGAGCATCATGAGGCTATTATTCAAACCTCCTAATGCACCTGCTACTTTCCAATAAGTAATGAACGATATATTTCGTTCATATTTTGGAAAATTTGTCATTGTGTTTTTGGATGACATACTTGTGTCCACTCATATTTTATTTGACCATGTGGGACATCTAAGGTTAGTTTTGACTATCCTTCAAATGAACATTATTTATATGCAAAGACGTCCAAGTGTGAGTTCTTGAAGAGAACTATTGGATCTTGACCACATTAATCCCTATTGACACGTCCTAAAAAGTTTATAGGTAATAGTCGGGTGGCCAGTATTACGCATCGTCATAGAGGTGATATCCTTTTTAAGATTCACTTAACTTTCCACACTTTATGCAAGAATTGTGCTACCATCCTCCAATCTTTTGAAGGGAGGAGAAAGAAAGAAAGAAAGAAAGAGTTTATTATAGTCTATGGAAGACCGATGGGTCTATGAGACTGGTAGAAAACCTGATACAACAAGCAGAAAGTGTGGAGCTACCAAATGAGCATCATCACCCATGCTGAATGCTAGGTCCTAAGTAGTACATTGTCATATTTGTTGGAGATATCATAGTCAAAGAGTGTGTTGATGTGAAGTGTTAGTGTTTAGTACTAGGTGATCTAGTACTAGTTTATGTGTATGAGTCTTGTGTGAGTGCCACGTGTCATCATGGGACTTATCCCATATGCACTAGGTGGTAGAGTGTGTGTGAGTAGCCTATATAAAGGCTTGTACTTCACTTGTCATGATACACTTGATGAATGAATGAGAGCCTTTTCATTATGTCTTCATTTGTGCATCATTTCCTCACACCCTAACCTTCTCTCTCTCTCTCTCTCTCTCTCTCTCTCTCTCTCTCCACCATGTTTCTAACATGGTATCAGAGCCACCTTCCATAGCTGCTACCACATCACCCTTGCCCTAACTCTAATTGTGTTTCAGCCCTTCTTCTTGCAGCTGCCTCAGCCTTGCTTCATTTTGCCTTGTTTTACCTACATTTTCTAGTTGTTTGCACCTGACTAGAGCCTCTCCACAGCCTATGCCTTCATTGTGGCCTCCATTTGGGAGTTTTTGGAGCTTTAGGCACCCTTGACAGCCTATTACTTGCTAGTCGGCTCATTGCGCCTGCACATGGGAACCTTTGAGGGCTGTTTCGAAGTTCTCCATCACCAAAATCAGGGTTTCTAAGTTGTTGCTACATACCAGACCTTCTCAACCAATTCCAACCCCTCAATTTAAATGCTTTATACTGCCGTCTTTGAGTCTTTGAGCATGGTTGTGGCTTCCCTGGATCAGCTTGGATGCCTGATTCCCTCCCACGTCCTTCAATTTATGGGCATTCTTCAAAGCCACATCTCTAGATGCACCAGTGCACTCTTTGAGTTGAGACACGTTGGATTTGTGCACCTGCTCATGCACTAAATAACATGTGGCTTCGATTCATCGTTAAACAAGTTGTCCTAAATCTAATGAGTCACTCTTTGGATTGGAGGAGCAGCCATCATAGTTAGGATTGATAGGAAGGAGGGAGGGGGGGAGGGAGGGTAAGGGTATGGACGGCAAGCAAAAGAGGGAGGAGGTCATTTCTATACATAGAAAAGATAAAGATGAAGGCGAGAAAGAAGAAAAAGAGTTGGAAGCAAAAGAGGGAGGAGGTCATTTCTATACATAGAAAAGATAAAGATGAAGGCGAGAAAGAAGAAAAAGAGTTGCACGTACCACTAGAGCAGTTATGTTCCCTTCACAAAAGAATTGAGGGTTTGAAATTCGAATTTAAACTCATGACACGTGGATCAACAAGAAACTAGAATGGCTTTTCATTCCATATAGCTACCTACAAAACAAGATGAATGTACATTCAATAGCGCTGCTAACCAAAAATTGATTGCAAGGCACTCCAAATACAAGAACTCTGGCACGAATAGAATACTGGTAGGTTGCACTCATGGCTGGCCAAAAGATTGGTGGAGGAATTTTCAAAGATGAATCACAAAAGATGCAGGTGTGGAGGTAGGGACTAGGGAGAAGAGAGAGAGAGAGAGAGAGAGAGAGAGAGAAGGCAAAATAAGTGGAAATGAAAATAGTAAGTTGAGCATCAACCAATGGATGCAATTCCTTTTGAGGATAAAATCATAACTAAGCCCTTCCCATACATTGAGTCTCTTCATTGTTTCTTACAAGGGAAGTTTACAGTGGCTATAAAGTTTTCTTGCCATGGTTATTTAATGATGGCCTTTGAAGTTGCCTTTTGATGACCCACCTTCTGCACCCTTTTCACCACATGGCATAGTGGTGTCATCATGTCTTTGCAAATTGAACCAATTGTGCGTGTCCCACCATATAAAAGAAACGTGATCTTTATGGAACTTTGCATCAAAAGAAAGGCTTGTTCAAAGTTTCGCATAAAGGATCTTACTCCAAATAAAGGTTTGTACAAATTTTCATTAACATTAGACACATGCTCATACGATTAAGCATACCAATTGCATCTTCTTGCAATGCACCTCATTCTAACTATCTCATATGGGAGGGAGACCAGTGTAGTAGAGAAGCTAGGAGACTTTCTTTGCAAAAGATGGACTCATTATTTAAGCTTCCATTTAAGCTTCCAATGATTTACCTCACATGCTAAGCTTCTCAAGTTTGACAAATTCTAAAACTCATTTGGCTCTTTTTGTTATGAAATTGTATTTGTAATGTTTTGTGCTATGGACATTATTTTATTTCCATAGGAGTGCACCAGACGCAGTGGGGGTCCTAGTGGATGCATTGTGTGGTTTAGTTGGGGACTCCTAACAACTTGTGATTTTCCATGCTAGATGGTCACCAATTCCATGTTAATAATGATGTCGCTAGTGTTATTGATGTTATGTTTGATTATTTTACTATGAGCGCAATTATGTTGGGATCCATTGATTGGGTGATTCGTTGTTAACAACTAATGTAATTGGAGGCTTGAGTACACGTGATGGAACTGCTAACGATGAGGATTGGAATTAGTGCGAGGGTATTGATTGAGGTGTCATGCGGTGCATAGCATATTGGTTGAGGTGTCATACGGTGCATAGCATAGGGCCATGGGTCAATTTTGTAACATTGATCTTGTAAAACCTTGGGCACTATTTGTGATAGAAAGCATAAACCATTTTTGGATAAAGCAATCCCAAAGTGGCTTTGTAAAAAGTACAAGACGTAGATAATTTTGGATAAAGTGAGCCCAAATTGGCTTTGTAAACCTAACCCTTACTTTGGAAAAAGGAATTCTTATGGATGTACTATTATTGCCACTTTGCCTTTGGAATATGCAATTATGAATACTTTAGAAGGAAAGCAAGGGCTACCATTTAGAGGGGACACATTGGAGCCCATGATGCATTGCTCTCTCTTTTCTCTCCCTTATTTCCTTTGTTCATGTTTTTCTTTGTTCTTTGAATTATTATTTTTGTGGCTCATAAATTTGTGGTATGGTTAGTCTCTGACTTTCATGAGAGTGGTATTAGAGCACTGGCTATGCTACGCTCTAGGCTTGTTAGGAAGCAGGTACTTGAGGTACAATTTGCTAGTGGAAGAAGAATGTATTCGAAGGGAAAACCTAAAGAGAAGGCTTAGGTTGTCACTCTCTAAGGTTTAGAGCAGTGCTTCTAATTTTACTGTAAATCGTGTAAGTCCTACACATAACATCCCACGTTAGCAGTCCCTTGCCTCAATTGGTTCAATTTGGCTGCCATAGTCTAGCGACGAGTCGTGACTATCTACCTTGTTTGTAATCTGTGCACTATCCACAACCTTCATTTGTCTAAGGTCTAGTGCACATGAGGAGAGGGATGCACGGTTGGTGGCATCAAAAATGGAGCTCAAATTGGCACTTCAATTCTACACTATGAAAATTTGAGCATCTATGCGTGATTTCTCTTCTAGCCAATGTGCCCTTGCCATTTGGCTATGAGCAGTGCCTTCAATGTTCTTCTAAGAACTCGGGACTAACAACCTGCTCTCTCCAACCAATGAAAGAATCCCACCTACACTCTACAACTAATACATAGAACCCCTAACACTACTCTAATGATCCTGTAACCTCCCACAAGCTCTGTTAGATGGATTAATACCAAGCTCATTTTGTTCATGCGAGATAATTTGTCTTCCTCTTCAAAGTCACACCAACATCACTTTGGTGATCTCGTGTATAACAAATCCAAGCTCTACTCTTTCCCTTAGTTGCCAAACCAATAGGCCTCTATCCACAGCATCTTTTCCCATGTGCCAACCCTCAATCGTCCATAGCAGACTCTAGAGATCTACATTATGTGAGTACTGTAGTGAAGAATCCCATATGCCATTTTGAGATTTGCATCCAACCTTCAATCTCTGACAGCCTGCATGATCAAGCCTTGCAATTCCCTAGGACTCTACTCATCAATGGGAGCTCATCATAGTCCCATGTATCTTCTATGTTTGTTATAGCAGTAGCTCTGCCTTTAAACCAATCTTTAATGCACTAGCTTTGCTCGTTCTATTGCCTTTTTTTGCTAATAATTGAACCACCAAGGAGCCTGTCAAAGGTGACTCAGATAGATCGAGCACATGAGAGGTTTTCAATTGCAATCTGTCATCACAGGCTGGAGTTAAAGTCTTTCGAAAGCTTGTTGGACCTTGTTGGAGTTAGGAGCACATGTAATCCGATTGCCTAGTTCTCCATTAACCCATCCTGCCAGACCTTACTTGACTACGCAGTCCATTTGCATCATTGAGGCATCCGATTGCCTTTTTTTTGTGAACCTTGCCAAAAGGCTTGCATGTGCCCAAGGTGAGAGCCTCTACTTGCATCTTTTACTTCTAGGTAGTCTACCTTGTTCACATCTCATTTGCCAGCAATGAGCTTTACCTCAAAGCCTTCTGTGCTCTGCCTATGCTATCGGTCCAGCAGTCCGTCAGAGTCTCTGCTACCAGCCTCTGCCCAATGCTGCCCACAACAGTATCTCATGATTCTCATCCCTCTCTGCAATTTCTTAGAGCCAGTAAGCTTTATGACCCACACGACATTAGGAAGGAAGCATCAATTCGTATCTTTTCACGAATGGAGAAGAAGCCTTTTAAGTATGTATGCAAAAGTCAAAGCATGACTTGACTAGATCAAATCCTAAGGTCAAAATTATTCTACGGTTTTACTTCTTTCAAAAGGCCCTTAATCCTAAAGCTTACAAAATGTTTTGAGAAAGAAAAAAAAAGAGAGGGGCCCTCTAAAATAATTTTAGAGGAGGCTCTCATGATGACTTTGATTAAGAAAAGTGCAAAGCCTCTCTAACACAATAGTTCTCCAAAAAGGCAAAAAAGTAACTCGATTTGAACTTGGAACCAAAATGGCTAAGCGGTGGACCCTTCCACTGGGGGAGGTGGCTCCTGTTGTTCTTTCTCAAGGGCCTCTCGGTCAACCCTGTCCCTCTCTCTGCATTTGGCCCTCTGCCTGCGGCGCTTGCGGGCCTGCTTGCTTGGCTTCTTTTTCTTTTTAACCTAGGTCCAGTCCCTTTTGGAGGGGGTAACCTAGGGGTTTTGAGACTTCTGTTGCTCCTGCCTGAGAGGGTGCTGGACTCGGGCCTGTTGACTTTTCCTGCTTTGCGGGGGTGGGGGGGGCACTCGGCCATGGCCATGGGGGCAATCTCTGGCTAAGTGACCCATCAGTCACAAAGACACTGGCCTAGTAACCCAAAATCTCCACTCGTTGGGCGAAGTGTACCCCCTTCAAGGGTCTCTAGAAGAATCAACTCTAGGAGGGACTCTGGGCTCTCAATCACCAGTCTGATCCTGGGCACCCCATCATCTGCTACCAGTACTGTAGCCAAATCTGGCAGAGACTCGAGCACGGTGCCAAATGCCCGACCGATGGAGGGGAGGATGGCTCTATACTCCTTTAGGAGCCCTAGGAAGCAAAGCATAATCGGGAAGCGGGGAACATGGTATGTCGTGTCCATGTCCTCCACTATAAAGCCATGGTACCAAGGAAAGAGGTGCACCAAATGGGCCCCAAGGAGGATGGGGCTCTACTCCACGTGTCAAGGCTATATTGGGGGAGCTCAGCTAGATGAGGAAGATGCCTCTTCCACAGATGGTGACCTCCTGAATGTGGTCACCCTCTAATTCCAAGCTCGCTTGGATCCACTCTTGCACCTATCTCCTTGTAGATGTGAGGCTCACAGTTTTGCCCACAAGCACATTGTCTTGGAGGGACTGAACTGCCTACTACACCTACTACTTGTCAACTTGGGAAAGAAGAACCTTAATGGCTATGGGATCTGAGGGTGCTACCATAGACCTCTGGCCAGACCAAGGGTCACCACCAAGGCTTTTCTTTCACCTTAACAAAAGCACAAATGCTTCCGCTACAGGGAAGAAGAAGAAAAAGGAAAGGTGAGGAAGAGCTTCAGAGGGGGAGGCGGAGACGAGGCGGGGTAAAGGAGGGAGCAAGGACAGAAGTGGAAGAAGGATGAGGGCAAGGAGGGCGAGGGAGGGACGGCATAAGGCGTAAGAGGAGGGGGGATGAGAACGCGAGGAGGGAGAGAAGGAGGGAGAGAAGGAGGAAGAAAGAAGGAGAGAAGAAGGGAAGGAGAGGCCAAGAGAGTGGAGAGGAGGTGGGGGAGGGGAGCCGACGAGGGAGAGGGGGAGGAAGGAAAAAGAGGTAGGGGAAGCAGGGGGCAGAGGTGGAGGCAACGGGAGGCGCAGGTGGCAGGAGACGAGGTGACGGGAGGCAGAGGAGTGGAGCAAATGGGGTTGGCACAAGTGGAGGGTGGAGGCACAACGAGCGGACAGCGGTGGGGAGGGTGAGGGGTTGCAGAGAGGGTGGAAGGGGTGGGCGGTGGGGCAAGGCATCGGGGCAACCAGGGGGCATGATGGGCGGCTCAATAGCTCATTCCCGACATGTCTATCTTGACCACCTACCACCGTAGCAATAACCATCCATTAACCGCACTGTTAGGGAGTCCTCATGGCAGATGGAGCATCAGGCTCTCCTCTTTACCTTGAAAATTTGAAAATGTGCAAGGATGTAGGGATTCTCAATCTTGAGGTTTGATTAATGTAGTTTTCTGCATGCACATCATGTTGGCTATAGCACTAGTATTTCTGAGGAATTGACATCCATTGGCAAAACATGCTATTGCAATTGACCATGGCATATATAAGTGCCCTACTTGAGATAGAGTGGACATTTGATCCTATTTCTTAGGTAGATTACCACATCTATAATCGTGTATTTATGTCAAGAAAAGAGAATAGGATAGTTTCTTTTCAACTGAACTTACATGAAAGAGAGTGCATTTGAACTAAGTTAGAATTTGCCAACTATGTGGGTCCAGTTGGCCATGAGTGGAGGAGAATATAATTCACCTAATACTTCATTGCTGATACAAAGCAAAAAAGGTAATCCCAAGTAGGAGATGTAGTCTCCTACCAGAGTTCCTTTCTTAAAAAGTCACTTTTGTAATTCTATTTTCCATTTTAGTATTGTATGAAGTACAATATATTGTCATAGTGTACGGGTCCAAGATGAATTCCAAGTCTATATTTCATTGCCAAAGAAAGCTTGTGTTTTTGTTGAATACATTTGTGTGACACATCCTTTGACTCTCTTTTAAGAAATAGAGTTGGTTTTTTAATTTCTATTTTTATAGAATCAATATAATCAATATAGAAGATGCTTAGTGTTTTGAATCATTCATCAAATGATTGTGTTTTGGCTTGTGGCGATTCCAACATGCTCTTATCTATTGATTTGTACTTCTTTGGTTATATCTTTTTGTCTATTGCTCATATCTATTGCTTTGTACTTCTTTCACTATATCTTTTTGTGTCTTCTTTCAATAGTGCCAAAATTAATATTTTATATAGAGGTGGTTTGGATAATGGAAAATGTCCCATGATTCTTTTTATACACGTTTGTATGTGTTGGAAAACGTGGCAAAAACTACCACTTGTCAATGCATCGTGTGTGGGGCCCAATCCTCGCCCCATAGCCACGTAGTGCCTCCCCACATCTCAATAAATGGTTGGCAGGATGAAAGGGAGTTGTTCCTCCCTTGTTTATATCCAAGTTTCACGATTTTACAAAATTGCTTATGATTCCAAGGCCCTTTGGCACGTGCCACTGCATGAGCCAAAAAGGCTCCAAGGCCTCTATTTTTCTTTTTTACCCGCATAGCTCCAAGGTACCATGAGGGGGGGTAGTAGCACACAAAGTCCCCTCAAAGGCCCACATTCCAACACCCCCCATGGTCCTAACACCACAAGCAAACAATAACTTGACCCAACCAAGGCACCAACCGATGCCGAATATACACAAGGGACTAGATTAGCCAATCAACACTAACAATACTTCACTCGAGCCAATCCAATCAATCATGAGCCACATAGGACAAGTCACAGTCAACAGTAGTCAACATCATTCAATTTGCTACATATGCCGAACAGGAACTACATATAGAGCACACACACATGGGGAGACACCTCCTATGAAGTGTGCACAATCGCCTATTTAGTCATAGAGCACTTGATTGCTAGTATAGAGTTAGTAGACCCCTAGTTAGAATGTGCGCATGGGTCCCAACCCACGCGCTTGCACAATCTTCAGATGTTCATCCACAGCCACTGCAATAGCAGTTTTTAACCATAAATTTATTTAAGTAGATTCATTTCATTGATTTACTATTTTTAATTAATTTAAATAGATTATTTTAAATAATTTTAATAGATTTAATTAATTTCAATTGATTGATTTAAGTAGATTAACTTACATAGATTAATTTTATTAATTTAGCTAGATTAATATAAAAATATTAAGTAATTAAATTAAATAGATTAACTTAATTAATTTAAATCGATTAACTAAATTTTATTTAAAAATTAACTTAAATTTATTATAGATTAACTTAAATTAATTTAAACTAATTCAATTAGTTTAAATTAATTTAATTTAAGTAGATTAAAATGGTTTAAATGAAATAGATTAAGTTAATTCAAATAGATTAAATTAATTAAGATACATTAAATTTACTCATCTTAATTGAATATGTAAGTAATATTTTTTTAATCTAATAATTTATTAATTTCCTTTAATTAATTTAGTAATTTGATTATAGAATTAATTGGTTAATTAACTTAAATTAATTAATCTAATTGGTTGATTAGATTAAACTAAATTAATGTAATCTATCTAATTATTCTAAACTAAACGAAATCGAACTAAATCTAAAGTAAACTCAATTAAACTAAATCTAACGTACTTAATCGAATTACCGTAATTTAAACTAACCTAAGCTAGCTAGACGACTAACCTAATGGAAGCACTAACCTAACCAAACTACTAACCTAATATAAGCACTAACTTAACCAAGTCTCTAAGCTAACTAACCTAGCATGTGACCTAACCCCTTACTTAACCGGGATGCCAAGATGAACATGTGGCACGTGCCACATCTTGTGTTTGCATATAAATACACTGCATATAAATACCAGGCTTTCTCATGCTCCCTGCCATCTAGATCTCTCGCTCTCAGCTCGTCAACTCTCGGCCTTTTTTCATGTAAGGAGAATTCCGTCTTCCTTTTTGCCTGATCCATTCTTCGAGCACTCAATCGTGTATCCGTAGAATTATTGATTAATATGATGAGTACCACTCTTTGCAATCGTTCACCCCCTGCTCTACCCTCATCGTTTGATCAGATTTTGGGTTTTTGCACGATTTCTTGCAACCGATTCAGACCCTGGATTTTCTCCTGGATTTGAGCTCCTCCAGTTGTCCGCAAATGTCTGGCTCAATCGTCTCCCCACGAACAGTTCTCCCCTTAATGTATAGTGACTTCCCTTTGCCTTGTTAAGTTTGTGCGCATCGAGAAGCAAGTTGTCCTGTAAGCATCTAGATCCCTTGCTCTCGCTCTCAGTCTGAAATCCTGCCTAGAATTTTCTCGCATTGAGACTAATTAGCAAAACCACGGCTTTGCCAATATGCTCCTCCCAAGGCTTCGCCAAGTTTTTGCATATAAATACGCCATTCCTCCTGCATGCCAAGGGAAATTCTTCGAGAAATTAATTGCCAGAAAAAGAGCAATGATCAGGGTAATCGCAATCGTGAAGAAAGGTGGAAACTGCGAGCCTGTTGTAGTGGACTAAAAGATTACATCATTTAGCTTCTCAGAACATTGTTTGTCAGGAAACAGGGCTTTAAATATTATTTGCCAACCTTGCATATAAGTTGGAAAGGGAACCTGCAAAGAATTTGAAAGAGGGATGGATTATAATAACCGAAACTCATGTCTATGATCCAAGAAATTGCTCATATTTGAGATCCTTTCGATGCTCAGGAACCCATTTTAAAAGAAAAAAAACTTTAATTTAAAAATTGTGTAAAAGAGAGGCAAAGATGTGTGGGAAGAGTTTTTTTGAAAGGGCTAGAAATATATAAAGAGAGAGAGTTAGTCATTTCACAAGTACGAGCTAGTGGGAAGGCTTCCAACTTCTAGCGAGATTCCAAAAAAAAGTCCAAAATCAAAATGAAGGTAATGTGAAACATATGGCATACCCTAGATCTCTTTTTTTTTAACATGTAGCTCATTTAGAGAAAGAATACAAAATTGAGAAAAATGATTAATTCACATATGGCGTATGCCACATCTCCTCTTTCTTTTGAACTTGTACCTCATTTAGAGAAAATATACAAAACTGAGCAAAATGATTAATTCACATATGGCATACACCATATGTTGTTTTAAAGAAGGCTTCCTTTGATTTCTAAACTGAGCAAAATGATTAATTCACATATGGCGTACGCCATATGTTGTTTTAGAGAAGGCTTGCTATGATTTCTAAGCCACACCTTCATCTAAAGATTTCTAAATTTGAGAAAAAAAACAAATTAATAGCAAACAATGTTGTTTTAGAGAAGGCTTTCTTTGATGGTTAAGCCACACCTTCATCTAAATATTTTTAAATTTGAGAAAAAATAATAAATTAATAGCAAAAAATGAGGGTTTTGAAGAAAATGTTTCTACTTTGTTTTTTAAATAAATTTCTTTCCAAAAAACATAAATTCACTTTTGAAGGATATTTTCAATTTTAGATCTCAAAATGGGAGTTTTCTACATATTTTTATTTTTTCCCTTAATTACTAGCAAAAATGAAAATTTTTCAAAAAATGTTTACTGATTTTGAACTTTTGTGCATTTTTCCCAAAAAAATATAATTTCACATTTAGATTTTTTTTTCAATTTGATAGCTCAATGGGGGTTTACTAAAAGAATTCTTCAAAGTTTGATTTTTTTTCAATTTAATTTAAAAAAGATAGGGTTTTTAAAAAAATACTTGTGCATTTTGATTTTTTTCTAATTTTATACCATTAAATTAGGGTTTAGGGTTTCAATAGAAAACAAGAAATATGTGTGTCCTACTTTGCAAGGACTTACCTTAAGGCCTATGTAAAGTATCATGCCTATCCAAAACACAAGAAGCATGTTTTATGCTTTTAATACTCATGCAAGATCCATGGTTCAAG
Source organism: Dipteris shenzhenensis (assembly GCF_047967505.1). Classification (NCBI taxonomy): domain Eukaryota; kingdom Viridiplantae; phylum Streptophyta; class Polypodiopsida; order Gleicheniales; family Dipteridaceae; genus Dipteris; species Dipteris shenzhenensis. The sequence goes on from NC_141626.1 coordinate 30,736,109, forward strand.
TAAGTGAACAAGGAAATATGCATGTCCAATTGCATAAATGATATTCCAGGTGTCTGTCCTTTGCACAGGTGTCTGATACTTTGCACATGCCTTAATCTTACTAAAGTCAGGCTTGTGCAAAGCGTCATGTCCATCAAAGATACATACACATGTTAGAAATACACCCTTGCATGATTCATGGAAAGAAAGACGAGTACTAGGACCTATCTACTATGATGAGTTAGAGATGCGTTGCACTAGGTCTCTCTCTCTCTCTCTCTCTCTCACTCTCACTCACACACACACACACACACACACACCTCCTCAATTCTATCTATTAATAATTAATTTAAATTAAGAAATTAATTATCAATTAAGCAAAAAACTAGTTAGTAATAAAAGTAATTAGTAATTAAAGAATTAACAAGAAGTAATAAAAATCAATAAGTTAATCAAAAAATTATTTAGTAATAGAAAATTATTAGTAATAAAAATAAATTAATAATTAAGAAATTAATTTTAAAAATAGAGATTAATAATCAAAGAATTCATTATAAATTTTAAGAAATAATTAAAATTAGCTAGTAATAGAAGGCTCAAGCATTAGGTGGGCATGTCAGGATCAAGCCCCACGTGGCCACATATTAAGGGGTGTGTCACATGTCTCCCATCACATTCTCTTTCCCACTCACTATACCTACACCTTTGCTTCTAAAGATCATAATGTGCAAAGATAGATATATATAGTGTTTCAAAAACACCCCTTTTTGAGTCTACTAGGTCAATACCAAGTGGAAATGATTGGTTTGGGAAAAAAGTCCAAAACAAGAGAAAAAGTCCAAAATTTCTGAATACAATGTTGAAAGTAAATTGTAGCACAACTTTACCCATGTACGGGCATTCTTATGTATAGGAAGTTTTGATAACTATGATAAAGATCTACAACATCAAAGAGAGATCAATCAAATTACACAAGAGAATTAAAGAAACGTAACTTTGCCTTACATTTATTTCTTGCCATCTTGAGGCATGAAAGCAAACTACAATCTCAAACTACAAATGAAATTCATAAACTAAAACTCCCCATATCTCAAAACCAAGTTTTACAAAATGGTTCTTAGTCTTTAGAACATATGAGCAATTGCTAAAAAAATGTAATGCCCATAGAATCAGGAAAGACCTTCGTCATTAAGCCTCAAAATTATTAGCACAACTAAGAACATTGTGTTAGATGTGTACTTGAGAGAGGAATGGATTCTAGAATCCTACAATATGATAGAGCCTAACAATCAGTTGCTCGTGACATCCACTTTTGACATGGAAAAAAAATGGTATTAGTTAGATGACAAAATCAAAGCAAGGTTGGCAAACTAGATCACAAGCATGCAATATATACAAAGGATCAAATTGAGCCTTATCTCTAATAAAACAAAGATACCACAAAGAATAAGAGCAAGATAACAAGGAGAAGAGGAGACTCTCCACCTCCAACCCCCAAACTTGATGCTCTCCTAAAATTCCCTTGACTCCAATAATATATATATGGGCTAATGAAAAAGCCTAAACATGATCACCAACCCCACTCCAAGATCAATACAATGCAATGAACCAGCTAACAAGAAGTATTTCACACTCAACCTCATCTCCTCAACAAGGATCTAGGTACTAAGAATAAAAGAGAGGAAGCACACTCTACCTATAGATAAACAAATTTAACCAAACCCATTTGAGAATTTGACCCAAAAATGCCTGGCACATTCCTTAGAAGTTAGAACCCAATTAGGGTCCAAAATCAAGACAATCAACAAAGTTTCTCAGTTGGTAGAAGCCATCCAATGCATATAGGGTGGACGAAATGGACGATGTTGAGACTGATAGCAATCTTAAATAGAGAAAATTGTATTTTGACAACATAGATAAAGGTCCCCCAAGTCGTCATTAAAGATATTACCTCAAGTAGTCAACCGCTTATGTTAGAGATATGCATGCAACATAATCAAGGGTTTAACTTTTTTGCAATTGGAATTATGCACATGGATGCTCATTTACCATGGGTCTTATTGTAATATATGGCTCCAAAACATGATTGCAACACTTTTGATGCTACCTCTAACTGTCCACGTTCAAAGTATTGCTGAAAATAAGCTCCTTTTGCTACTATCATTACTAGAGTTTAGTTGCCATGCTCTTGTAATGATAAACCTCATAAGAGTTAACATGAAAACAAAGGTAGTAAAATGGTAAGCATAATTAGAACATGCTTACAATCATTAACTCTTATGAGGTTTAGCATTGCAAGAGCATAATTAGAGTTAGCATAATTATGCTCTTGTAATGCTAAACCTCATAAGAGTTAGCGCGCTTACAATCGTTACCAACTCAAGTGGTAAGCATAATTAGAAAATATGTAAATGTGCTCATAATACCACTCTTAATTGTCTTTTGGAACACAAAGCAAATAAATTGGTGTATTTGTATAAGAAAATATCAAATAATCTCAAGGATAAGGAGTTTGATGAGACATTGCGAGAATAGAATGACCAAAAAGAGATATGTGGGTCAATTTTGGAATATGCATCTAATCAAATGCACCTACACAAGAAAATTCAATCATTTGATGAATGATTCAAAACACTAAGCATCTTCTATATTGATTATATTGATTCTAATTAAAAAACCAACTCTATTTCTTAAAAGAGAGTCAAAGGATGTGTACATAAATGTATTCAACAAAAACACAAGCTTTCTTTGGCAATGAAATATAGACTTGGAATTCATCATGGACCCGTACACTACGATAATATATTGTACATACAATACTAAAATGGAAAATAGAATTAGAGCTTAAAAAATAATTAAAATATGCATCTAATCAAATGCACCTACACAAGAAAATTTAAAAAATAGGATATGCTCAACAAAGGATTGAAAAATGACCACACAATTAGCATGCTTGTACATAGGTTCTCTAGAGAATTCCAATTATATGCAAACACAAAGGAAAATAGAGCATGTATTCCCAATGAAAAGAGTTATTAAATAACTAGACCTAGAGTCCACATATCTCACTTGTGATATAATCATGCATGAGTATACCAAAAGGAAAAACATGGAGAGAAAATGCTTAGCAACTTTTTTGCATAATTTGATTGGATCAATTAGCAAAGAAAGATAAAATTTATTAGATTTGTTAAATAACCACAATACAATCAACTATTACAGAGACCAAGTTCTTTTTTATTTACCTTTTCATGCAAATGAGAATGGACAATTCAACATTCATTGATCATGGAAGCAAGCAAACTTAGCTATATTGATATTATATAGACAAAAATGTTGTCTTTGAATTACAATCACAAAGAAGAGGCAGGAGGCAGGAGGAGGTGAGGTGGAGAGGAGGTGGGAAGGAGGTAGAAGGAGGAGGGGGAAGGCGAGGCGGAGAGAAGGTGAGAGGGTGGAGGCTGCTAAGTGGAAAATTTTGTGAATTTTGGACAAATAATTTGTTTTTGAAAAAAAACGGGCAAAAAATCAATGCCACATCACGTTTTTTTTCACAATTTGTCATGTCATCAATCAATATTCATATGAATAAAAAGTATTCGTACGAGTAGGAATAACTTATTCGTATGAATAAGGCTAATAGTATGAATAATTTCTCCTATATAGGCCAACAATTGTTTGCACTTTGCTCATCTCGCGCTTGGTTCTCTAGCTGAGCAATAGAGATTAAAGAAGGAAAAGAAAACAAGGAAGCACTACTCAAAATTTAAAAAAATCTTGAATACTGGAGACAAAATGACTATGACAAAAAGAATATTTTGACCCAGAAAGAGCAAGAGCTTCATCCAACCACACGAGTTTTATTCAATATATTGCCACACTTAGGAAAAGTTCCACATGACCACCACATATTGATGCTTGGAATTCAAACATTGATGTAATTAAGAAAAAAGTACCAAGCTTCTCATTGGAAGAGATGGTGCAAATACACTATTTTAGCTTATAATTCCAACAAATAGCAACCATATAAAATTCATATCTGAACTACACCTGGTACAGCAACATTAGAACTTATAGCATATCTTTGGAACAAGCTTTGCACATTAGAGTGATCATTTCATGGCATACATATGCATTGACAACAACTACTATGAAACCTATAGGAAGCCATCACATATTAAAGGTAGCACAATGATGAACTCAGAATAATTAATGTACATGTCTAACAATAAATTGTGAAATTTAAGCCATAAGTAAATAGTTTGGAATATTTGAACCCTGGAAAAGCAATTTAATGTCAAAAGTATGCATCATGTCTACAACTCATCCGTCCTACTTTCAATTTGTTGACTTGACCATTTTTGACCCACAATCAAGTCCTTGTAGGCAATGAAGTGACCCTTAAAATTCTTAAGATAGTGATGATCTCATGTTACATCTCAAATTCTCATCATCGACAATAGTTGTAACTTGTACATCGTTTGCATCTTATCTCCACAATTGCAAGCATTAGTTTTTGCAACAATAGAACCTCCCCTTGAATGCCTATTATGCTCTACATTAAAGTTTTTTGAGTTTGCTACATCTATTAGACGATGTGAAGAGTAGTGATTCCTTGTGCAATTTTGTGATGTAGCTTTCATTCCATTGAGACTATTGCCTTCAATACATTAAGAGAGTTATCAAATGCTCCTACATTCACCAACATCCCCATTAATTATAGAGGCATCTAAAGAAGGCCAATGGAACAATGTATTCTTGCCTTGGGTCTTTTTCAATAAATAGAATTAATTGCAATATTATCATCTTTCGATTCACCCAAATTTCCCCAATGGACCCAACTTTTCCATATGTGATGATATCATGTCTTCCCCAACTTGCAAGTTATGCATCGCAGCTCAACTTGGAGCTGAGCATGCCAAGGTCTGAGCAACACAATCATTCAAATTGTCTATCAGGAACATCATATTTATAGATATTGAATAAAGAAGGATGGAAACTTAAGCTACATGGAGATAAATCTCTAAGGATACTTTCCTATGTTGGAGTGTATGGCTTTCCTTGTCCTTTCAAGCCCTCAAAGGGATTGTTAAATGAATAGCAAAGGGTACTGCTTGGTTGCTCTAAAGCTCTCACTGAATTGATTCAATTATTAAGGGTTGTTGGATAACTCTTTTTTGTAAAATTTGAGACAACGTTGACAGTATTAACAAGGGTGCATGTATGCACGAAAGCACTTGGCTCTAACTTGTGGGTTTTACAGGTCTTTAGACACTATCGATTGTTTAGTAAGAAATAATAAAAAATAAATGCTTTGAGTACTCGTAAGATCCATTAGGATTTGCCAAGGTTCTAAAGTTATTTGCATGCTCTCAGACTAACTGCAAAGCCACTACCTTTTTAGAAGAAAAAAAAAACTATAAATTAAAACTAGAAGGTAAATCGCCCTTATTTTTCCTTGAAGGTTTTACAAATGATACCTGCTAAGTTTTGATGTCAACCTTCTAGGGGTTTTTTGGCTTTATTTTTATAAACAGATCCAGTAGACGACAATCTCTTCACCGGCAGGCATGAAGCCCTTTCAGTAGGAAAATGGCTTTTTTACAGGCGAACCTGCTTTCTGGCAAACAGCTTTTTAAGTAGCAATTGTTTTTCCAAGCAACGACTTAAGCAGTAGTTAACAGGCGAACCGGCTTAGCGCCTTGCTCACAAACGAACACGCGAGACCTGGATGAGCGATCAGAAAGCTTGAAGTGACTTGAAGACTTGTAGTTGGTGGAAGCCAAGGCAATCGTTCTAGGGAGAGCTCAAGCATGGAGGGAGAGTGGAGCCCCCCAATTGATTTATAGAGGCCCAAGAACTGCTTGGCTTTTTAGTACATTTATTTTAAGAATTTTAACTCTATTTATGGAACTTGACCATATGTAATCAATGAATATAAAATCTTTCAAGTGTAGCACTAACTTGAGCAATTTGATGATTGATTGATTATTATAGCTTGAACATCAATTCTAGAAGAGCTCACATTAACAAAGGTTAGTGAGGAGACTATAGGAAATAGAAGAGTGATAGAAATCTATGGAGGCTATAGGAAATAGAGGAGTGGAATCTCTCTCTTGCAACTCACCTGTCTGTAAACATCTAGTGACGAATCAAGGATGAAAATGGTAAATCAAACCTATTAGAGGGAAGTATTTTACCTTGCATACAATTCCATCTCAAGTAGGATGTACTTTACATTACAGACAATTCTAGCTCAAGTAGGATGCAGTGATTGCCCTTGATGCAAAAGACCACTTGAAAATTATAGCAACCAGGGAGTCATCAACATTTGTGATGATTCAAAATCTTTCCTCTTTGGAGTTCTTCTACACCATGAGGGAAATTCTTACTACAAAATTCATGTGACAACAACCTTTGGACAATTGTCTTAAGTTCACCGACAACGTCAATCATCTATCATCACTTGTCTAATTAGTTTCAATATAGCTCTAGTGTCATTCCTTACATCTCTATTGTAGTTTCAATCAACTTTGTTGTCACAAAGACTTTGTATACAATTTGTGCAATATTTCATTGATCTCATCATCGGAGGTCATCAAACTATAGAGGGGCATGCAATTTCAGTTATACCAATCTTTACCAGTACTTTAATCATGTGGTCATCAAGGCAATCACAAGAATCTCAAAATCTATCACAAACTCATCAAAATTAACGATATTTAAAAGATACTTCACTTGAGGGCAATGTACTCTGCCTCTGCCCAACCAATGTGCAGCAAGGTTTCCTCTGTCAGTCTACGTGTCTCCCCCTCAAACTCTACGTGTTGTGGCCTTGAATGCCATCGGGCCACTCTCTCGGTTGAATGGCCAATGGCCATCAAGCTACTTTCTTGCCACCTACCCCCGAAGGTGCTGACATGGGCACTGCATTTTGCATCATGGGTGCCAATTTGCATCACATGGAAAGGCCATCAAGCCTCGCTCCCTGTCTGAATGGCCACGATTCCTTGTTTGAATGGCCGATGACATTCTCCCACCACCACTATAGATGGGCACTGAATTTGCATGATGTGGGCCACTTTTCAGAGTGACCCAGGAAGGTGCTAAGGTGTTTACAGACTAGAGACACCCATGCATGCCCATCATGCATTGAATGCATCTGGCAAGGCATTGCTGTTGATGATCCGTGGGCGGTGCCCATGGTACGTAAGTCTGTAAACACCCTAACAAGGACATAGATTGAGTGTCCTCCACGCCATCATTGGGGCAATACGCACACGTATACGCAAACTCACACGCACGCGCTCCCGTTTCCTATATAAAGGAGGAGGAGGGGTACGTTTGGATCAAATTTACGTTCGGGCCTTTTTTCTTGCTTGGTTTGCGACTTAGATTCGCTCTTTGCTCAGGATTTTAGCAGTTCCGTCTTCCCGGCGCGTTTTCTGTCCATCTTCTACAGGTTTTTTGATTCCGCCATGCCGAAGAACAAAGGAAAGGGAGGCAAAAACCGTAAACGGGGCAAGAATGAAGCAGAAGACGAGAAACGTGAGCTTGTTTTCAAGGAAGACGGCCAGGAGTACGCTCAGGTCCTCCGAATGCTCGGCAATGGCCGCTGTGAAGCTCTCTGCATCGATGGTAGCAAGCGCCTCTGCCACATCCGTGGGAAGATGCATAAGAAGGTTTGGATTGCCTCCGGGGATATTATTCTTGTAGGTCTCAGGGACTATCAGGATGATAAGGCCGACGTAATCCTTAAGTACCAGCCGGACGAGGCTCGGCTTCTTAAGGCTTATGGAGAGCTTCCGGACAACGTGCGGCTCAACGAGGGTATTGCTGGTGGAATGGACGAGGAAGATGAAGGTGCAGGTGACGATTATCTGGAATTTGAGGACGAGGACATTGACAAGATCTAAATATTCAACTTACACGTTCGTCTGTAAGGAGGACAGCCCAGGGGCCGACAGATGAAAGATGAAACATGTTTTTTATCTATTTGATAATGTTGCATTTCCACTTTTGCTTAGGAATCTATGTGTATCTTCGTGTACCGTGGAAAATCTAGTTCTATTTTCAGAAACGTTGGAGGAAAGCATCATAGATTTGAGATGAAGATGTGCTGGGAGTCGCGTATGTGACTTTCAGGCGAAAGATACTCTCATTCAAGGCACTTCAGGAATCTGCTTGCCCTAGTTTACCGATGAGATCTCCATGCTGGGGTTTCGTTTTGATTTAATGCGATCCTGTAATCTTGTCTTTTGGTTGTTTTTGAACTATGATTTTGTTTCCTCTGAATCTCTCTTTAATGCTTGGTCTGAATGATTAGGTGTAGAACATTGTGTAAAATCATAAGCACCACCAAAAAAGTGTTGGAATCGGAGTCCTAGTGTGTGTGGTCCTAGAGTCCTAGGAGTGTCCTATAGTTGTGTGAGTGTGAGGAGTCTTGAGGCCACTTGTGCCACCTCATGTGGTAGATGTGATTCCTCACCTAGATTATAGGATCTAGATTCTCTTGTGTGTGACCTCATCTATGAGGTGTTTGTAAGGCTTGCCCAGCCTATAAAAGAGGCTATGTACTTGCTGTGAATAAATCAACATCAGTTTGTGCCTCAGCTCGTCTCCAATCATGTGTCTCTCACCTTCTCCCCATTTTCAACAAATGGTATCAGAGCGGGTCTTCCCTGACTGAGCCGTACCCTCACCACCGGCATTGGAGCTTCCCCAACATGGAGACTTGAAGCATGAAGAAAATGAAGACGTGGAGCTGCTACAGTTTGCTGCTGTACCTGCGTGAAAACTTCCGCCCCTCTGCTGAAGTATATTTCGCCTGCAATTCCCGCCTATTCCTTGCTGAAATCTGCGCCAAACTGAGCTTCTTCTGCTGCGCCATCCTGCGGATCTTCTACCCGCTATCTTCTCTGATGCTGCGCCACTCTGCTCGCTCCTCTGTTCGCTCTTCTACTAGCCCACGCTGCTGCTCTCGCTTCTGCTCTATGCTGCGCCATTCTGCCCGCTAACTCCTTCCCGAGCCTTTCCTATGGAGACCTGCTCATCATACTCGTGGAGCTGCTGTCTGAGACCTGCGCCATACACAAAGAAGACGGTGTGACGACATGAATTAAAGAAAGAGCCCGCCATTTCCTCCTACGCCTGATCTGTTGCTCCTACGCGCCATATAGCCTCTGCTGCTGCTGCCCGAACACCTGCTGCTCCCGCCTGCTGAGTGCCCATACACCCACGCTGCTTCTTGTTGCCCACGCAACTTCTCCTATAGGTCCTACGTAGGCGGCCTCTTGAATGTACTAGTGGAAGCGTGGTGGGCCCATAAACCTCACGATCTGTTGTCCATGATTCGGCTCATTGATTCCTTGCTGCCTCCCTGTCTCTTGAGGATGCCTTGATGCAGTAGCAGCCCTGCTCTATCTATGTCGAAGCTCGCAGCAATTCAGTAACCAATTTCCTGCCCGAAACCCTAATTTTCGCCCCTTTACAATTTAAGCTCAATTTCTCGAATTTTTTGGGTGATTTCATGATGTGAGGGTTCCCAACCGTTGAACGAGAACTCTTTTGTCAGAAATTTAGAAAAGCCCCAATTTTCTGCAAACCCTAATTTTTGCAGCAACCCTAACCCTAAAATTTAGGGCTTTTCTGTCCTGTGTCTTCCTTTGGCATAATCGAAGCTTCTACTATGTAAATCTTTTGGGGATTTTGCCAAATTCGTGTAATTTCATCACCATTTGGTACATTCATTTGGGAAATTTGCCCCCCCCTTGGGCCTAATTGCTCAAACTTGAGATTCTTCTCCGACATTTGGTGACTCTCACTCTGTCACTTTGAGAGTCATGGGCTGATTGTCCCATGTAGCTGCGCTCCCATGGCCGACATCGACATATCTTCGGGGCATTCCCGTCATGCGCTTCATCGACACTTCATCGATACGGGGGAATGTGCACACTCTTGAGCAAGCAGCTACTTCGGGCTTATACGGGTTCTCTGCCCTTGCTATGCATAAAATGAATATATATTTTCTATATTCCTCATGTGTGTTAGGTACTCTGCCTTGGGTAGTCTCCCTAAAATGATGTAATAATTTGTCATTTTGTGTGCCTTGTCCTATAAAAGGCTCCACTTATTTCCATGTACCCAGTTAGGAGACAGGGGGGGTTGTTATGTCTTTCCTTTATTAGGCGTGGCCGAGTTCCAAGATGTTGGTGTACTCCCTCGACCTATGAGTTGGTCATGCATCCATGCTCAGATTTGAGTCTCTGATCACGTTGAGACCTAAGCCATGAGAGTGCTTGGTTCAACCTCTGAATTATGCTCAGCTGTTAGCCTCTGAGATTGCCTGGGATGCACAGTCTGGATGATGTCATAGTCTCTCACCCTAGCTCTGAAGGGGGGTTTGTTGGAATCGGAGTCCTAGTGTGTGTGGTCCTAGAGTCCTAGGAGTGTCCTATAGTTGTGTGAGTGTGAAGAGTCTTGAGGCCACTTGTGCCACCTCATGTGGTAGATGTGATTCCTCCCCTAGATTATAGGATCTAGATTCTCTTGTGTGTGACCTCATCTATGAGGTGTCTGTAAGGCTTGCCCAGCCTATAAAAGAGGCTATGTACATCAATCAATCCACATCAGTTCGTGCCTCAGCTCGTCTCCAATCATGTGTCTCTCACCTTCTCCCCATTTTCAACAAAAAGACTCATCTTGTCATTATGGATTCAAACTTGGTACAGAGTATATGTTGGCAACGTCTAGGATGGAGACCAAGACTTTGCCTTTCGTGTTACAACGTGCTGTTCCACGTCTGTCTTTCTATATTTAGTTGCATCTGGTACAACTTGCTTTTTTTTGGGGGGGGGGGAGGGGAGGGGGGGTGCGGTCGGGGGACTTAATTGTTTAGTTTGTTCTAAGGTGATGTTTCTGAGTCTTTCACTCACGTACAGTGCAGGCAGTCCAACAGAACACTTCACCACATTCACCACTTGTTCCATGTGCGATCTTCATAAAGTTAGGTGAGTTAGGCGCAGCACGACTTACTGTCTTTGCATGCTTAGATTTTCTTTATGTCTGGGGCTTGTTAGCCTTTTAAATGATAGGCATTCCAGGGAGGGTTAGATATGAAGGGATTGCTTTATTTTTCTTACTTTGGTTCTAGGAACAGATACGCAAAGTAAGTACATAAATGATAAGGAAACGCTAACTTCAAAAGTGTGTAGGAAGCAGCACACCATGCCCGTCGCGCCCCCTGCATTGTCACGACGCGCCACACCCTTCCCCCTGTCTTTTTTCTTACCTTTGGTTTACGTCTCCATTATTAAAATCGGATACATTCAAGTGTTGTTAAGTAGGTCACAATTTAAGAAAACTAGCTTTTTGCACGGACACACTTGAGCTTTGTATGTGCAGTGTCTGATCGAGTGGCACTTTTTGAGCTATTGCTACGTACTGTCTTATATTTGGGTGCAAGCAAGACTAGTGCTTGTGTTCCCCCCTGCATTTATGCTTGCCAGTATTTCTCTTTCATGCTGTGGGTTGCAGACAGTATAGGTCACATTTTTTTTCATGGATACATATTTGCAAAACAAATGTCACTGTGCAAGCCTGCCTTTCATGAGAGATCAAGTGCTATTTAGCAAAAAAAAGAGATTCAAAGGCTTTTTCCAAGGTAGTTTGTCTCTGATTATCGTTTGAAGGCAGGCTTGCTTTGCCGATTACTTCTGGTGCAGGATATTCCATCAACAAAAAGCTGCTTCGAATTTGAATCTTTGCAGTATGCTGTAATAAAGTGGAAAAATGAGGCCTAGTTAGGGGTAGCCCTAGGGGCAAGAAGGGAGTTTGGGAGGGGGGCGATTGCTATATAATTCCTAGTCCCCTCATGCCCCTCATGGTGCGGCAAGTTTTTCCTGTTTCCTATACGTCTCTCTCTCTCTCTCTCTCTCTCTCTCTCTCTCTCTCCCCCTGCCCCCTTCCCCCCCCTTCCCCTTCTTCCCCGTCTCATCCCTTGTATCATCTTTCCCTTCCTCACACTCCTTTTTGCTATTCTTCTTGTGTCCTGTCACCTTTACTACATTGGTATCTGAGCATTTTTTTTGACTCTGTACGTTCATCTTCAGCTTGCTCCCATCTTCTGAAAGCATCTTGACCGTAACTTTGAACGTGCAAGAAGCATAGCACAACTTGGGCAGCCCCTGCTCGCTAGCCACCACTTCTTGTTCCCCGCCCATTGCATCGCCACACTCGCCAATTCCATCTGCAATGAGGGACTTGCACTGCCTCTTCCACAAGGACCCGTCTCCATACAAGGTGTATGACAATGCCAGCTCTCTCTCGAGCCCTAGTCTAGCTGTGCGTCGAAAGGAGGTGTCCAGGTTAGACCTGGATGAGCCCCTGATCTCACCACGAGGGAAGCCCAACTTAAGAAGGGTTTCATGGAGATTTTATCCTCCAGATAATGTTGCTCGTCTTGAATCCATCACCACTTGCATGCTTGCCATTGCTCCTGCTGCTCCGCTATGCCTCTACATTATTTTGCCAGTGCCAAGGTCACGTGTCTTTTGTGCCAGGTTCTGCATGTCACCAGCTCTCGACGTAGACATGTCAATAGCCAATGGCACCAGTACACATCATCAAGGCTGACACAACCGCAGTATGTGCCAACATCCTCGACCCTGAATTCTTGATCAGCAACTTGGATCCAGGATTCCAGCTCTTGGATTCTTTGATCCAAGATTTCTTCAGCTTTCAGCCCTTCAGGCCACTTCACAACAGCAGAAAGAGGGCAAACTTATGCTTTAAATGTGGTGAGAAGTGGACTCCCGAGCACAGGGAAGTATTCAAAATGTGAAATGTGGGACCCATCAACATAAAAAGCCCAGCTGAAAGTTAGGCTTGCAGCCATAGAGATTGACCATGGGTTAAGGGTTGAGGTTGCCAATGGACAATACATGATTAGCAAGCTATGTTGCCAAGATGCACAAATCTGACTACTATGCCGTCCCATTGACATTGTTTGGTGATGTGATTGGATGAAATCTCTTGGGGAGTGCAGAGTTGATCTGAACGCCATGGCTCTCCATTTTGCATATAAAGGCAAAGCAGTGGTGTTATAGGGTGTGACAACCCCAAGAATGCAGCTGATTTCAGCAAGGCAACTAGCTAGGGAACTCAAGAAAGAGATTGCCATACATGCATTGCATGTGACCCAACCTAAGATAGGGAACACCCTGATGTTGACATGCAACACTGTTTACTGATGATATGTCACATTAATTACCTTCGAAGAAAGATGTTGACCATGCTATTGTCTTGGAGCCTAGCAATGAGCCCATCAATAAGGCTCCATGTCATCTTTCTAAGGTGGAATGGGAGGAGGTAGTAGACTAGGTAAAGGAGTTGCTTGAAACGTCATTTCTCATAGCACTTCTCCTTTTGCCTCACCCTTAGTTCATGAAAAAGAAAGATGGGTTGTACGGCATGTGCATTGATTACAGAGATCTGTACAAGGTCACCACAACAAACAGATTTTGAATTTTCCCAATGAGAGCCCCATGATTGATGACTTGTTGGTTTAACTCATGACACTCTAATCGATTTGAGATCAGGATACCACCAAATAAGAGTGAAGTAGGGTATGAGCACACAACAGCCTTCCGTATAGAAAGGGGCCTGTATGAGTTCAAAGTGACGCCGTTTGAATTGATCAATAAGTCTAGAAAGATAAATGTGTCTTAACTCCTGTTTTTATGACATCAGTTGGAAATCAGGGTCCATTGTTCCACCTGTAAGCCCCCACATAAGGAGAGCAATGGGGCCATGGTACCAAGATAAGATTAGGGGGTTCTAGAGTCTTCTATGTGTGCGTCAAATTTGGATGCCACATGGCCAGGGCAAGGTGGAAGGAAACATCGATTGAGCTGCAGACCTGCACAGCAAGCAACAGCTGTTTGGAGGTGTTCTGCAGGTCAGGGCATGCTGCAACCAGGCAGCAGACAGGCAGAAGCATCAGGGCTGCCACATGGCACTATGTTTGCACCAGTGCAGCAAATTATGGGGGGCTGGGGCCATTTATAGGCCTGGCCCCAGGTCAGTTGTCTGCAAAGGAACCACAGACCCTAAAAAGATTGCACTTTCTAAATGGGTTGCTGGTCGATGGAGAGCAGTGAGTACTGTAGTATAAGAGAAAGATAACTGTCCGCCCAGTCTAGGAGAAAGTCGAGCAGTTTCCCCCAGCCCTCCAGCCCTATATAAAGGGCCCAAGCCCTTGTCACTTGTCCCATCTCGGTGGCCATCTCGCAGGTCTCATAATTGGAAAGACCGTTTACAGCAGTGGGCACTTCACTCCTAGCATAGCATACCATCTTGAGAAAGACGGCCAGTCTGAGAGGGTGAACAAATGGGTAGAGGAATACCTAAAGTATTTTGGCTAGGACACGCAGAGGTCTTGGGATAAATGTCTTGGACTTGCTGAATTTGACCACAATAATACCAGGCATTTATCTATTGGGATGAGCCCGTTTGAAGCAATGTATGGATAGGATGCCTTCTACAATTTCAGACATGGCTGTGAAAAATCAGCAAGCATGAGATGACTTGGAAAGGATGGAGACTCTTCTGCAATTGGCTAAAAAGAACATGGAAGATGCCCAGCAAAAGAAGATAAGGATGAACATAGGAGGTACTCAGTTTTCAGAGAATGGGATTTCGTGCATCTGTGTCTCCTAGAAATCGACGTAACACCGACAATAAGCCAGCTCATCGACATTATGTCCCCTACAAGATTATGTGCAAGGTTGGGGAAGTAGGGTATGAATTGGAGCTACGACCCTCCTACAGGATCCTCAATGTGCTCCATATCATTGCTGAAATCACATGTGGTCCAGAATGTGCAAGTCCTCCGGGAGTTGCCACCTATGAATGAGGAATACTATATTCTCTGCATGCCTGAGGTTTTTAGAGACAGAGTACGTGGTAACAAGGTGTACATTTGAGTTAAATCATCGAGTGGAAGGGAATACTGGAGGATGGAGGATGATGGCAACCAGAAAGCATTGGGCAGGAGCACCGTATCTTTTGCCAGGCTGATCAACAGCACTTTGCTGTTTTGGCACCCCTGTATTGTCGACAGCGACAACATGAAATTCTGTGGGAAAATTTGTATGAAAAGGGATGGCTGTAGTAAAGGAAGGGGGGGGGGGCTAATTAATTCTTATTTCCCTCATTGTGGTACATTTCGATTCAACACTCCTTACCTAATCTATGATTTCCTCATGCTCCCTCCTTGCATCCATCCTTGGCTAAGACTCGTGTTTAAACATTCTTCTAAAGCTTGTGCCTTGCAATGCTGTGGGAGGAAATACTGCAGAAGAAACTCAGGTGTGTTTCTTGGGCTCTCCACTTTTGTGGTTGAAGTTGAAGGTGGGTATATAATGTCCACACTTTTGTATGATTATTTCGACAATATGCAAGGCCTGCAATTTTCTGCTTGCTCTCCTAGCTCCTTATCACTTGTAATAACCGGAGATGAGTAAGACCTCAAAACAGGAATTAGCGTGAATGGTCAGGAAAGATTGGTACGATTAATCATGTGAAATTGAAGAGGTAGTAGGGGCTCACGTCTGCTAACAGAACAAACATGTGGTATCAGATTCTTTGATGGGCTGTATAATGTCTATTATTGTGAGCGGCCTGCATGTCAGTCCCTGTGTCTGTGCTGCTGTTTGGCATCGCCTGGCCTACTGCCCGGTCTACCATGTCTGTTAGCATTGTCTCCCGTGTCTGTCAGCAGCTGTATAACCCTGTGTGACTGGCTTGCTGCTATATGGCTGCCATCTGGAATGTAGCTATCAGCCAGTCAGATGGCCACATGTCATCCAGAGAGGTGTGACATCCTTCCTGGAATTGAAATTTAATGAAAGACCAGAGGCATCCCTCCCATCAATCCAACGTGCCTCATGGATGCCATGATGCTTGAATTTCATTGAGAACAATCATTATTGGTTTACATAGCCTCTTTTGAACCTATGCAAAATGATCTGCTCTGGTAGGACAGTCACTGCTTCATCTATGATCTTTGGTTGCTCTTGCTCTAGAATGGCCTCTAAAGCTGGTCCCACACCTAGCTTGAGCCAAAGAACGCGGAATGTCAGATGCATGGTCCAGGTTGTAGATAATGGCACCTTCAAGGGTACATCATTAATGACCTGGGGTATTGGTAAAGGTCCAACACTCTGATGATATGAGAGCTTGGCCATGTGATTCTTTTGGTCTGTCATTGGAACAATTCTTGAACTTCGATCAAGTATAACCCCATTAATATTTGGCAAAATTGATCTCTAAGATCTTGGATCTTAGTCAAATGATCTAACATTGAATTGATTTTCTACATCCCAACACTGGCAAGCTATGGTTTTAAATAAGAGACCTTGGTCTCATTCCTTCCCTGATATAGACTGTAGAGAGTATCCCAAGATTTCTTGGAAATCTTGAAGGAACACACACACACAAGAGAGAGAGAGGGGGGGCGGGGAGAAAACATGCGTGCCTCAGGATCTATGGAGCGCTATAAGGTGGATGGAACCTATGTGGAAACATGATGAAGAGAATGCTCATGACATGTACCTCAAGTCAATTTGGTTTCAAGATAGATTAGCTTGGACTCATAAACAAAATCTTAAATGAGTGTGCATTTCTCTTACTCAACAATCCTTATCCACATCTTCACATCTTGTAGTCACTCATGACATGCTACATGCATATTTTGATCCAAACCTAAGGAATGAACATGAATTAGAGAGCTTCTAGGAGGAGGAAAGTAGTTAGAAATGCAACCCTACCATGAGTTCTAAGGATGATCGATTAAGAGAGGAGTCAAATAGAATGTTAGATCTAGCACATCTCATCTCCAACAATTCTTCTAATATTTTATCTATAGGCTACATATGTATTGTCCAACATAAGTGTCACCTCTCCTTTTTGGTAAGGAACCTTGTTATATAATGATAAGAGATCTGTTTAGACATATATAGTCCCAATCTGACATTTTCATTTCTACATATGTCGTTGCATACATTACTTCTAAAGGGTAATAAAATCCCTAAGTCTAGGTAAGAGACAAAGCAAGTTTCATAGTATTGGACATGCCCATCCATGCTTGTCGAAATGATTGAGGGGATAAATTGTCACATATGTTGATTAATATAGGCTAAAACACATCTTTTTTTTCCCAACTTATGGATTGGCATGCTTCAAAATTTCTCAATAGATGGCATGTTAAGAATCCAGGCTGATGGGAAAGCATGGCATCTAATAGAGAGCAACTGGCTAGAGTTTGAAGATGAGACCTACAATTTACATCTTGGATTAGCTATGGATGTTGTCAATAGCTTTGGATTCCAATCCAAAGGGAAGACGAGGATAAATTGGAAAATTTTGAGAAAACAAGAGTAGGAGGGTGATCATCCATGTAGAGAGTCAAGTCGTGAAGGTGGGAGAGAGAGTGCTAGTCTTATGTAGATAGATTAATGAGATGACAAATTGGAAAGGATCAAATTGGGGGAGGGAGGGAGGGGTAGAGAGGATGAGTTGTTGATGAGCATCAGAGGAGGAGGGAGAAGGAGTAAGATCAAAACTAAGTTGTGCACACGTGTGGAAAAATAGAACAAAGCTAGAGAATTTGAAAGTATAGGAATTGGATTGTGGTCTCTTCATAGAGGCAAGAAAAAGAGACTGAGGTGTTTGATTTGCCTACCTAACTTCTACCTATGAAGCTTCTTTCGATTCCGTGAAGTTCTAAAGCTGTGGTGAAGCTCTGTCTACCCCAATTTCTTCATTTTGTCATTTCTTATGTGAGTGGGATCTCAACATCTAGGCCTCCATTTGCAGATCTATCTGTCCTGTTGGATCTGGGACTACCTGCAACATTTGTGTACAAAGTTGCTTGCCATTTCGTGAAGAATCAAGGGAGTTGTGCTTCTCTGTGTTTTTCCGTGTCTCTTTGAAGGAAATTTCTCAAAGTTTCAAAGACCTTCTCATTGAT
Source organism: Dipteris shenzhenensis (assembly GCF_047967505.1). Classification (NCBI taxonomy): domain Eukaryota; kingdom Viridiplantae; phylum Streptophyta; class Polypodiopsida; order Gleicheniales; family Dipteridaceae; genus Dipteris; species Dipteris shenzhenensis. The sequence goes on from NC_141626.1 coordinate 30,754,119, forward strand.
TGCCATGTGGTATTTTGGCTAAGTTTAAGTTTCCTAAGGTTCATTTTTGCAAGTAAATGCAAGGGTTGACTGGCTCTTACTTTATCCTTGGATGAGATTTTGGAGTTCTGGTGGGAAGAAGAGAGATATTTGTAGATTATCTTGCTGAGTTCGATTATGCAGTGACACCAATGTTTTGAGACATCCCATGTTCTATTCTCACTAGTGGTCATTGCCGTGGGGCCGTGATTTCTTGCATATACATTATGCAGTTCACTCTGGTTGCAGTCTGATCCATGTGCGCTCATCTGTGGTTTGCATTGGGTTGCAATGGATGCTTTACAGGCCATTTGGATGCATTGCGATCCTTGTTGAATGCACTGATAAGCCTAGATTGCCTTGTGGCATGCTTTATTGATGGACATTTGGCACACAAATGCTATTTTATGCTGAGGGAAAGCTTATACACATTACAATTGATGCACTCATAGTGCTATGCTCTCTTGGATGAGACATTATTGATGCTTATGCCCATGGACGGTGTTTATTCTTGAGGCATTTGGCTCTTATTGGCATTGGGTTTGCCATTGTCTTGTCATTGAGGGTTGACATTTTCTTTTGGGCCAGATTTGCTCATATGAATGCATAGTATATGCACATGAGTCAGATGCATTTTGATGCTTTGAGCCTTGAGTTTTGGTGACACTATCCTTCACTAAGGCAGCCGTATTGGGTGCACCTAGTATTTGGTGTGATTTCTCTCTTGCAAGTACTAGCATTGGGATTTTGTTTCATTTGCATCATGGCATCCTCTTCCATGTCTGAAAAGGAGTTTTTCAACATTAAATAGTTTGATAAGACAAATGTTTCTTTGTGGAAAGGACAGGTAAGGGATGTGCTTATTCAAATGCAGATTAAACCCTTGGCACGGATTGAAGCTAAGCTTGGAGATATGTTTGAGGATGATCGGGATGAATTGGATGCATTAGCAAAATCTATTGTAAGACTTCATCTTGCAGAGTCAGTTTATTTCACAGTAGTAAATGAGCAGACTACAAAAGATTTGTGGAAGAAATTATATGCCACTTATGAGAAGGAAACTGCCTCTAATAAAGTTTACTAATTGAAGAGGTTGTTTGAGCTGTGCACAGATGAAGAAAGGAGTCTCCATCGCTTCTCACTTGAATGAATTCAATATTATTTTCAGCCAACTTCAGGCTCAGAAAATGAATTTTGATGCGGAGACTAAGGAAATATTCCTCTTATTTTATTTCCATCCTGATGGGATACCTTACGTATAGCTGTCCAGTAACTCTGCACCTAGTGGAGTACTGAAGTTTGATGATGTTGTGGGTAGCTTGTTGGTTGAGGAGATTAGACGGAAGTCTATGGATGGCAACAAGCAGGATGTAGCCTTAAATGTGCAAAGGGGCAGATCACAGTTCAGGGGGAATTGCTTACCACTTTAGATGATGCATATTCCAAGGATTGGATTTTGGATTCTGGTGCTTCATTCCATGTTACTCCCCATAGGGAATGGTTCTCCACTTATGATAGTGGAAAGACAGGTTGTGTGCATCTTGGAAATAACTATGCATGTGACATAGTAGGAGCAGGTGGTAGGAGCAGGTGACATAAAGTTTTCTTTTGCAAATGGGTCTGCATTTGTTTTGAAAAATGTGAGACATGTGCCTAAGCTAACCAAGAGTCTCATTTCAGCAGGTCAACTAGATGATGCTGGTTCTCAGACCACTTTTGGCTTTCAGAGTTGGGAAATTTAGAAGGGCTCTATGGTTTTGGCTAGGGGTGCCAAGTGTGGGACTTAGTATCCCTTACATGTATCAGGGGTGTCTGATCATGTTGTTGCAATAACTGAGCAGCCAAGTACTTCTTTATGGCATCGCAGGTTGGTGCACACATGAGCCAGAATGGAATGAAACTCTTATGCCATTTGGGTTATGTACCGCATTTGAGTTTTTTTTATTTTGAATTTTGTGAGCAGTGTCTCTATGGGCAGACTAAATCAGCCCATAAAAGAAAGGGAATGAAATAGCTTGAAAGGCTTGATTTGGTGCATTCGGATGTATGTGGTCCATGCCTACACGGTCATTAGGTGGGACTGAATACTATGTGACATTCATTGATGATGCAACTAGGAAAGTTTGGGCTTATGCTATAGCTCGAAAGAGCGATCTGTTTCAGGTATTTCAAAAATGGTTGGCTTTGGTTGGACAGTCAGATAGAACGCTTAAATGCCCACGGACTGATAATGGTGGAGAGTATACCTCTCATCTTTTTTAACATTTCTGTGATACACGTGGGATAAGAGGGAGCTCAATCCCCTCGTAATCCATAGCAGAATCTAGTTTTCATAACAGATGAACTGCATCATTCAGTAAAGATTACAATGTATGCTTTCCAATGCAAGTCTTTTGGGCTGAGGCAATGAAGACCGCAGTGCATGTGATCAATAGATCACCTAGCAAGAGTTTGGATGGTGGTATTCTTGAAGAGGCATGGAGTGGCAAGAAGCCCTCTTACTCGCATTTGCGTATATTTGGGCATGAGGCATATGCACATGTGCCAAAAGAGCTTCGGAAGAAGCTAGATCCTAAGACTAGGAAATGCATCTTTCTAGGTTATGGTGAAAGTGGAGAGATGGGCTATCATCTTCGAGATCCAGAAGCAAAGAAAATCATATGTAGCCATGATGTGGTCTTCAATGAGAAGAAGATACATAAGACACCCATGAGGGATGTGGAAATGAGCAAAATCACTTTCCAAGATGTGAATCCACCCGCATATGTTGATAGACAGCAAGTTGTCCATGCATCGAATGTGCAAAAAATGGTGCCACCAGGTACTCCCACAGATACACAATCAAGGGAACATGATGGATCATCTATTGGTGGCAATGATGAGTCAAATGTGGCTAATATGCAGGCGAGACAACAAGCTGAAATTCCCTTGAGAAGAACATCTAGAGTGTCTAGACCACCTGAGAGATTTGTTCTAGGGATAGACTATGTGATGCTTATTGATTGTGGGGAGCCTTCTTGCTACAGAGAGGCTATGATGCATGAGGATCAGTGCAAGTGGGAGCATGCTATGCAATTAGAGATGAGTTCACTCATAAAGAATAAGACTTGGGACTTGGTTTCTTTGCCACATAGAAAGAAAGCATTGCCATGTAAATGGGTCTACAAGATAGAGGTCACAGATAATGATGTGCCTAAGTACAAGGCTCATTTATTTGCTAAAGGGTTCAAGCAAGAGAAGGGTGTGTACTTTGATGAGGTCTTCTCTCCGGTTGTGAAGATGACCACACTTACATGTGTACTTGGACTTGTGGTAGCAGAGGATATGGAGCTTATGCAAATTGATTTCAAGACGGCTTTCTTGCATGAGGATTTGATGAGGAGATTTACATGGTACAACTGGAAGGCTTTGAAGAAAAGGGCAAAGAGCATTTGGTTTGCAAGCTGAAAAAGAGTCTCTATGGCCTTAAGCAAGTGCCTAAAGAATGGTATCACAAGTTTTATGCTTTCATTCGGTCCCAAGGTTTCAGAAGAAGTGAGATTGATCATTGCCTCTACAATAAAAGGGCTAAGGATAATAGCCTGATACTCCTAGCACTTTATGTGGATGATATGATATTGGCTAGTAAGAACACTTATGAGCTTGATGCATTGAAGGCCAAGTTGCATGAGGCCTTTGACATGAAGGATTTGGGACCTGTAGGTCATATTCTTGGTATACACATCACGCATGACCGGAGTAGGAAACTCCTTTGGCTTTCACATAAGGAGTATGTTACAAAAGTGTTGAAGTGTTTCAATATGGAGGGGGGAAAGGCAATAAGTACTCCATTTCCTCCATATGTGAAACTAATTCAGGCATATAGTCCCAAGTCAGATGAGGAGAGGGCCATGATGGCCAAGGTTTCTTATGCATCAGCGGTTGGGAGTCTTATGTATGCTATGATAGCTACTAGACCAGACATTGCATTTGTAGTGGGAGTTGTTAGCTGGTATATGGCTAATCTAGGAAAGAGGCATTGGGAGGCAGTTAAGTGCATCATGAGGTACATGAAGGGTACCAAGGAGGTGTGTATCTACTTTGGCGGAGGAGAGATGCGTATATTTGGGTACACAGATTCAAACTATGCAGGGCATGTGGATAGCAGGAGATCCACTTCTGGTTATGTGTTCACCTTTGCAGGTGGTGCAGTTCATGGATGTCTCACGCACAAAAGTGTGTTGCTTTATCTACCACAGAGACCGAGTATGTTGCAGCCATGTGCAGAGGGTTGCAAGGAGGCTATATGGCTTGATCGGCTAGTGAGAGATTTGGGGATTCATACAGGTGTACTGACATTGCATAGTGATTCCATGAGTGCTATTCAACTAGCACGAAATATGGTCTTTCATGCAAAGACAAAACACATTGAGGTTAGGTACCATTTTATCAGGGATGTACTTGAGGACAAGCGCATAGAGCTTGTCAAGGTTCATACAGATGATAACTCTGCATATATGCTAACAAAGAGTCTACCTAGTTAATGGTTTGAGTCTTGTCGTGTATTGATGGGCATTGGATAGTTCTCCCTTAAAGGCACATTGGCCTTTAAGTGGGAGGTTGTGGGGGTTAAATGCCACTATACCTTTACCCCGGCTATGTACAATACTCAAACACACATATATGTGGATGACATAGAAGATTAGGATGTTCTGCACCCACCAAAACTTGTGTGACTCTCTCTCCTGGCTCACCCTCTCTCTCACCTTCTTCCATTCCACTCCCGTTGTTGAGATCTCTCAAGTTTTTTAAACACAACGTTTTTTGGAACTATATCAAACTTAGCTAGCTTTTCTAAGAGCATGTCACTCAAAAAAGACATATTATTAGAAAAGGCCAAAGCAATTTGTAATCATGTAGACTTGTACAACTTATGAAGTTAGGCAAAGAAAATGATATGGACCAAAAAGTGAGCTATCACAAAACCACCAAAATGTGTAATTTTTTCATTGATGTGTATAGATTTTATCCTAGGATGGCTAAGGAAAGACAAAACATCTAGAGAGATAAAACACCTATAGACAAGGTGGCTGCTTTAGGAGCTTCTTGAAGCTTCTTTATTGGGCCATTGTTTCACATTTAGATGAAATGTGCAGCCAACCCAATGGTAATGTTGGGTAAGAATCCAATAGGTGGTTTGCCTCGTTCTAGTCAAGCATGTCCTAGCTACCACCAATACACACCTCTACCTACACATATACTCTTTTAATAACAAATTCAAGGTGTGAATGCAGCACCTTAATGTGTACAATTTGGGAATCTCTCTTTGTAAGCAATCTACCAGCCTTTTTCCTACTCTTGCATTATCCATGACAATTTGCACAACTTTTTCTGCAGCCTATCTCCCTTAAGTTTTTTTCAAAGATGCTTGCTATGTAAACCATAGAGTTTCTTTCATTTTTTGAATCAATGCACTTATAAAATGCCTCTCGTTTTTATTATATCACATTCAACAACAAGAAACTTTTTATATTTGTCCATCCATTTAAAAAAATCATGCATCTTGTGTTAAGAGGAGTTAAAAATTATTGTGGTTGATGTGATCTTTCAACTCAGCATATGATTTGTCTAGTATCATTGTCCACAAGCCATAATAATTGAGAGGTTTGAAACCTACACTGTATTGCACAATGCAATTCCAATTTCTTGCATGTCAACGTTTTATCAACCATACTAAATGGATAACTAGAGAGAAAAATTTATTGACCAAGAATCTATTAAGCCATCTCTAGATCTTGGTTCTGAATACTTTCTACAGCTGATGGTTGCCTCATGTTATGATTTCCATCCCCACTACAAGTTCCAGTTCTGGGCAGTGTAGATGCGAGTGTTTCTTGAGTCCTCGATTGAGGCAAGGTTGCACCAACACTACTGAGGCATGCCTAAGTATCATCACTACTTTGGAAACTTATATGGTTGAAGTCTAAGAATCTATTATGACGGTGGCAAATGTGACATTGGAACTATCAATTATAACTTGACAATATGTTCCTTTTTGCCTTTTTCCACTTGATTGTCATTTATCTCTTAATTATTGACAAGCAGCTGCCATTGCCCTAAGGCCAATTCAAAGTCACATATATTGATTGCAAATTCTCATTTTGGGCCAATAGACTTATATTTTTCAGCCCCATTAATTTTTGCCCTCCTTTGTGCTTCTCGATAAGAATCCATAAATGTCTAGCTGTACCTTAACTCTAGAACTCTAATAAACATTATGTGGGGAGGGTGTTCATCAACTTATGATGGTGGAGCTTCATTTTGACTTACATTAGCATTAATAGCTCCCAACCAAAGTCTGACCAACCACATTGTGCACAAAAACAAGTGAGGCCCCTGTGCTATCTCTTGAGTTTCAATACCATTCCTCCTACTTTAATTTTGTTATCTCATTGTGCTTCCAATACCTACGTGTCTATTTCTTAGTCCATACTAAATGGCTATAGGCATTTCAAACCAAAAGAGTAAAAGCATAAACTCGTATCGACACAATCTTTCCAAAACCAATTGTAGCCTTACATGAACATCTAGGCACAATTTCAATCCAAATAAATATGTAAAAATAACCTTTTGAAAATCTTGATATCTTACATAATCCCCTTTGTATTCATTTTCTTACTATTGTGTTGACCCTAGCTCTAATACACTAGACATTGGAGTAGTTGACCACTTTAGCACAACCACAATGAATTCTCTCTCTCTCTCTCTCTCTCTCTCTCTCTCTCAATTGTGGTGTACCTTACCCAAACACATTAGGTGTAGGAGCTATGGACTATAATCTTACTGAGTGAAGAGTGTGTATCTCTCACAAGCTTTCTATGCATAGAAAATTAGGAATGACAAAAAAAATTACCAATGGCAGAAGCACTCATACAGTTGATAACATTGCAAAAATCACTGGCATTTAGAGTTGACCATTGGTGTTTTTATATATCCCATCGATATAAAAACTATTCTAAACGGTTTCATTATCACTAGTTCCTGATACCACCTATATATTTATCCAGTTCACTGTGAATTTTTCAGGTTACTGATGTGATCATGTAATTTTCACACATTTTCGCAACAAAATTGATGTTCATGAATAAGGGACTAACACAAACATGAAAACTTTAACAAAAATCCCTACCCTCAAATATGTAGGGCAAGAATCCCCAACTATGTAGCATTGATTCCCCCAATTCATAGGGCCAAGACCCCAAGGATTTTGTTTATACTCGATTTTCACATGCTTTTACCTCCTAAAGGGGAAGTCTTACATGTGCATTTTTTCATCCATCTTGAATAGGCAAGTGTCCCCTTTGTTCACATTCAAGAAGCACTCTATTTGGAGCTTTACATCTAAAGATATGGATCTTTGAGTGTTTGTTTATGCTTTGAGAGATTAGTTAGAGTCTGAGTGAAGTAGAGGAAAAGAGATGGGTCTAAAGGTTGTATGTTTCAAGGGAAATAATCTCCCTTTTCCATCTCTGTATTATATCTTTGTTGGTTAGACATGGCTTTTAATAGGGTCTTTGAGTGTTTGTTTATGTTTTGAGAGATTAGTAAGAGTTTTAGTAAAGTAGAGGAAAAGAGATGGTCTAAAGGTTGTATGTTTCAAGGGAAATCATCTCCCTTTTCCATCTCTATACTATGTTTTTGTTGGTTAAACGTGGCCTCCAAAGTTTTCATGCAACTTGAGCATCAATCTATATGTTAAAAAGGGTTTGTGGCTACTACTAGACCTCTCCAAGCTCCATTTTATAGTTTCAAATATTTTGAGTTTGTAAAATCCAAGGCATGGGCTTGATCCACTCCCATGACTTGTAACACACTTAAACCTCACACGCTATAACCACCACAAACAAACCACATCACAATACACCCCATGAAACACTATAAGAAATACACTCCATAACATAAAGCACACTCAACTCATGCCCCATGGCAACACAAGAAATGCACACAACGTGACACATAGGTAGTACACAACACAAGACATCATACAACTACACCATGATGCACATACAACGACAACACAAGTCATAAAACTACACAATTCATGCATATGATACCAAGGTCACACATAGGCCCCAAATATACCACAAGAAAGACACAAGCAACCAAATGATGCTACACACACGCAAAGCACTACTCATAAGAAGAGGAAGAGGAAATTATCATGGAAAAATTCAAAGCCATAGACACTATACAAATCAACAAGATAAATCTTATCCTCAAAGCAACATGGAAAACCTATACATTGGAATTGAAAGCATACAAAATGAAAACATTAAAATCCAAAAGCAAGCATTTTATGTTAATGTGATTATCATGTCAACAATGTAGAATATAAATATCAAGATCCATGTATGTTGAAAATGGAGCACCATCCCACATGACAAGTCATTTTATAAATATAAAACCTTGAAACCTATAGAAGGATCAAAGAATGGTTAATAGAAATGAAACCATTCTTCAGGACATGTCATTAGGAAGCCATTCTTCTATACGTTAATAGATATGAAACCATTCTTCTATAGGTTATTAGATATGGAGCCATTCTTCTACAGGTTTCATATCTATGAACCATTCCTAATGACTTTTCATGAAGTTTTTCACTTTAGGGTATCATGCATAATTGTCAAAAAACACACTTGCACGTGTATTATTCGAACCTGCACGTATTTGATGGACATCCCCCTTTGCACACATTTTAAAACCACCTATGTTGAGGCATATGCAAAGTATCGTGCCCATCGGATGTGGTTCGTATGGTCCATCACACATTTAACCATGTTTTTCACCTAGTGTCATGCATAATCGTTAAAAAACATGCTCCGAGGTGTGTTATTCAAAGGCGCACGTATCCAATGGGCATCCTCCTTTTCACGCACATCAATCTAAGCTATGTTGAGATAGGTGAAAATTATTGTGCCCATCGGATGTGGTTCGCATGGTCGGTCACACATAAAACCATATTTTTCACCTAGTGTCCTCCACAATCATTAAAAAAACCAACTTTTAGCTGTGTTATTCACACATGCACATATCGAATGAGCACCTCGCTTTGCATGCGCATTAATCCCACCTATATTGAGGCAGGTACAAAGTTTCGTGTCCATCTAATATGGTTTGCATTTTTTATCACCCATCAAATCATGTTTTTCACCTTAGGGTGTCATGCACAATCGTCAAAAAGCATGCTCCGAGGGTATTATTCAAAGGCACACATATCCGATGGTCATCCCCCTTTGCATGCACTTAAATTCCACCTATTTTGAGGAATGTACAAAGTATCGTGCCCATCAAACGTGGCTCGCATGGTCGATCACACATGAAACCGTGTTTTTCACCTAGTGTCCTCGACAATCATCAAAAAACCCGCTTCCAGGTGTGTTACTCACAAATACATGTATCCGATGAGCACTCCACTTTGCATGTGCATAAATCTCACTTATGTAAAGGCACTTCCAAAGTGTCGTGCCCATCAGATATGGTTTGCATGGTCGATTACACATCAAACCATGTTTTTCGCCTTAGGGTGTAATGCATAATCATTTAATAAAACTCTTGCAAGTGTATTATTCAAACCTGCACATATTCGAAGGACATACCCCTTTGCACGCATGTCAATACCACCTATGTTGAGGCATGTGCAAAGTATCATGCCCATCGAATGTGGTTCACATAGTCGATCACGCATTAAACTATGTTTTTGACCGTGTCATGCACAATCGTAAAAAAACACTCTCCAAGGTATGTTATTCAAAGTTGCAAGTATCCGATGGGAATCTCCCATTGCACGCATGTAAATACCACCTATTTTGAGGTACGTGCTAAGTATGGTTCCCATAAAATGTGGTTCGTGTGGTCGATCATGCATGAAACCATGTTTTTTACCTAGTGTCGTACACAATCCTCAAAAAACCCGCTTCCAGGTGTCTTATTCGCACATGCACAAATCCGATGAGTACTCTGATTTGCACATGCTTCAATCCAACCTATGTCAAGACACATGAAAAGTTTTGTGCCCATTCGATATGGTTTGCACTTTTGATCACCCATCAAACCATGTTTTTCACTGGAAGGTGTCATGCAAAATCGTTTAAAAAACACTCTCTGAGGTGTGTTATTCAAAGGGGCATGTATCCGATGGGCATCTTGTTTTGCACACATGTCAATAACACCTATGTTGAGTAACATGCAAAGTATTGTGACCATAGGATATGGTTTGCATGGTCGATCACATGTTAAACCATGTTTATCTCCTAATGTCAGGCATAATCATCAAAGAACACGCCTTAAGGTGTGTTATTCGAGCCTACATGTAATGGATGGGCATCCCACTTTCCACGCCCTTCAATACCACCTATGTTGAAGCAGGTGAAAAGTATCATGCCCATTGAATGTGGTTTGTATGGTCGATCATGCATTAAACCATGTTTTTCACCTAGTGTCATGCACAATCTTCAAAAAACATGCCTCAAGTTGTGTTATTCGAACTTGCACACATTCGATGGGCATCTTGATTTGACGTGCATCAATCCCATATATGTAGGACATGTGGAAAGTATCTGACCATCGGATGTGGTTTGTATAATCGATCACCCATTAAACCATGTTCTTCACCTAGTATAATGCACAATCATAAAAAAACACGCTTCGAGTTGTGTTATTTCAAGGCACACGTATTCGATGGGAATCTCCCTTTGCACACACATCAATCCCACCTATTTTGAGGCATGCTCAAAGTATTGTGCACATCGGATGTGGTTTGTATGGTTGATCATGCATGAAACCATGTTTTTCACCTAGTGTCCTACACAATCATCAAAAAACCCACTTCGAGGTGTGTTATTCACACACACATATCCGATGAGCACCGTGCTTTTTATGTGCATCAATACAACCTATGTTAAATCATGTGCAAAGTTTCGTGCCCATGATATATGGTTCGCATGGTCAATCATCCATCAAACCATGTTTTTCACTTTAAGGTGTCATGCACAATCGTTAAAAAACACGCTCCAAGGTGTGTTATTCGAAGGCGCACGTATCCGATGGGAATGCTACTTTGCATGCAGGTCAATCACACCTATTTAGAGGCACATAAAAAGTATTTTGCCCATATAATGTGGTTCACATGGTCAAGAATGCGTTAAACCATGTTTTTCACCTAGTGTCAGGCACAATCGTCAAAAAACACATCTCGAGGTGTGTTATTCAAACTTTGCACTCATTAGCTGGGTATCCCCCCTTGCACGTACATCAATCCCACCTATTTTGACATAGGTGCAAAGTATCATGCCCATCGGATGTGGTTTCTATGGTCGATCATGCATTAGACCATGTTTTTCACCTAGTGTCCTGCATAATCGTTCAAAAAACGTGTTTGCAGGTGTGTATTCAAACCTGCACATATTTGATGGACATCCCCCTTTGTACACGTGCTAATACCACCTATTCTGAGGCACGTAAAAATTATCGTGCCCATCAGACGTGGTTCCCATGGTCGATCATGCATTAAACCATGTTTTTCACCTAGTGTCATGCACAATCATCAAAAAAACCGCCTCGAGGTGTGTTATTCAAACCTGCACATATCCGATGGGCATCGCCCTTTACATGCATGTCAATACCACATATGTTGAGGCAGGTGCAAAGTATTTTGCCCATTATATGTGGTTCGCATGGTCGATCATGCATTAAATCATGTTTTTCAACTAGTGTCATGCACAATTGTAAAAAAACCCGCTTCTAGGTGTGTTATTTGCACATGCACGTATCCGATGAGCACCTTGCTTTGCACACATGTCAATACCACCTATGTCAAGGCACGTACAAAGTATTATTCCCATAGGGTATGATTCGCATGGTCAATCACCCATCAAACCATGTTTTTCACCTTGTGTCATGCACAATCATCAAAAAACATGCTCCAAGGTGTGTTATTCGAAGGCGCACATATTCGATGGGCATCTTGATTTGCACACATAGAAATCCCATCTATGTTGAGGCACGTGCAAAGTATCGTGCCCATAGGATGTGGTTTGCATGGTCGATCACACATTAAACCATGTTTTTCACCCAGTGTCGAGCACAATCATCAAAAAACATGCTTCCAGGTGTGTGTTATTCGAACCTGCACGTATCCGATGGGAATCCCCCTTTACACACACATCAATACCACTTATTTTTAGGCAAGTGCAAAGTATCATGCCCATCATATGTGGTTTGTATGGTCGATCACGCATTAAACCGTGTTTTTCACCTAGTGTCGTGCACAATCGTCAAAAAACTCGCCTCGAGGTGTGTTATTCAAACCTGCACTCATCCAATAGGCATCCCTCTTTGTAAAAGCATGTGCACAGTATCATGCCCATAGGATATGGTTCGCATGGTTGATCACCCATCAAACCATGTTTTTCACCTAGTGTCATGCACAATCATCAAGAAACACGCTTCGAGGTATGTTATTCAAAGGGGCATGTATCTAATGGGCATCCCGCTTTGCACGTGCCTCAGTACCACCTACATGTTTTTTACCTAGTGTCAAGCAGAATCATAAAAAAACATGCCTCAAGGTGTGTTATTTGAGCTTGCATGTATCTGATGGGCATCCCCCTTTTCACACGCATCAATCCCACGTATGTTGAGGCAAGTACAATGTATCGTGCCCATCGGATGTGGTTTGTATGGTTGATCATGCATTAAATCATGTTTTACACCTAGTGTCATGCACAATCATCAAAAAACACACTTCCAGGTGTGTTATTTGATCTTACACATATATGATGGGCATACCCCTTTGCACGCACATCAATCCCACCTATGTTGAGGTGCATGAAAAGTATCGTGCCCATCGGGTATGGTTCGCATGGTCGATCACACATTAAACCATGTTTTTCACCTAGTGTCAGACACAATCATAAAAAAACATGCTTCCAAGTGTGTTATTCTAAGGCGCATGTATCCGATGGGCACCCTGCTTTGCACATGCATCAATACCACCTATGTTGGGGCACATGAAAAGTATTGTTCCCATCGGGTATGGTGCGCACGGTCGATCACGCATTAAACCATGTTTTCCACCTAGTGTCATGTTTTTTAACAAGTATTTATCCATGGGACAAACACCATTTAACGTGAGCTCCTCGATGGAAATATGCAAGCTCGACCATTAAAAAATTAATCTCTGCTTGCCATGAAGCCTAAAAATGCCTCGGAATCCAAAGATATTGATTTGGCAAGGAAAATAGCCTCTTTCGCGAGAACCTCGACCTACACAAAAAGCCTAAGGTTTACTTCTCCTCAAAACAAAATCTCCTGCCACCATCAAACCTCAAAGATGGATGGGAATCCCAAAAAACTTTCTAAAAAACAAAATATTTTTTACCCAAGGTTTTCCTCAAAATAGAATCTCTTGTCACCATCAAACCTAAAAGATGGATGGGAATCCCAAAAAGCTTTCCTCCGAATAAAATTTGATGTCACCATCAAACCTAAAAGATGGATGGGAATCCAAAATAAGACATACTCCAAAAGCCCAAGGTTGACTTTTCCTTACAGAAAATGTAACTTTTTTGTTTTGATGGGACCCTCGACTCATAGAAAATGAAACTTTTTTGGTTTAGGATTTTCCAGAAGGTTTAAACGGTTGTCGGGAAGGTTAAACAATTTTTAATTTAAAAGAATTATTAGGAAGGTTTAATCATTTTTAATTTATTAAAAGAATTGACAGGAAAGTTTATTAATTTTCAATTTTAAAAATTTTAATTTGGATTGCTATGAATTTCGATTTCAATGAAGAGAGAGAGTAGAAAGTGAAGAGGGAAGGAAGAGGATTGCCGGGAAGGTTTAAAATTTTGTATTATAAAAAATTTAAATTTGTATTTGAGAAAAGGAGAGGAGGAAGGGAGGGAAGATAAACCCTGGAAACATAAAACTCTAATCCCTTTCATTCATTACTTGGCTAGCACTAGAGCATTTTATAAAACTCTAAAATCCTATGAAGCCATGAGGCACATTCTAAGCCGTTAGATGAACTCGCCTATTATTAGCTTCTTCCTACGAAGCCATGCAGCAAAATCTAAGCTGTTAGATCAACTGGCCTATTATTAGCTTCTTACAATATACTTAGCAGCAGTTGGCCAAGCATTCTAGTTCTTTTCTTTCTTCATTCTAGCAAGAGCAAGATTAAGAGCAACAACTACAATCTTTCACTTCTCACTTACATCTTTCAGGTACCATCTTTCTTTAAAAGTTTTCAATCTTTGATTGCTAGAGCTTTTAATTTTAATTAACATAAAGAAAGAGAGGACTAAGAGGAGGAGGAGGGGGAGGGGCTGCACGGCCGTAGAGGAGGAGTGAAGGGAACAGACGATGAGCAGGAGGAGTGATGGGTGAGTGCTGTCAAGCAGGCGAGGGACGGCGAGCAAGAGGAGGGGTGCGGCGGACCAAGAGGTGGAGGGAAGTGGTGGCAAGCAGGAGGAGGGGCGAGCAGTAGGAGGAGGGGCAGGGAGCAAGAGGGGGCAGTGACCAAGGAAGGAGGATGGTGAGAAGGAGGTGGAGGGAAGGTTGAGGAGGGGTGGAGGTGGATGATGAAAGGGAGGGGCAGTTGAGGGCGGCCGTGAAAAGGGAGGGGCAGCTGAAGTGGAGGGGAGGAGATGGAGGATGAAAGCGAAGGAGGGGCGGAGGAGGAGGGACGGAAGTGGAGGAGGAGCAGAGGTGGAGGATGGGAGGAGGAGGAGGGCAGGAAGAGGTGGAGGAGGACAGGTGGAGGCAAAGGTGGAAGGGAGCGGCGACTGAGTGCGGCCGCAAGAAGGGAGGGGGAGCTGAGGGCGAGAATCATAGGAGGGAAGTGGGAGGAGGGCGGGAATAGGTGGAGGGAAGGGCGAGTAGGGGCAGAGGTGGAGGACAAGAGGGAGGGGCAGCTGAGTGCAGCCGCGGGGAGTGGAGGAGGATGGCTGGGATGTGGAGGAGGACGGTCGGAGGTGGAGTAGGAGGAAAGGGAGGGGCGGCTGAGTGCAGCTGTGGGAAATGGAGGAGGGAGAGAGGATAAAGAGATTAGATAGAGAGTATAATTGGGTGGCTCTCATTGCCTCTGCCATAGCCAAGGATAGAGAGTATAGGGAGAGAGGATAGAGAGAGGTTAGATAAAGAAAGGAGAGAGAGAAGTTAGATTTTTAAAAAAGTTTGAGAGAGGAGAGAGAACCTCGCTGCTACGGTAGCCAAGGATAGAGAGAGATTAGATAGAGAGTATAGGGAGAGAGAATAGAGAGAGGAAAGAGAGAAGTTAGATTTTAAAAAAAGTTAGAGGGAGGATAGAGAATCTCGTGACCGCGGCAGCCAAGTATAGAGAGAGAATAGATAGATAGAGGAGAGAGAGGTTAGATAGAGAGAGGAGAGAGAAGTTAGATTTAATAAAAAGTTCAAATGTTAAATTTAAATGTTTAACACATATGCTCACACACACACACACACACGTGTTTATGCTTATACTTATGTTAACTTGTCTACACCACCACACTAGAATTCTACCCTTAACCTATATTTTTTAGATAAGTATTAAAATTATATTTGGATTTAGAAGTGCCCCCCTCCCAACATGCTAAATTAAGATTATGCTTATACTTATCTAGGCTGCACGTTAGGAGGGGGGTTAAGATTAATTAATTTTAAAGGGGCCCCCTCCCAACCTGCAGCGTGCGTCGTAGGTTGGGAGGGGGGGCTTAAGGTTGGGGGAGAGGTGGTAAGATACATTTAGTTTAAGTTTAAATCTCGCCTCCCCAACCTGCTAAATTTCCCCTTCCTCTATTTTATTTAAAAAATAATAAATATGCTTGATTTTGTCTCTCTTTATTTAAAATTTAAAAAAAAATAGTTAGTTTAAGTTTAGTTAAGTTAATTTTTTATTATTTAAATGTTTTATTAAGATAAAATAAGTTCTAATATAGCTAGATATATATAAATTTGCAGGAAATCATGGATGTATACCATATCGTAGGAGATGTGGAGTTAGGAATTAATAGTCTTAAAGAATGGGTTGTTGATCAATCAGCAAGGAGAGATGCAAGAATTGGAGAAGGCTCTCCACATTGACACAGATGGAGAGAGATGAATTTGATTCTTAGAGGCAAGCAGAGAGGGAAGAAACTCTGAAGATAGCAGAGAGTGAAAGACTTTACATAATATTATAAAAGCATGGCAAGATCTGTAAGACTTCTTAAGTAACCTTCTTTATCCAGCACTCAGTATGGGTGATTTGATGTGGATGCTGAAGAAAGAATAAGGGGCCCACAAAGAAATTATCAAGAAACAATATGTGACTACTTGAATTTCTTCCTTCATTGTAATTATGTTGAGGATACAGACATGGAGTCAGTGGAAAATTGGGTTGCTGAGCAGATAAGAGAGACTAATGATGAGATCTTCTAGTGTGGTCTCGGCATGTGTGGCCTGTAATAGTCGATAATCTTATTTTTTATTCTCTACAACAAGCCTAGTAGGGCTGAGTAGATCATATTAGAATTGCTAATATAGTTTGTCTTTGAGTCACAAATTCTCATCAAGTGTGGATCATATGACTGTATAACGTTATATCCATTGTTTATTAATTTGACTTTATACTTAAGGGTGTATTTCTACACCAAGACAATGTATATGTGCACCACCTTTCCAAGAGAATTGGTCAATCTATTAATGTTGTTAAGAATGATAGAAAGTAGAATATTCATGAAAAGTTTGAGACTCTGTAGCATAATTTGAGTAATATTATTGTTTTGAGTCGCAAATTCTCATCAAGGGTGGCTCTTATGGCTCTATAATGTTATATCCATTGTTTATTAATTTGATTTTATACTTAAGGGTATATTTGATGGCAAGACTGTAAGGTGTTTTTTGACACCATATGGCTTTGAATTATATGATAAACATCTTTCACAAATGTGATGACCTCTTTTTTTAATGTACTCTAGTTTTAATAACATGTCACCATATGGCTTTGAGTTATATGATAAACTTCTTTCAGAAATGTGATGACCTCTTTTTTTAATGTACTCAAGTTTTAATAGCATGTCACGTCAGATTTTCTAATTAAAATTTTTTTTATCTTACTTTTTGCCTCAATGTTTTGTTTTAGAAGAGCCACTTTTTTTTTCATGTTTTATCCAAAATTATCTTACAAAATGAATTTGGATAGTGCACTAGTCCAAAATTAATGAAATAGGTGTTATAAGTGTATTCACTGCTTCAACCCAAAGCTATAAGGGCAACCTTGCATGTAGTCTAATGCTCCTTGCACACTCCATGATTGTTCTATTTATCCTTTCTGACACAAGACTTTCTTGTGGTGTTCTTGGAATTGTCTTCTCTTTACGAATTCCATTGTATGAATAGTAAACTATCAAATTATTTGCACGGTATTCGCCTCCATTATTTGATCTAAGACCCTTCAACTTCTTTCTTGTCTCATTCTCAACCAAAGCTTTGCTTTTCTTAAAAGTCTCAAAGACATTACATTTTCTTTGAATGTAATAAACCCAAGTTTTTTTAATAACAGTAGCATAATAGTGAGAACCACTAAGAGATGATACATTGGAAGGAATCCATACATCTGTATGTACAAGCTCTAACTTTTATCTCTTGTTTTGTTTCCCAAATCTAAGAAATATGCTCTCTTTTATTTTCCATAAACACAGTTCTTACAAAAATCCAAATCACCTTGCTTCAAACCTCGCAACAACTTTCTTGAGTGAAGAATCTGCATCCCCTTCTCACTCATGTGTCCAAGCCTACGATGCCACAAAGCTATATTGTCTCTTATAGAAGCTAAAGTAATAGAGCAGTAGGATTTAGTGGCTGATAGATATAATGTGCCTACCTTGGCTCCTTTTGCTATTACCATAGATCCTTTAGTGACCTTCCATAAGTTTCTCGCAAATGTGGTTATGTAGTCTTCACCATCCAATTGTCCTGCTAAAATCAAGTTTCTTCTTAAATCGGGAACATGCCTTTCCTCCTTTAGCAACCATTGGTTTCTATGTTGCAATTTTATCAGCACCTTGCCCTTTCCAACAACCTTCAATGCTTCATCATCACTTAAATGAACTTCTCCAAAAACACCTTAAACATTCAAATGATCAACTATAAACCCACCTTCTGACATCTTTAAATTGTATAAATTCTTCATTAGAAATACATTGCTAGAAGCTAATGGTTTTTCATACAATGTATCCAATGTGTTTACCAAGTCCTTTGTCATCTTCTGATCAAGGATGTTGAAAGCCGCTGACGCTGTGCCAAACATAGTCATGTCATTCCTCGTGCCTTTTTGTCAAGTATCTCCCAATTTTTGACTGACATGTTTATTTCCAATCCCACCTAATGGCAAGAAAATGTCCTTCTTATCCTCAATCTGCATCTTCCAATGATGGTAGTTATTGCCATTAAACTTCTTTGTTTTCCACATTCCTTCTTCTGTCATTGCTCCGACTCGAAATAACCTCCTTCCAAATGTGTGGACAGATGTTGCTCAAACAAACACTCTGATAAGAAGTAGCGTAATAACAGAGCAACAATACAAGAAGTGAAATGTGTAAAATACACAATCCAGAAAGTGCATAGAATGGAAGAGAAAGAGAGACACCGATATACGTGGTCTACCAAGTGTGGGCTATGTCCATAGAGAAACAGCCTATATTTTTTCTTATCTAGCTAGCAAGAAAATACAAGATACAAGTAGTATATCCACTGCTCTCATGCTATATGAGCCATGTGCCTTTTTACAAAAAATTGACCATACAATTCATGCACTAACTTTCATGTATTTTTTACTTTGGTAGCACTGCCCCCAAACCCCCGCTAAGGGGGGCCTTAGATTGGGTATAAACATGTGTGAGTCCAAAGCACGGCCAAAACATAGCCTTTGAAAAAAGGATCATGCTAGACATACAACAAGTGCCTGAATATATCATATCCTATCTGCTTTAGGAAGCTCTTTTGGATAGGCACAACAAGAAACTCTTGGCAAATTGTCAACCTCAACATTGAATAGCAAGTAGTAACAATATTGAACAACACTGATGAAATAGATGATGGCCGAAACCATTGTGATTTTGCCAATGCTCGCTTGTTGATGGTGGTTAAATTTTTCCTCTAGTAGTTGAATTTCTTAGTGGCAATCTCCTTTTCTTTTAGTTGCATGGTTCAAAAGCTCATAAATAGTTTTGCTCAGGTTTTGCCAAGTCTTGATCAATTTGCTCTCGAAGCAAGGTCAACAAAAATTTAGTTGGTGTAGATTAAATGCTTCTCAATGAAGCAACAGGAGAGCTAATATAAATAGGATCAAGAATTGGATTACAAACACTTACCTTCCGTTTCAAAAAATTACAATTGTCGAATGTGTTTGGATCATTGAATGTGAATTGCAAATGTAACGATCCACAAAAGCTAGGTTGATCATCGGTAAGAGATAGAAGAGATAAGTTGAGAGAGTGTAGAAGAAAAGCTAGTACCACGTGCCACTAGCTACCATGCCATGCCATTTTTTACCTTGTTTGCATTCTTTAGGATGATGTGTTGCTTCAAGAAAGCTAAAAGAACTAGCATATGTTAATAGAATGAAGTACGTTTTATTGTTTTTTTTATAGCTACATTGTAGCGTCTATCTACCTTGGTATGGCCTTGTAGAAAAGTTACTTGTGTTTTAGTATTGAAGATAGGACAATTAGTATTATTTATTATTTCTAGTTGTAGAGGCCTATTGGCTCCTTCTAATGATGTCTTCAATTTTGTTTGCTTGTATACTAAGATTGCTTCCACTTTTCCTCTTATCTTGTCTTTGTTTTGCTAGTTTGTTGTTACATGAGGGAGACTCATGGGGTTGTTCCCATAAATTAAAGTAGACTAGTAGTTGTTAAAAAAGTCCTATCATTTGAAATAACACACTATCCATAGATAAATTATAGCTTAAGTCATTTACTTTGAGATTATTTCAATTATGAAGTTTAATTAAAATAATATATACAAACTAGTAATATGAATGAAACTTTTGACATTATTTTAGATTGGTTTGTAGTTTATGCAAAAAAGTAGCTAACACAATTTTGATAAGAGAAAGAGGATAATACTCACAAAGAAAGGAAGAAAAATCAGAACATAGATGTATGCAAATTGGTATGATTAAGATAATACTCTTGTATATACGTTGCAAAGATTATCGGAGCTGATTTAGAAAATTCCCAAGGAGATTACTACTCTCTTAAGAATCTCAAGGATCTTATGATGTTTATTTATAATGTTTATTTATAATATATGGCTAACATTGAAGAAGGATTTCTTGTATAAATATATGTTATTAGGTTCCTCAAAATACATAGGGCTATACAAATTGCAAAATATTAATTTTTAAATATTTATCCAAAGGGATTTATTGCATACATATTTTACACTTAAAAGCAGCAATGTTTTGGGATTTTAAAAAAAAAACTTTGTTCATACATTCTAGTTAGGAAAGGGGAAAACATACACAAATCGATTGTGAACATTATCTTTCCCATGGTACGAAGAAAAGTACGAGCTTTGCTCTAGTGGAAGGAGAATTGGTTTGCCTCCAGCCTTGATTTATGGATGGGAATTATGTTTGAAGATGCATATATTTTAAAAAGCCTATTATATTTACAAGTTTTGATGAGCTTTGTATTAGCACTTTTTATCATTAACATACAATTCGACACCTGAGAAGTGGGATTTGAAAATTGGAGATGTCTACCATAGAATTTTCAAGGATATCTCTAATAACACAGAAGTAAGAATGACATTGACTATTAAACATTGAAGAGTTAAGATATGGTCACTTTGGGAATAAGTTTCCAAATATCTTGCCTAGTTGAGCATGACATAGCCCTAATAACACAGAAGTAAAAATGGCGTTGACTGCTAAACATTGAAGAGTCAAGCTATTCACATTGGGAATAAGTTTCCAAATATCTTGCCTAGGTGAGCATGGGATTTAGTCTTCTTTTGTATAGAATAAGAAACACAGACACATGTGCGCACACATGCATGCATGCACACACATTGATTTCGAGTTCAGGTTTGGATATGGAAATTCAAAATGCCAAGTCTAGATTCTTCTATTACCCATCCCAACTTCTGGACACACTATATATTGGTTCTAAGCATGGGTCCCATAGGAATAAGTTTCGAATAATGGGTTCAAATTCTTCATTTTTGGATTGAAATACACTGTATACTGCATTGGGGTTTTGGCCCCACATATGAAAGTTTTGGATGCTGGGAGATCCGAGTCCTCTTGTTACATATTTGAGATTTTGAATTCTAGAATTAACTTGGTTTGAATTTATGGATGATAGGATCCTTAGTCCCTTTTGATCTATTCCGAGTTGGTATGATCGAGAGATTCTATATACTAGATTGGTTATGACCACTTGTTTCAAGTTCCACATTTTGGATCTAATATATATGAGGCTATGAACCAGATCGTGATCTTCTTGTTGCATGCTCTTGGTAAAATAAGCTAAGGTTGATGAGGAAGTTCTTAGGTGAAGGATTGAGGAAGGGAGTTGGGCAGAGTATTAATAAACAACTTTTTTCAAACCCCCTTTTTCCCCTCATTAAATCTAAGCCCCCCTTATCACCTTAATTAGCCTTCCTTTACCCACTAATATGATTTAAACAGGCACTTCTCCTAGCATAGTGGTAAAGCAAGAGCTTTTGGATGCAAAGGAGAAAGAAAAATGATGTTTACAGTAGGCAACCTGGAGGGAAGTTTTCTTTTTCCAAGCCCTCATGTCATACTCTCTTAGACGCTAATCTTCATGATGATCAAATGGTGGGAATCATTTGGATTTTTTGCTTGCAGGAGAGAGCAAGAATGACCTGATTTTGTTGAGCGATTGATTAGCCTTGCTTTTTGGGTGCTATGACAATCAACCCTCCATATATCTCAGTTGGTTGATACAAACATTAGCTAAAGGAGGAAGGTGGATTTGCATTGTCTAGGAGGTGATTGCCTAAGAAAACTATGGTGAGATAGATTGTGGACATGCTTGTGACTGTGTGTGCGAATTCATCCAAGCTGATGCAATCTTTACTGGAACATTCGTCGATCCATTTCAAGTCTCACTTGTGTCCATCTCCAATCATTGCCTAGGGTGCAATATATGAAGTAGTATTTTGGCCGCCAGCTTTGAAACCTGAGGCCCATATTTAGTGTGCTTTTTGCACGACATTTGGATTCAGTGCTCATGAAGCAAAGGACTTTCTCTTCTTGCATCATGGGTTTACTCGTGGGATCTGTAATGACTGTCATCTCCATAACATTAGAGTTTGGCTTTAGCACTTTTCCTTCTAATTTTGTGAAAACGAGGTTGTGGGTCTTCGTGTGCATATTTCTTCTATGTTCCACTTGATGGGCCCATCAAACAAACTTTGTATTCCAGCGTGTGTGTTGGGAAGGTGAATGATGGATTCATTGCTAGTCATAGCAACTTCAATGCTTTTTGTACATAACTTACGGATGTGCAATTCTTAAAGTGATTGCAATGACCCGAATGAAGATTGACACTGAACCTGAATTGGACTTTGATAGTCATGAGATTGAGCAAGCATGGTTGAGAAAAAGGGCCGCCAACTGGCTTTCAATCCTTGTGCAAGTCCTCTTCAGAAGTGGCTCTCTCTTGTCTCATTTGCCCTCACATTTGCTATCTGTTGCGGCTTCATTGCTGAGTCCCTCTCATCAAAATCACTCGGATCGCTGATTTCCCGGTCTCTATAAGCCGCGAAGAATAGATGGTCGACAACGTTGACTCTCTCAAATTCAATTATAAATCGATAGATGTGCCTAATTCCAATCTATAGAACATGTGGCCACGTCGCAAAGTTTCCAAACCATCGTCCACATAAGCTTTATCTTACACAACACAAGCATGAGTACATACAATTAACACGAGCATGAGTACATACAATTATGCAAAGATTGATACCTAAATCTCACATTCGACCACTTTTTGGAAAGTGTATACAACTGCAGTGCAGAATATTATGCTTCGTCCTAGTTCCTTGCTTCTTTTGATGTTGTAGATGCAACATCAATGCAAAGGGCTACAATCACAAGCACAATACGATCTAACTGTTGACATTCAGGTAATATGTCAGTCTCTTATATTCTCGATGCATGGGGAAGGGCCTGTTCCCTTGGATTATAACTATTTGTGGAAGGAAGTGCACCGCCTCTTTGCCTACACCATGTGTGGTTAGAATAATTATATTATATATTATCATTAGAAATATTTTTAATTGCTTATTTATATAAAATTGCTTCTTTCAATCTAAATTCTTATAACATTTCTCTCTTTTTATGCATGTTCTCAATGCAAGGAAGTAAAAAAAGCCGAGTTAAAAGCAAGATCGAAGGATAATAACACGTTTATCCATATTATGGTTGTACTCCATATTACAATCTTATATAGACTGCAAAACAAGGATGAATTATGACCTCTTGTGGGCATTTCCTTTTTCATGTATTTCTTAGGCTTCAATTTTCAAAAGGCATAAATGATCTTTGGACATCACCAAGAGAATAATAGAGCACCACCCTTGAAATTTGTAGGGAGGATCGGGTCCTAATGGACCTTGTGTTGTGTCTCTTTTTACTCATTTGTTTTTCCATTGAAAGATTTGATAAAATGGTAGGATTTAACTTTAAATTTCAAGTTGGTATTTATGTGCTCCATGATAAAAATGAAATTGTGAAGCATAGAGAGTTTTGACCGTTTCTCAAGGCATCGTGCTACTCAAAAAGTCATTTAAAGAGATGTAATCTTGCCATACTATATTTTGTGCTTCTTTTTTGTTTCATGTTTTTGTGCTTTCTTGCTTGTCTAGTCTTCTACTCTATTGTAAAGGTTGCCTACCCAATCCTAGTTTAAAAGGGTTGGGCTAGGCAAGATGATCTCACACAACTTAATTAATTTTGTTAAAAATTAGGCTTGGAAATTCACAAAAGGAGTTGCAATCCTTCACACACTATAATAGAATTATAAATCCACCAGTCCATTTAAAACAAGGTGAAATTTTCACAGGGGTGCCAAAGTGATGTGACAACTTCACCCTTAGATTATGACAAACCCTTAAATTCCCTCTCAGGTTATCCTTCTATCATAGCATTCATTTAAGGCTCTTGACAATTCCCATAACAAGAGAACGCAAAACAAACGGTATGGCTTTGCCTTTGGCATGCCAAAAAGATGAAAATTTCACTAGGCGTGCCAAAGGAGATGTGACAACCTCACCCTTAGATGATAACAACCCTTAAAGCCCCAAAGAGCTTATCCTTGTATCATAGCATTCATTTAAGGCCCTTGGAGAATTCCAATAAAAAGAGAACCTCTATGGCTCTAGCTTTGCCTTTGGCATGCCAAAAAAGCATGGGGTCGGCGGAATCATGATCCCAGCTGTTGGATCAAGTTTCTTCCATAATCGGAATCGGTGCTCCAAATATTTACCGGCTACATTAAGTACATCGGCCGGCTAATAAAGGTCATAAGGATCAAATCAACGGATCACGATCCACGCCGATTAACCACCCTCGATCAACATAACATCGCGAATCGCGCCGCCTTTAAGCCGTTAGATCCAATGAGGATCTATCGACCACCCACAACAAGACACGTGTCATGCGACCACCCCAACCGCCGTTAAATCCACGAATCAAACAATGACGCACGTCCCTCTCCGCCTCGATGGCTGGAAATTCGGCTCCGGTCGCCGATTCCCGGCCGAAAAGGCGGCCGACCGGCGGCCGGCGCCCACCTTCCCGATTCCCTACAGCCTCCAATTGAGAGACTCGTTTTTCTTGGTCTTTCCGATTTCTCTATTTCAACCCAGATTTCGTTTGTTATTCTCAATTTGAGCGGCATTCTGTTAAGTATAGGAGCACCTTTTACGATCATTTTGCCGATGAGGAGGTGTAGTCATCAGCTAGATTGTTGGGTCCTCTTGTCACCCCTCTATCATGGGTGATTCCACTGCCTCTGATGCCCTTTATGACGCAGAATACAGAATCGAGAAGCGAGCCGATGGAACAGAGGATTTTCACTGCAGTTTACCTTCCTGTGCCGGAGTCTTTTCTTACAGAACACTCAGGGCACTTAATAATCACAGATCGAACGTGCATAAACTAGCAGAAATTCCTAAGAGGAAGAGAGGTCCTAAAAAAAGCGAATCATCCAGGACCAGGTGCAGGTCAGAAGAGGCAATCAAGAGACAAATTATCAAGCGCGCAACTGATATATCTAAGCGCGAACAAGGATGCCGAAGCATGGCCAGACTTCGAGCATTGAGACTGGCAATGGCCCAGGCGGTAAGACCTTGGGTGCTTTCAACCCCTCATTGGAATTCCAATCTTAAATGCTGTTCACAGGCAATAACTCAATTGAACTGCTGTAACACTTAGGAGACTGTAAGTCACGCATTGACCTTGGGTGCCTTCAACCCCTCCTAACCCTAGGCGTGTAAAAGATGACATAGACCAGCATTTAAACACAGGACAGTTATTCGTCCCATGTACTGTATTACATTTAGAGAGAGAGATCGTTTTTTGCCAGTGAAGATCCCATCAAGATACATAGAACACCAAAGTTCTAAACTAGAACGATCAACATATCTAAAAAAGTCAAGACACTAAAATTCATCCCTAATGACATGGAGAGGAATGTCCTTTTTGTGCGGTTCACTCAAGCTTGCAATAATTTTTGTCATCAAGTTCTCAACCTTGAGGTTTCCTCGTATTTTTAACATGTAAAGTTACTTGTTTCTCTTTTCCACCTCTTTGATATTGCACATGTTAAAGAACCTTTACCGTCCATTGATCCGAGAATGTCTTCATCTCTTATCACATCTCAGAGTCTCGCCCCATGTCGACACAAAATCGTATCTCCAAGCATGACCCCGTAGATGTGCTGCATTTTGACACAATTTGTCCAACAAAGAAACTACCCCTTCCTGTAACATATGCTCTAAATGAGCAGGGGTATTGTTTGGAATCAAGGCATTAACATCTGAATTCAATGTTATCATGTGGACATATTCAAGAGATCATCCCACGAATTCTAGAGACTTCACAAGCAGTTGTAGCTTGAATGAGGAGATTTTGGACTATTTTTTTATTAGCCTTCTCCTTTAGTGCTAGCCTTCATCATGATTGAGTCTCCCCTTCGGAGTACCCACAGAAACTCAATACGAAGACTTTGTATAAATGGATGCTCAAGTATGTGTGGGTGTGGATTTGTATGTGTAAGAGCATATTTTCATACTATGGTCTACACCCACGGTTGGGCGCAAATGACGTCAGTGGGGATGTCATAGTAGGTAGTCCCTACTATGCGTGATGGAGTTTATGGTTTTCAACCTTATGAGTGACTATCATGAGATTGAAATTGCACACTGTTGTGTTTTTGGCGTGCCCTCTGGGTAGCCTTAGCAACACTTCAAATTTGGCAAAGGAGAAATTAGGCATTTTTATAATTTTTGGAAGTGCATTTTTCCTATTGGACAATATGTTGACTCTCCCCCCCCCCTCCCCTCCTAGCCCCCCCCCCCTCTCTCTCTCTCTCCCCTTTATCTCCTGGAGTCTTCCTCCACACATTTCCTTTTTGTTTGCTTTTTTGATCTTGGGCCAGGCCTTATGAATGATTAAATATCATTCACCTTGTTAGAGGATGAGTTTGGGAATGTTCCTAGATTCATCTAGGTATATGCTTCTCCCGTATTAGCAGACATACAAATTTCACCTTGTGAAGTTTTCGTCCATGTTGTGGCCTGTTGGTATTGTGATAATTCTTTCTATCTTAAATGGTGTGTTGCCCTATCAGCTAGATTTAGATGCTCATTTGAAAGAGACTAAAATGAAATCGTTTAGACTTCACAAGCAGTTGTAGCTTGAATGAAGAGGTTTTGGACTATTTTTTTATTAGCCTTCTCCTTTAGTGCTAGCCTTCATCATGGTTGAGTGTGCCCTTCATCTCCGGAGTGCCAACAGAAACTCAGTACGAAGACTTTGTATAAATGGATGATCAAGAATGTGTAGGGGTGTGGATTTGTATGTGTGAGCATATTTTTATACTATGGTCTACACCGACTGTTGGGCTCTGATGACGTCAATGGGGATGTCATAGTAGCTAGTCCTTGCTATGCGTGATGGAGTTTATGGTTTTCAACCTTAAGAGTGACTATCATGGGATTGAAACTGCACTATGTTGTGTTTTTAGAGGATGAGTTTGGGAATTCATCTAGGTATATGCTTGTTTCCTTACCATCCCTTCTTTGATTGTGGTGTTGTTCTCTCATGTATTTTTTCATTTGCTCCCTCGTTGGAGGTCCATCTATATGTAAGGAAAGAGACAGGGCAGATTGGAGGAGGGAGAGAGAGAAAGGGGGTAGAGGGAGAGGAAGAGAGAGAGAAGGATGAGGAGAAGAGGGAGATACAGAGAGATTGGGAGAAACAGTGTAGGCAGCACGTAGGAGGAAGGAGGAGGGAGTAGATAGGATTAGATTTCACATCAAAAAGTGTACAATGAGTGGTGGAAATTTTATACTCAAAATTTTACGTCCTGGCTGTCCAAGAAAGTGCAGCAAACAGCAACTACTAATCAGCCTGTTAGGAGATAGGGGTAGTCCTAGACAATGCTTTTTGGCTGCCATGAATTCTCATCCTCAAGGAGTCCCTACCACTTGATAAGATACTCTAAGTAAACCTTGTTTCAGAGCTCGTGGTCTCTGAAACCCATGATGCGCTTCGGGACATAGAGGATGTGACCCTCCTCATCCATAGGTGGTAGCTCAAGAAGAACTTAAACATGCTGTCCTATATGCGGCTTTAGCAACGACACATGGAAAACATTATGAATCTTGGAGGTACTAGTTAGCTCCCAACTCATATGCCACCTCTCCAACTTTGCGGATGATTTTGTAGGGACCGTAACACCTGTGAGCAAGCTTCGCATTGGTGTTACCTTTCAGCGAGGCATCACAATTCTTATGGAGGGGTAAACCCCCATAATCTCCTTCTTCAAAAGACAAATACCTACTGCATTCATCCGCATACTTCTTTTGCTTGGCTTGGGCATCCTGCATATATTTCTTAGCCAATTGCAGAAGGGCATCCATTCTTTCCAAGTCACTTCTTGCTTGCTGATTTTTCACAGACATGTCTGCAATTAAAGGCGGCATCCCAACCTTGCATTCATACATTGCTTCAAAAGGGTTCATGCCAATAGAAAGGTGCTTGGTACTGTTGTAACAAAATTCAGCAAGAGCCAACCACTTGTCCTAGAAGCATTTGTTCACCCTTCTTGACTGTCCATCTGTCTCATGGTGAATTTGGCTTTTAGGATACATGGGAAAGACCAACCAAACCAAGTTTCCCCAACTAAAATTAATTATGGGGTCATTCTGTAGAGATTAATGTCAAGAACCAAATGGGAAAATGGATTCAAAATCAGAGTAATAATGACCCCTGAAATCTCCTCTTATTAATTAGGGACTCTGAAGCGAGGGAAAGGGAGATGTGGTAAAAGTGCCACATGGCATGATAATATGGCATCCTAACAGGGCAAGCTACAAGGTTTCTTACAATCAAGTGAGCAAAGAGGCTTCTTCAATTCCCATAGCATGTGCCCCATGTCACTTTGATATGAGTGGAGTAGCCAGATTCAAGTCATTGAGCCAAATCAGTCAGTTGCCTTAATTTGCCCACAAGCGATCTTATTTTATATAAATGAAGACACTCTTGGAATTACGAATCAGACTCTCAAGTCCTCGTGATTGCATTGAAGAAACTTTGCCGACATAGCACCAGAAACAACTTCCTGAATGACAGAAGGCGTGGACGCTCAGGCTTATCTTTACTCAGTTTGACTGTTGAAGCATGCTAAGGAAGATGTTAAAAGATGGTTTTAATTGCTTTAGCTAAGTCAGCCAGCCAGCTAGTCTAGCAGACCCAAAAGTGATCGTCTTCTAGTACAACGATTCTCTTACCTTGAAGAGTTGTAAATAAGAGATTTCTTACCTTGCTTTTTCTCTCTTTACATCATGGCAGGCCAAGGAGGTGGTTTAATCTTCAGGCCCTAGACTAACAACCTCTGCACCTAAACCAACAAGATCTTGTTGATCATACATTTATTTCATCCAATTTAATGCTCAGGATATCAGCAGCACCTCGCAGCCCAAGATCAGCTTATAACTCAGGTTAAAGTCGTTCATCTGGATGAGTTGTTGGATCGGTTTCCCTAGTTTTAAAGGATTGATCGAGTGCAGAGCTGCCATCACATGGGGGAGGGATTCATATCCAAAGGGTACAACTAGGGATGAATTTTATTTCGTTCAAGCAATCAAATTGAGTACTACCAGAGGTTCACAGTCTTAAGATGAGGGTTTGAAGTTTGAATAGTATTATTCAAGAATTTAAAGATTTTTCTCTGCTTTCTAGTTCCTTCTGTTTTCTCTAATCAGTTTCTATCTCCTTTTGAGTTTGTACTCACTTTTTGGCAATCCTTGTTGGATGCTGCATTGGTATTCTTGCTTTTATGACGGTAAATTACTCAAATTCTCAAGATTGTTATTAATGTTATCTTACAAAGGTCTACTTTGCATGTGGAGAATACGCTGCAGCAGGAGGGAGAGGTTGACAAAGATCATATCTCAAAAGCTGTAAAGGAGGTCCATAAGTCACTAGAGATATGGGAAAGTGGTTCATCTAGAAGGCAGTTGCTGTTGAAGCGCCGCATACAAATGACAAGACTGGAGTGGGCTTTGAAGGGAGAGCCTTTACCATTTTCTGCAAAGGAACCAGAGCTTATTTCTGATGTACATGAACATCATATTCAGGGTGATGAATTGATGGAAATAGAGTGCAGAGAGGGAAGAGAGCTCCAGGGAGGCTTGCTTCAAAATGTGAATGAAGGGGGAAAAGACTGCTATAAATTTGAAGAGGAACAGGAAGACCATGCCCAATGCGGTATTACATTTGTCCAACAGATTGGTCCCAGTGGTGAGAGCCTTGGCAAAGGTGAGATGATTGAGAGGACTGATTTAGACGGTAGCACTTCTGAACAGCAGCTCTAAATGGAGTGTGGAAAACATTTGGCTGAAGAACTCTGTGCACTATTAACAATGAAGCAAAGCAGCATTGTCCACGGATATGTTTCTGGCAAAGGGCTCCTAAACACATGTGAGAAGGGGCCTCAGTTGACTACTTTAGAATTTCATGTTGAGCTTCTGGTATTAGAGGTATCTCTTGCAACCATGAATTGTGAATGTCTGAAAGCAGCAAGCTTATGTGGAGGGCTAAAACATCTCAGATGCACAGACACACAGAAAGACACACAGAGAGAGAGAGAGAGAGAGATGAGGGGGGGGATTCATAAGGTCATTGCAGAAAAGAAACCTGGGAGAACGTGCTGTTTGCAGAGGACTTTGAATACATGGTTCCAAGGCAAAGAAATGACATGAATGGGCTGGGCAAGGACTGTAAAGGCATTTTTGAGAAGGCAGTCTGTGAAGTTGTCATTTCCCAATGTCAAGAATGCATGTTTAAAATTTGAATAATGTTTTGAATGAGTTATCATTAAGGTGTTCGTGGAGAATTTTTTAACTAATCATGGATATAGATGACTTTTCTTCATCCTTCAACAGGACTGTTTCTGCTGATGCATTTAATACACTTCTACAAGAAAGTGTAAAGCCTATGGTTGTGTATATGTGCTGCCTTCGTTCCTGCTTTTCACATTGCATCTCTAGGCTGAGCCAATAATACGATACATTACTTGAAAGGATGATTTACTTACAATAGTTGTCACCACCATGTAAATATCCTAAGTCAAAGTATAGCTGACCATTTATTTGATCATAATTAAAAAGTTTTATATGTGTTAATTATGGTCAAAGAGTTATTTTAATGGTCAAAGGATTGACTACGGTCAAAGATACTTGACTCCAGTCAAGTAAACCTGACTGCGGTCAAAGAGTGTTGACTTCGGTCAACAAGACTTGGCATGCACCAAGAGGGTTAACCCTGGTTAACCAAGATGTGTCAACTTCGGTTGGAGAGACAATGCTATAATTAAGGCGCCTTGACCTTTGGTCAAAGCTCTTTAATTATAATCAAGAGTGTTGACTCCAGTCAACCAGAGAAAAAATATATATTTATTTGTATATATATATTTGTTTAGATGTGCACATGTGTTCAGTGGGGACGCCCACCGTGACTAGGATTAGTCCACAGTGTGTTATTTGCATGCAAAGCGCTAACAATTAATGGATACCATGGTGGTGCGCTTTAATTAATTGTTGCAGGTACTAGGAAGGATTATTTTTCCTAAGCGAAATGGGAGCGTGACAAGCATCTAGGAAGTGGTTCGTGTGACCGAGAGCTTTGAAGACTCCAGAATGGCCCTTAGTGGCTTGTAATAGGATTTAGTCTAGATTTTAGACAAGTGGCATGTTGCCAATTTGAATGGAGCTTGAAGCTCTTGTAAAAGAAGGGATTTTTCACGTTTTGGAGAGGGAGTTTACGAGACAGCTCTACGCTGAACTTCTGTAACAGATTTTCTTGAATGAATAAAGACCTTCGGGGGGGTCCAGCCCGACAATTTGTCCTGGGCCCTAGTGTATCTTCAGAGAGAGGGAGTGAGGGAGAGCTTTTGGAGGGTAAAAATTCCGTCGTTGTAGTGAAGCCATAGCTGTTTTTCACTCACCAGTCAGTCTGGTTTTATTGGTATCAGAGGATCTAGCCCTGAGGCTGGGAATAAAGTCGGAAGAGTTAGGCAGGGCTTTGGATGCCGATCAAATGTTTTGTGGGAATCCTGTGCCAGTTACTCCCTTGATAGGGAAGCTCCGTCTACATGTTCAGAGTTATGTGGATCAGGAAGACTTCTTCATTTCTCCACTGAAACATTATGATGTAGTTTTGGGAATGCCTTGGTTTCACCGCAAGGCAGTGAAGTTGACCCTTCCTGAAAGAGTGCTGGAGATTGTGCATAGGGGGAAAAATCAGCGTTTAATTGCCAGGAATAAAGGGGACACTATCCCCATTGTATCTGATGTTTCATGCAGTAAAGCAATAAAGTCTGCAATTTCTGCGTACATGGTTTTTGTAAAAGAAAAAGAGAATGATATGCATGCTGAAATGAATGATGCAGACAAAGATAAGTTCCAATTTCTTGTAAACTTTAAAGATTGCTTTTCTGATGTTTTGCCAGGGGAATTACCCCCAGAGAGACCAGAAGATCATCAGATAGAGTTAATGCCTGGTAGTGAGCCAACAAACAGACCCCCTTATAGGGTCAGTGCGACTCAGAGAGAGGAGATTATGGCTCAGGTACAGGACTTGCTGTCTAAAGGGTTGATTCAGCCCAGCTCGTCTCCTTTTTGTTCCCCTGTACTGTTAGTACAGAAGAAAGATGGTTCATTCCGTATGTGCGTCGATTATCGTGCACTGAACAAAATGACCATCAAGAATAGATTCCCTATTCCGCGTATTGATGATGTCCTGGATCAGCTAAATGGAGCTTCAGTTTTCAGCAGGATAGACTTAAAGAGTGGCTATCACCAAGTGAGGATACAACCTCAGGATGTACACAAGACAGCATTCCGCACTACATTCGGGTTGTATGAATACTTAGTGATGCCTTTTGGGTTGACAAATGCTCCAGCCACATTCAATAGAATGATGGATCGCATCTTCCGGAAGTACAGGCATTTTACGGGTACTTTCTTTGATGATATCTTAGTTTTTTCTAAGACAGAGGAAGACCACAGAGAACATCTTGCTATAGTGTTTCAAGAGCTGAGAAATCATCAGCTCTATGCCAACAGCAAGAAAAGTGAATTCTTCCTGGAAGAAATCCACTATCTGGGGCATATAATATCCAAGAATGGGATACAAATGGATCCAGCGAAGATCCGTGCCATTCAGGAATGGCCAGAGCTGAAAACTGTGCATGAAGTTCGAAGCTTTTTAGGCTTGTGTTCTTACTACAGAAGGTTTATCAGACATTTTGCTGATATCGCAGCTCCATTACACGACCTCACTAAGAAAAATGCAGCCTTCACATGGGGATTATCACAGAAGAAAGCATTCAATACACTCAAAGAAAAGTTGACTACAGAGCCTATTCTGGTAGTTCCGGATCTTTATCAGTCTTTTGATGTGGATTGCGATGCTTGTGGAGAATGTGTTGGGGCTGCATTGCATCAGAATGGTCATGTAGTAGCCTATGAAAGCAGGCGACTTCGCGATGCGGAAAGATATTTAGGAATCTATGAGAAAGAGTTATTGGCTGTAATTCATGCCATCCATACATGGAAACACTATCTTTTGGGTGCAGATTTTACTGTCAAAACAGATCACCAAAGTCTGAAATACTTTTTGACTCAGACCAAGCTTTCAGAGAAGCATATGAAATGGGCAAACATGCTGTCAATGTATCATTTTCAGATTGTCCATACTCCAGGAATTCGGAACAGAGTGGCAGATGCCTTGTCCCGAAGACCCCAGGTCAATAATGTAACTATTGCTTATCATCAAGACCTGGAAAGCATGAGGGAGCAATATGCTCATGATTCTGATTTTGGTGAAATTTTATAGCAAATGCAAGAGG
This sequence comes from Dipteris shenzhenensis, assembly GCF_047967505.1. Taxonomy (NCBI): domain Eukaryota; kingdom Viridiplantae; phylum Streptophyta; class Polypodiopsida; order Gleicheniales; family Dipteridaceae; genus Dipteris; species Dipteris shenzhenensis. Next base: position 30,787,838 of record NC_141626.1, read on the forward strand.
GGCAATCCACCAGTCACTATTCCTTGAAAGATGGGTATTTAATGAAAGATGATTGCCTATGCATCACCCAGGAGATGAGGAAAAAGATTTTGGGGGAATGCCATGCACCTCCCTATGCTGGACATAGAGGAATTACAGCAACAACTCTAGCACTAGAGGGGTATTTCTTTTGGCCAGGAATGCGGAAAGATATACTTCAGTTTGTTACTGAATGCCTTACGTGTCAGAAAATAAAGTACGATAGATGGAAGGCACCTGGCCTACTTATGCCTCTTCCCGTGCCTCAGGCACCATGGGAAAGTATTACAATGGACTTTATTTTTGATTTGCCGAGATCAAAGTCAGGGAATGATGGGATTTGGACTATCATAGACAGATTCAGCAAGCAAGCTCATTTCCTTCCGGTTCGCAAAACCATAAAGGCAGATCATATGGCTAAGCTGTTCATGGCACAAATCTTTAAACATCATGGTATGCCTAAGTCCATTGTTAGTGATCGAGATCCCAGAATGACCAGTCTATTCTGGAGAGCTTTATTTGATAACATGGGGACGAATCTGAATTTCTCCTCTTCTTTCCATCCCCAGACAAATGGTCAAAGTGAAGTAGCAAATTCTACCATTTTGGATATGCTGAAATGCTACGTGGGTGACCAAAGTTCAGACTGGGAAAAGTACCTACCGTTAGTAGAGTTTGCTTACAATAATACAGTACATAGCTCTACAGGGAAAGCCCCTTTTGAAATCATATATGGGAAGGTGATTTTGCCACCTATATTAAGGACTAAAGATGAAATATTTGCAGCTGATCAATTTGTTAGAGATCTCCAGACAGCTTACAGCCAAGTTCAGACAGCAATTGAAAGGTCTCAACAGAAACATAAAAGAGCTGCAGATAAGCATAGGAGACAGTTAGATCTCAAGGAAGGGGACTGGGTACTTCTGAGGTTTGAAAAAGCTAGGCTCCGTAAGTTTAAAGGCAAACAGAAAGTGTATGCAAAATTATCTCCCAGATACTATGGCTCTTTCAGGGTTACAGAAAGCATAAATGAGGTTGCATACAGATTAGCATTGCCAGAGCATTGGAGGATTCACAATGCATTCCATGTGAGTCTTCTAAAGAAATTCCAGGGACCAGAGCCTACAGATCCAGTATCAGAAGATCCACCAGAAGTGGATGAGCTGGAAGAAGTCCTTCAGCCAGAGCAAATTGTATACCATACTGTACGTAAAAACCCTCAGGGTAAGCAATTTTACAGATATCTTGTAAAATTCAAGAATTATATGGCATTAGATGCCAAGTGGATGGACGAAGACATGTTATCCGATCATCCACAACTTTTGGATGTTTACAAGGAAGCTTTTCAGTTGAGGTCAACTGAATAGAAGCCGAGGGGATGTCACCACCATGTAAATATCCTAAGTCAAAGTATAGCTGACCATTTATTTGATCATAATTAAAAAGTTTTATATGTGTTAATTATGGTCAAAGAGTTATTTTAATGGTCAAAGGATTGACTACGGTCAAAGATACTTGACTCCAGTCAAGTAAACCTGACTGCGGTCAGAGAGTGTTGACTTCGGTCAACAAGACTTGGCATGCGCCAAGAGGGTTAACCCCGGTTAACCAAGATGTGCCAACTTCGGTTGGAGAGACTTGGCTATAATTAAGGCGCCTTGACCTTTGGTCAAAGCTCTTTAATTATAATCAAGAGTGTTGACTCCAGTCAACCAGAGAAAATATATATTTTTATTTGTATATATATATTTGTTTAGATGTGCACATGTGTTCAGTGGGGACGCCCACCGTGACTAGGATTAGTCCACAGTGTGTTATTTGCATGCAAAGCGCTAACAATTAATGGGTACCATGGTGGTGCGCTTTAATTAATTGTTGCAGGTACTAGGAAGGATTATTTTTCCTAAGCGAAATGGGAGCGTGACAAGCATCTAGGAAGCGGTTCGTGTGACCGAGAGCTTTGAAGACTCCAGAATGGCCCTTAGTGGCTTGTAATAGGATTTAGTCTAGATTTTAGACAAGTGGCATGTTGCCAATTTGAATGGAGCTTGAAGCTCTTGTAAAAGAAGGGATTTTTCACGTTTTGGAGAGGGAGTTTACGAGACAGCTCTACGCTGAACTTCTGTAACAGATTTTCTTGAATGAATAAAGACCTTCGGGGGGGTCCACCCCGACAATTTGTCCTGGGCCCTAGTGTATCTTCAGAGAGAGGGAGTGAGGGAGAGCTTTTGGAGGGTAAAAATTCCGTCGTTGTAGTGAAGCCATAGCTGTTTTTCACTCACCAGTCAGTCTGGTTTTAATAGTGCCTTGTTTCGTTGTGCTGCATAGTAAACCGCTGGTTGCTTTCGAAGGATTTTTAGTAGTGTAGAAAAGAAATCGATAGATCATGTTGTTCTACAAGCCTTTGTTTTACTTTTGCCATTGCATTATCTTTATTTCCATGTGTGCTTGGTAGAAGGGGCAGGTAGTATGGGACACATGAGCTCCAAGAGGACGGGCTTCCCTGGTGGTATAGACCTTAGGCTCAGAGGTGGAAACATATGGCTGGGAGGTGAGCTTGCTGGCCCGCGGATCCTTATGCAGTTGGTTTCTTTTTTGTTGCCTTCTTTCATCTATGGTTCGATTAGTCAGAGGATTCTAACCCGATTGGATAACCCAGGGAGTTAGGACTTAAAATTGGTATCAAAAGCCAGTCTTGAGATATTAAAGGATCCTGCTGAAGCACCACTTGGTTGTACGGAAGGCATGGTTCTTTGGATTGACAGGTTAATGAGGAATGAGGCCAAAAGCAAGAATTGTTGAAAAATGATTTGGGGCCTAAAGCTTGTAGGGTGATGCTTAGTTGGATTCAAGCCGGCAAGTTAGGGGACTGAATCAGTCTTAGGACAGGACATGGAGCCTGGAGGCTGACAAATAGAGGAAGGGCTAGATGCAAATTGTAGCTAGCTGATTTGGTGACTTGCTATTCCTGGTGCCCTAGGTTGGGAAAAGTGAGGATAAAGAGTCTTTTGTGGCATGGGTTTTCTAAATTAAGTGTAGGCTTGAGTAAAAGGCAAGCCTTTGCTTTGAAAGCATGCATGAGGACTTCGCTTTGAAAAGCATGCATGAGTAAAAGCACGCCATGCCTAAAAAGATGGGTTTTTCTAGATTTTTAAGGCATGGGATGCCTTTCTAGAAAGCATGAGGGAATTTTGGCCTGGTAAAGGCTAATTTTAGACGTTGGAACAGCACATAAGTCCACCCAGCTCTAAAATCCTGTTGCAAAACCTTTTAATTGTCACCGTTTCTTGTAATTGCAAACCCTTCGTTGATAATCGCTATCCTCTACTTGTTGGCTGCAACTCTTTCGTTGATTGCAATCCTTCGCTGCATGTCTAGGTCACAATTTTCTTTCTACTTCTTATGCTGCTGATCACCACCTCTATGATGAAGAAGTTTTGCTTGCTAATTCAGATTGATCTGGTTTTGTCAGTTTGTTGCTTCATCATCCACTCATCCTGCTTCACACCTATATTGGAGATTGCTGGATGTATAGTGTGTGCATGGAGTGCTCAAGAATGTCTTAACTAAGTTCCAGTCTTTACCTCTCTCTCTCCAAAGCTAGTGTATAATGATGTGTGAGTGTGTGGATTTGTATTAATATCTATCCACGCTTTTGCCAAGCAATGTGAAAGCTTTCAAATATTTGCTTTTGCATTTCATGTAGCAAATGTTTAGTAGTTGTAGTAGCTCTAATTTCCTCATTGCTCAATGCTACGACATGTTTGATTGAAAACTCGCGAATAAGCATTTGAATCTCTAACTTTAGCTTTGCTCTCTCTCTCTCTCTCTCTCTCTATTGAGTTTCTGTGATCCATCGTTGCGTGATGATCTAAACCAATCAACAATCATTATGTAAGTACTCCAACAAGTAGTACCAGTAATAAAACATAAAAGCTGCTCATGCCATAATAATTATAGATAAAGTATGTTTAATACAACTGTTAGAATATAAGTAATATATTAATTATGCAAGCCTTTCCTTTTTTTGATTTTTCTCAAGATTCAAAGCATTCTCTCTCTTATGAAATCTTTTTTTGAGAAAGAAAATCCTTACAAAGAGAATATTATATATCAAAACGATGTACCTCATATTGAGGCTATCAATAGAGTGAGCAGGAAAAAGCGAGTGACCCTAAAAAACCGAGCGAGAATTTGTTGAAGTGGTAGGAAAATCAAGCAAGAAAAGAAAGAATCTAAGTGTCCCAAAAAATAATTGGTTGCAGTAGAAAGTATTCAAAAGACAGGTTGTGTGTCACATTTCTTGAAATTGAGTAGTCCAAAGTTAATGACTATTTTAACATGATCCCATTTGGGTTTGGTAATTATCCAAGGGGATCACTCATCAACATGTCACATAGTAGTTTAGTGCAATAAGGGGATTCTTTTAATGGGGGTACTTACAGCCATTTTATGTGCATGAGGGGACTTATAAAAGGAGAGACTCTCATTTAACACATGCAAGCCTTATGTTTTCTCTCAAGAGTCAAAGCATTCTCTCTCTTATAAAATCCTTTTTCTAAGAAAGAAAAGTCTTAAAAGTGTCTCATCATCAAATGAAAAGAGAATATTATATATCAAAATGACATATTTCAAGTACCATAGGTCAAATTCTCAAACTTCTTGAACCAAAATTGAGGGGAGAGTATCCTTTGCAAGATCTAAGTGGAAAATGTGGGAATGGAGAAGAAAATGCCTCAAGAGAAGGCATGAAGTAAAACTCAAGATAGGATTCTCCTCACCTCTCTCATCTTCTTCTTGGACTTTCAATACTCAACACAAAAAGGATTCAAATTGCATTATTATGCACATGTTCAAGTGTGAACATCACTCAAGTCTCTCACTTGAAGATGTGTACATCCCCTTCTCAAAACACCATACAATCTTTGATACCATGTGAAAGTGGAGAGGAGAGGAGGGGAAAGAATACATCACACAAGCCTATAACATACACATCTATTGCAAAATGAAGAGAAACACACGTGCAGATAATTAGGGATTAGGGTTAGGGTTGCTAGCCATGTGCCCTGGATTTGGCCTAATCTATATTTGACTCTATGCTACTCTACCCTTGTATGCTTGTTCACAATATGTGCACATAGCATTTAATGACAATAGTTTTTATTGTGAACAAAATTATCCTACAGTATCATTCCAAACTGTTTCACAAATCAATTATGGTAGTGGTAGTGTAGTCCCTAGACCATGTGCTAGCAACAAGCCCTTCTTCTTGAGGAGTCTTCATCTCTCATTAAGCTCTTCTTGTACAACTCCTTCCACTCTCCATTTTGCTTTAGAAATCTTGGCATTCTAATTGAGAGAGAGAGAGAGAGAGAGAGAGAGATGTATTACCAGGCCTATGAGACAACGTACAATTCGAGGGTAACTCATACAAGCCACTATGGGCCAAAGAAAAGGAATTGCTAAGGGCTTTCTAAGTGCTATGCTATGAAAATTCAAAACTCAAAACTCAAAATACTTAGCTAGGTGCCATGCTAGCTCTCTTATGGATTGCAACAGTGTCTCATATCTATGTTGGGTTATCTCTCACTTTGGCGGGGGGCATGGTCACTTTGATTTTTGTATCCACAACAGGCCATGTCAAGAGTGATGCCTCAGGTTGGGTGGTCCCCCTTGAGTAGAGTTGGGAGGGGCAGTGCTCACAAAACCCGGGCTTTTAGTGTAAAAATCCCGGTTGAAATTGAGAAATCCCGATTGGGAAAATGATATGCCTTTTTTAATAAAGGGTTCAAATGAAGGTGGAAACTTTATTTTAAAGGCACACATGAAAATAGACTTTAATTAAAGGGTTCTTGGTATAGATAATCTTTAAAATAAAGGGTGAGTCTAGAACTCGCCTTTATTAAATTATGTATATATATAGAGTAGTACTATTAGTAGAATATATTTTATAACTGTAAGAGGCTAGCCGCTAGAGCCATGTATTAAGTTATTAACTCTAAGAGCCATGTGGCATGGTTCAAAGTTCAAACTTCAATCCTGATTCCTCATGTTTGTCTCAAACTAAGGTTGAGTGATGACTCACGAGTCATGAGTCATGAGTCATGACTCATACTACATAGAGTGAGGATTGATGATTGATCCAGCCTCCAGGTCTGGACTCCCAGGATCCTCTTTAATTTTACATCTAACCCCCATCCTGACTCCTCCTTTTCCATTCCGATTCCCGATTCCCACCCCTGAGTGACGAGTCCTACCTTCAGGTCTTGATTCTTGAATCGCCATTGCAATTTGCAACTGGAGTTGCAACTGGAGTCTGGGTTGTGTCTCTACGAACCAGACCCCTTTGAGCTTGCTGCTTCCATTCAGCGCACGCCGCACGCCCCCCTGAATCCTGATATTCCAGGAGAGGAAGGTCAGTTGAGGCCTCTGATCAGCTTGGTCAACCATTATCAGAATCGGACTGCTCCATCTCGACTGCCAAAGGAGCATAGATGTTAACAGAGGAAGAGTTCTTCGGACTTCCTAGCTCGGCTCTTAACATTCCTGAGTGACTCGGTCTTCTTTGAAGTTTGGTGAAGTTTTAGAGCTGGGTTGTCCTTGCGTTTCTTTTTTCTCGGGCTTTCTTCTTTCCTTGCCTTTAACTGGTTACTGGGCTCTCCTGTTTGGATGCTAGAGACCTCTCTGAGTTTTTCTGCGGTAGGTCCTTGTTGCTGGTAACCCCCCCCCCCCCCCCCCCCCCCGTGTGCTTTGTCTGCATGGCCATTCTCCACCCACGGGAGAGCTTCGATCTTGCGGCTAGCTTCGTTCTGAGTGGCCACTCCTAGCTTCTTCTGGCCTGCATGTTCGGGGGGTAGTTCCTCCCTGTCTACAACTTCCATCGGTGAAGATTCACCAGCTGCATGCTTGGTTCCGCGGCCCCTCTGCCTACAGTCTCCAGTTTCTCGGATCTCCATTGCCCTGGCCCCTGAAGTTCGAAGGTCAAAGGCAATGATGGCCAGCCGCCAGAGGACCAATGATCAATCGCGATTCGCACTCCAAACTTCATAGTCCAGGACCCAGGTTGGTAACTTGGTTGAACTTTGAGGTTTCACGGTAGACTCGTCACTCCAGAGCGTAATACAATCGATGTGGCTACTGCCAAGCGTTCCCGTTTGAAGCCCTTCATAAAAATTGTGAATAGCCTTTCTCCTCCTTCTAGACACGAGACGATCAAAGGTTGTAGTCTTTGGAGTGGGGTAGACTCTGGACAATTGTGAGAAAGCATCTTCAAAGTTCAGGTATAATAACTTGCATTTGTCTATGCCCTCAATTATCCTGATTTTTTTGAGGGAGGAGGAAAAGAGAAAGATTTAAACTGTGAGACATACTTTCTTATAATGCACTATTTGCATGACATGCCCAATATGGTTGAGGGTCACCTTTGTTACATCCTCGTTATGGTAGCAACCTTGTGTGTCTCATATTATGGTGGTCCACTCAAATAGAATAGCTTTAGTCCTCTACATCTTGGAATCATCATGTGTGTGTGTGTGTGTGTGTGTGTGTGTGTGTGTGTGAGGCTTGCATTTGTCTATGCTCTTAATTATCCTAATTTTTTTTAGGGAGGGGAAAAAGAGGGTAGAAATTTGGGATATACTTTCTTGGAATGCATTGTTTGCATGGCATGGCCAATATGGCTAGCGCATAACTAGATGTAATGTGAGGGTCACCTTTGTTACATTCTCATTATGGCAGCAACCATAATATGGTGGTTCACCCAAATAGAATAGCTTTAGTTCTCTACATCTTGGAATCATCATGTGTGTGTGTGTGTGTGTGTGTGAGTGTGTGTGTGTGTGTGTGAGAGAGAGAGAGAGAGAGAGAGAGAGAGAAGCTTTACTTAGATTAGTTTCTATTTGTTTATAGATAGTTATGCCTCCCCGGCAAATGTCTCTATTTCATTTGCCGATGTTCACTCAACAACCACCACCCCCAAAGCGTTCAAAGAAGAGGCACATTTCAAAAGATGCATCCTCCAATGAAGGTGAGGGAGAGGATAACTTAGGAGATACAGAGCCAAATGTAGTTGGCCTAGAGAATGATTTGCAGTTGCAGCTTCGAAGGCAAGCATGGAACGAAGCTTGGACAGCAACATTTGAATGGGCTTATTTTGACAAGTCTGTCGGTAGGATTTTTTGCAAGTATTGCAAGAATGACATACGCTCCAAAAGTGAGTTTGGGAAATCTGGTTCCATTAATATCCAGCACAATGCTCTTACAGAGCATGCAAAATCTAGGGCACATTTTGAGGCAAAATATGTACATGGATTTAAGAAAGTGTGCATTGAAGATGGGATGAATAGATCCAAGGATGATGCCAATCAAGCCATTGAGAATCTATTTGCAGCAGCATATTTTGTTGCCAAAGAGGATCTTTCTTTTAGCTCATATTCGAAACAACTGAAACTTTTAATCCGATACAAATGTCCATACATCACAACTGATTTGTACCACAATGACAAGGCATGTAGTAAGTTTGTGAGATGCATTAGTGAGGGGCTTTTGTCACAAATCTTGCAAAGGATGAAAGCATCTACATTTTACAGCCTCATGATGGATGAATCGACGGATATTGGGCATATTCAGCACCTCATTGTCTATGCCTCATTCATAGAGGATTGTGAACCTGTTACAGTGTTTCTAGGCCTCTTGGAAATACAAGGTGGAAATTCAAGCCATTTGTATGATTCTTGCATGTTCTTCTTGTCACAACTACACCTTGATGTCAACAACATAGTTTGCTTGGGTACAGATGGTGCTTCATCTATGATGGGGCATGTTAATGGGCTAGCTGCTTGCATGAAACGAGTCAGTCCTTATATGACTTCAATACATTGTATTGCTCATAGAACAAGCCTATGCTTATGTGACGCAGTTAAGAGATCTGTAACAACCCAAGAAATTGATCAGATTGTGAATGAGATAGCAGCGATCTTTTCCAAAAGTGCCTTAAAAATTACAGCACTGAAGTCTCTAGAGACCGAGTTTGGGTGTGTGGAACTTAAGATGAGTCATATCCACAAAATCAGATGGCTGAGTAGAGCATCAGCTATTCACAAAGTTTGTGAATCTTTTGAGCCTTTGCTGGTATTTTTGAAGTCATATAATCCCACTTTGTTTGTCAAGGTGAGCAATTTTGAGTTCATCTACAAGATTCACTTCATGGTAGATATGCTTGAAAGGTTAGCCATATTGAGCAAAACATTTCAATGTAACTTCGTTGACATTTCAGCAGTTAGTGAGATTATACAAACTGAAACATACTTAATTCGTGAACAATTCCTCATGGATCGAGATGTGGATATTAATGCATCTCAATGTGACACCATGGGTTATCCCATTATTCCATATTATGGCCCTATTGTGGGACAGCTTGCTGCCCTTAGAGCATCTCTTCGTGGCAATACATATAGATCAGTCTTGATTCGCAGAAATCTTGATGGCATGGATATGGAGTCAGCCCTTGAATTTCAGAAGGAGTTCTCTAACGTGATAATTCAGAATCTATTTGAAAGGTTTCCAGATAACAACCTTGTTGGATGCTTCAAGGCACTATCACCTTGTACCTTTCCAAAGGGAAACCATTTGAAGAATTATGGGTTTTCTGAAATTGAGACACTTGCATCCTACTATGGTGAGTCCAAGGATCTTGAAAACGGAGAGAGCATCGGACCTCTTATTGACAAGATGCATGCCAAACGAGAGTATCAATATTTCAAGGCACAAGCTGCATTTGAATGGGAAGGAAGGAGTTTGAGGGATACATGGGTCTCTATTGCTAGAAACCCAACCACGGCTGCCAAGTATCCCATGCTACTTTGTTTAGCACATATCTCTATGCTACAATGTGCAAGTACAGCAATATGTGAAAGAGGTTTCAGCATACAAAATATAATCAAGGACAAGCTTCGAAACTCTCTAAAATCAAGGAGCATGGATGCGCTTATGCGTGTGTACATCGAAGGGCCACCTCTTGAAGACTATGATTTTGGTGTTGCCATTGAATTATGGAAGAGAGGTACCAAAACTAGTAGGCATATCTATGGTGAAAGCACAAGGTATGCTTTTGATTTGTTTATTATATATAAACAATTTTAATGTGATTGTATGTGTTTAGTTGACTTTGATTGCTTTCTTTAAATGTAGGGTCAGCGGGATTCAAAGAGGTTGAAGGTATTTTTTAAAGTTTCAATCATTAGGTAGATTTTGTCTTGAAATCAATATTCATTCTCTTAGCTATCCTATTAAGTAAAATCATTTCTCTATGCTTTTATTTGCAGGTTGCTTTTTGGGATATATTTTTTGTGCATGCTTTTTTGTGGCATTATCTATGATGATTTCTATCTACAATGAAACGATTAAGGTGCAGTAAGGGATCCCATATATACAATTGCTGTTTTGAGATCAATATTTTGAAGAGGGTCCATCTATGGTAAGTTTTTTCTATTAGATTAGAAGTGTAAATCTGTTTTTATACATGTTGAAATTAGATTACATGGGATTTTTTGTGAATATACAGGTTTGGTCTTATTCAAGCATGCAGTTGATGATGATCTTGAGCTTAGAAATGGAGTGTTTGAATGTGTGGATATCTTGCTTGACAAGTGTCTTATGATCAAATCAACCATTCAGCTTTTACTTGATGTTACAATCTTAGGATTGTGATCATGTGGGCAAGATATGAGACTAAGATCTACTGTTGAGTAACCATTGTATACACCATATGAGGTAAAGCTTCCTTTGCTATCTCACATTGTTAAAGCTTTTTAGTAGTTGTCTTGGCAAGTAATGGTAGCCATCGTTGTCTTGGTTATGATGTCTTAGTTGTCCTTATAAGTAAGCTAGTATGATTGTATCTCCATGGTTTTACTTGTAGGTTGTTTTGTGGGTTGTGTACCTTTTTTGTGGCATTATCTATGATGATATTTGTCTACAATCAAATGGTTAAGGTGCAGTAAGGGATCACACATATACAGTTGCTGCGGTTTTGATATCAATATGGTTGTTTTTTTGAGATCAATAATTGAAAGAGGATTCTACAATCAAATGGTGAAGGTGTAGTAAGGGGTCACACATATACAGTTGATGCTGTTTTGATATCAATATGGTTGTTGTTTTGAGATCAATAATTGAAAGAGGATTCTACAATCAAATGATTAAGGTGCAGTAAGGGATCACACATATACAGTTGCTGCTGTTTTGATATCAGTATGGTTGCTACTTTGAGATCAATAATTGAAAGAGGATTCTACACAAATGGTTAAGGTGCAGTAAGGGATCACATATATACAGTTGCTACTGTTTTGATATCAATATGGTTGCTGTTTTGATATCAATAATTGAAAAAGGATCCATCTATGGTAAGTTTTTTCTATTTAGATTAGTAGTGTAAATCTATTTTTTCAATATGCTAAAAGTACATTATATGGGATTTTATGTGAATATACAGGTTTGGGCTTATTCAAGCATGTAGCTAAGGATGATCTTGAGCTAAGAAATGGATTGTTTGAATGTGTGGCTAAGATCTACTACCAGGTGACCATTGTGTAGACCATTATGAGAGAAAGATACCTTGCTATCTCTTGTTATCAAAGCTTGCTGAAAAGTTTACTTGGTTGTCTTGGCAGGTAATAGTGATTGGAGTATGGTGTCTACTTTCTTGATTATGCTTGCCACACCATAAGGATTTCATCTTCAACATAGCTGACACTGTACATACCGTTTATAGTTTTATAGGTCGCAATGTATAAGGATCTTAATCTTAAATATAGCTTACATTGAACATATATTTTATAACTTCATTCACTCTTAACATGTGAGAGTGGGTTATATAAATCGTATCTAGCACATTTGGGTTGCAACTTTGTAAGAGAGGAGTTGTAACATTTTGGATATCCAATATATTTATGCAATGTGTTCAGCTATCTTGTTCATATTTATGATTAATTTTATATTGCTTTTGCTTTCAAGACCTTTAAGATTTGGCTAGAAATGGTGTCTAGAATGGTGTCTCTGTTTCTTTCTGGTTTTGTATAAGTAAATGTCTTTTTAAAAGGATTTCATGTGAGTGAATACCTCTCTATGGCCTATTGGAAAGTATTTATCACTTATTTTGAGGTTTAGTGAAAATAAGTGTCTTTTTATAAGGTTTCACATGATTTAATACCTTTATATGGCTGGTTGTAAAGTATTTACTCCTTTTTTTAAGGTTTTTAAAAAATATATGCCTTTTTATAGGGTCTCATGTGAGTAAATTTCTTTATATGGCCGGTTGGAAAGTATTTACGTCTTTATTTACCAGTTGAAATTTTTAAATACCGGCTACTCTAGAGAGCTATCCTTATTTTGTCTGGTTGAAAATAATGTTTTGTGTGAGCACTGGGGAGGGGCTAGACCTCCATCATGCTTGACCTGGTCAGTTGTGTGTGATCTCTGTGTCATGGATCCAGTGCTCCATGTTGTCTCTTCCCATTGATCCATGCTTTCCTTGTGTTGGTTATCTCCTTCTCCTCTATTCCACCATGTCCTAGGATTGACTCAAAAGCATAAAAGTCTATGACATGTCATTGTTGTCTCATGCTTTCTGTTCTGCTATAATAGAGTCTCTCTTTGTCATTGCATCTCCATCAAATAGAGGCCAACACATACTTGGCCATGAAAATTGGATTAGATGAGAGAGTGGCCCAAAACAATGTCCCACTTAAAAGAGATTGTGGTACCATCCTTGGATCTCATAGTAGAATGGGCAAGTCAATAGGAAGAGCTCCTGCATATATGCTCCTGCATATATATCTCTGCATGTGTACATAGCCTATATATCCTTTGCTCCCTAGGTGTGCCTGTGGCTTCCCTACCTCGATCATCAGCAAATGGTATGAGACCCACATATGTTTGATAGCAATCCTCAGTGCGTGTGAGACCCATCTATCCTCCAGATACTGGGGTTCCTATCCTGTGATACTCTCAAGAAATGGTTGTGGTAGAACTGGATCTTGGTGGGGAGCCCTTGGTCCCCTCCCATAGAGTTGGAGTAGATTCGACCATATGATATGGCTGACCTCATCTTGTGAGATTTGGAGGGATGGGGCATCCAAGATCCATGGAAGGGGGGAGGCGATGTATTTATACCTTAACTAGATAACTATCTAAATATGCATGCATACTAAGCCATGCAGACCCCTCTCTTGGCTAGTCGTCTAGATGACTATAGTGCCACCCTTGTTAGCCTCCAGATAGGCAAGGCCCAAACCCTGTGAAGATATGTCATTTTCTGAAAGATGGCATCAATCTAGATTGGTGTCATAGCAAACTCTACCTGTGATAAGGAACTGTGATAAGGAACTGACAGCTTACTCCAAATCATCGTGAATCCCATCATTACCTATAGGCTCTTGAATGTCCCACCACTCGATTGTTGATAGGTCACACTCCCAAAAGGGTACTGCATACATGGTTGTTGGTTTCACAAGTGCATCAAATAGCCATCCCTTCATGGGAGGGTCTTGGAATTGTTGTGCTTGAAAGCACTATTTCTCAAACTGAGCCAGAGATCCTTGTCCTCGTGTGAGCCATGCCTTGGTTGCATGAGTCATCATGAAAATTGGACTTGTAAAAATTGATCCTAGATTGGTATATGCACGATCTCAACTGGATCTCTTCGGCAAGTAAATAAGTACTGCTTTTATGAGGTTTTAAGATCATAACCTCCAAAGTCAAATGTCAGGTCTCTCTCACTATAGACACCTATAGGGCCTCTAGGTGTCTTTGTAGGCCCACCACCATTGAAGAGGAAATGAGGGCTATGTTATCTACATACAATGATATGTATATCATCATGAGATCCCTGCCCTCTTAGGCAGTTAACTAAATTCATGATCTCATCAATGTAGAGCCCAAAGCGTGTCGATGAGAGGAGGTGGCATCCTTACTTCACTTTGATCGTGCTCTCAATCCAATCTGATATGCTCATCACCCCCCAAATCACGTCTCTTGGAATTTTCATCTCCTTGAATCTCCTAATCATACGGGCTTATCATATGTTGTCCACCTCCCCTTCTTCGTTTTCTTCCCTTTCTACTCTGTTTTGGATTATCACTTTACCATTTTTGTAAGCAGCCCATTTCCCTACTTGTCAAGTTGTCATCACATGTACCATTCCCTCCCTCCAGTGCTCTTGCTCTAGGAGTATGAGGTCATCATCCAAGTATATCCTAGTTCCTTTCAATGTTGAGAGAGAGAGAGAGAGAGACCTTCTAGGTCTACTTATTTAGTCATAATTACTTTGTAGGTGAGTGTTTTGTAATCGATAGGTTCTTTCACAAATATTAGCAGATCAGTAAAGACAAGGACTAAGGCGACTTGCAACAAGAGATCAACACTCAAAGTAGCTACCATGACTTGACTCCACAACTCATCAAACTCTCCAAAGATATCTAAACTCTGAAAACGAGACTCTTGACTTTCCACTATGAATACTTGTGTCTAGCATGTAGTTCTAACAAGTAGACAACTCCAATCACTAGTAGATCAAGAAGCCTACATGCTACTAAAAAAGCAAGGAAAGGCTTTGTAGTCCAATGATTTCCTTACAATAAGCAAAAAAAAATATGAACAAGAAAGAGATTGAGCTTTTACAAGAGGCAAATTGAGGGAGAAGAGGAGTCAAAGCTTGAAAAACTGAGCTTACTTATTTTCCATTAAGAAAGTTATACCATATAGATCAAGGTTTTTTAGAATTCACAAGAATTTGAACATTCTTAGATCACTTACTCTAATGGTTTGAATGATCATGGACATGTGTTGGAGCCAAAATTAAAATATCATCCTAATATAGAGTTGCAAAGCTAAAAAGATTTCCTTATATGCCCTTGCATTATGGAGAATCTTGTGTGTCAACAGTCCCATGGGTGCCACTCTTTACAAATGTATGGCATCACCTAATCCCCCTACACAATCGAGGGTTGTCATAAAACTCTAATCATTAGTTTAATCCAAAAATGAATCCAATAATCTTGATCATAAGGGTGGCCACAAAAATCCAATCATTAGTTTGGGCATCAGTTACATGCAAAATGGTGGTGGAAATTTTGAATCAGAGTGATCAACCATTTTTAAATGATGAGTTGACAAAACTTAAAGCCCTGTTAAATGAAATAATAAAATAATGAATGTCATTGAAGGGCCTAACATGGACCTATAAGGTTTCACAAAACTCTAAGGACATGCGTGGAAGCTTCACATGGTCATATTGAAGGACCTACAATGGCCTACATGTTTTCAACCATTTCCATTCAGGTGTACTTTTGGCTAGTGCTTGTACATTAGACGATGCAAATAATCCCTCCTTGCATTCATACTTAGCAGACTCGTTGCTAAGATCTTGTGGAAAAATATGCTCGAACCACCTTATGGACATCATTCATGGTGCCAAGAACCCCTTTAGGTTTCATGTTCCACCACTATGGATCAAGGAGGTACCCAACCTATGTAGTAAATTGTGGGCTTTTTCCCATGACTTTCTAAAGAAAGTCCATAGCTCCCTCTCTTTAATTGCATTGAAGGGTCTTCTTATATTTTGCTTGTTTGAACGCATTGGTAGATTTCTAGCAATGAATGCTTGCTCTATACTCCAAAAGTGCATCCAAGGATTTCCGATAGTTAGGGCTTTTGAGTCCAAAGCTCTCAATGCAACCATGATAGGCAATGTTATTCTCGTGCTTCTCAAAACATTTCCATAGTCATGGTACTACCAATATGTTATCTTTCATATCATTTTATTCATCTCTAATTGCTCTATTCCTCAGCTCACACATATTTCGAAAGTGTCACAATGGAAAGTATCAATTAAAAAGTCTTATTTTTAGTCAAAGATTGCACTGGTGTGAAAGTTGCATGCAAAGTCTTAATCCTTCAAACAATTGCACCATTGTAGGCCAATCTTGTGAGCTATATATTATCTCAAGCGATTGACATAATCGAACAAATTTCACAATTTCATGAGCCTCATGTATAATCTCCTTGATCATGGTGTTCGGATGCTTGAGCAGACGTGTAGATGGAAGTGTGTACTAGTTGCACATGGCAATCATCCCAATTTCATTATAGTGTGGACCTCTCTCACCAAAATGGGTTACCTAACCATGGTGATTTCTAGGTTGAGTCTCAATTAGCCAACTCCAAGATTTTGACCCAAAGTTACCACTAGATTCGATAGTGGGTTCCTACCCCCACCTAAATCAATATGCTTTATGCTTCATCTTTCCCAAAAAGAAGTCTGTGAGTGCAAAACCTTGGCCAATTCTTTTATTGATTGCTAGCTAAAAATAATAGGCTGAGATTGACCCTGTTGTAAGCATTTGGAACTAAATATTCCTCAAGAGCTTCCCTATAGTGGAAATTGACTTTTTGGTGAAGTATTATTCCAATGGCTAAAAATAGTAAGTGGTCCTTCCATGGCCAATTCAATTCCTTCTTTCAAGGGTGGGCTTGACCACCTCCATTAGGCATCCGTGTAATCATTTCTCCTAGAGTGCGCTTCATTGATATGGTGGAGTAAATTTCCAAGTGCATCAAATTTTAGTCAAAACCCTTGGCCAATTCTTTTATTGTTAATTGCTAGCCAAAAATAATAGGCCAACAGATTGGCCCTGTTGTAAGCATTTGGAACTAAATATTCCTCAAGAGCTTCCCTATAGCGGAAATTGACTTTCTATTGGTATTATGCCAATGGCTAAAAATAGTAAGTGGTCATTCCGTGTCCAATTCAATCCCTTCGTTCAAGGGTGCGCCTGACCACCTCCATTAGGTATCCCTACGATCGTTTCTCCTAGAGTTCCTTCATTACTATGGTGGAGTAAATTCCAAGTGCATCAAATTCTAGTTAAAAAATATGTTTAAAATATGTGCAAGGTCCTAGGGATGTAGAGCTATCAAAATTCCTCCGAGGCATAAAAGCATGACCTAGCATTAATATAGTATTTGCAATTGAATGCATAGTAACTATGGAATTAGTACATAGTCTTGGCAATGTTTTCCCTAAAAGGACCTATAACATTAAGTCTTTTGACCTTTTGGGTTGTATTGCTCCTTATTCATCAATTCCAAGATACTAGTACACACCCCAAAATGACCAACACTATTTTATAAGGTGGTAAGGATCGAGATTATAGGTCAACCTCACCAATACTATGCACTAAGTCCATGTTTATTAACACATTCGATGAGTTAACACTACATCATGTTTTTATAGGAGGATAGCATTTCCTAAACCTAACTTGTGATAGCTTTGCATCCATAAGTCCTTGAAGAAATCTTTTGACAAAATTTGATGTAGTTGGTAGTTTACTCCCCCAGATTAATGAAGAAGTGATTCATGGTTATGAGAATTGGAATTATCCCATTAATTAATCCTTCAGTATTTAGTTGAGTGAGATACATCATTTTCATTACGCAGCTAATGCATGTGTTCTCGCTATTCGTAGTGATGCTTGTGTGCTCCTACATGGCTTGACATACGGCTACAGTTGTATGAGTGTGTCACATTGTGCACACCACTTAATTACAATCTTCAAAACTAGTTATACCATGTGGTAAAAGGGTCACACCCCTACCTCTATGGATATGGCTACTTACATATGTGATATGTTCCATAAATGACACACTAGAAGTCATTAGTCAAGTCAAACTTTTTTGATGTGGATGACTACACTATTACTACCTTTTGATGCACAATAAAGGATTGAATCCAAGCAGATTGATGACCAAAAGACCCATATTGGTTATACCCATTGACATATCATGAAATAAACACAGAAAAATAAACATCGCACGAATAGTGCATGGCTACTGCGTAGAACAAAGTCCATATTTATTGATCTAGTAGTTATTGTGACAAATTCAAATAATGGCTATTATAGTAGCTCTAGATGCGACAATCTCACCTATTAGATGAATAGGTATATCACCATATTTGTGCAAAAGGGAACATACTAAAGTCCTCTTTTGCAAAAATCATTCTTTTTAAGTCATACCAACTTTGTATGTTTGATATGTATGTAGAAATAACTCACACAATATAGAAATTTAGAAAATTTGTTAGGAGACATAGTCAAAAGGTGATATTAAGTACTTGGAGATAAAATTTGTGGATCATGAGTGGACACCAACAATATCCACAAATCGATAACTAAGTTATGATTATTTATTGAGTACTACCTTTTTTATCTTTTAACAATATCCATAGATGGATAACTAAGTTATTGTTTATTGAGTACTACCTTTTTTGTCTTTTAATAAAATTTGGGCCACAGATCTAAAAAAGAGGCAGTCTTGGACCTCCTTGCTCCTTTTCCTCTAATCTTCCCCCACTCCCCCGATTTCACCTTACTTTTCCCTAATTTCTTCCCCCTATTATCCCCCTAATTTTCCTATTTTTCTCCTATTCCCTCCTTTTTTCTCCATCTTCCCTCATTTTCCATACTTTCCCCTACTTTCCCAAATTTTGCTCCCCATTCCCCAACCCCCTATTTCGCTCCTAATTCCCCTTAATTTTTTCACAATTTTCTCTTAGGTTCCCAAAATTTCTAGAACTCTCTCTCTCTCTCTCTCTCTCTCTCTCTCTCTCTCTCTCTCTCTCTCTCTCTCTCTCTCTCTCTCCCTCCCTCCTCCCCTCCTCCCTCCCTCCCTCTCTCTCTCTCTCTCTCTCTCTCTCTCTCTCTCTCTCTCTCTCTCTCTCTCTCTCTCCCTCTCCCTCCCTCCCTCGCTCCCTCCCTCCCTCTCTCTCTCTCTCTCTCTCTCCTCTCTCTCTCTCCCCCCCTTCCCAAAATTTTTTACCCTTCCCCCTAATTTCCTCTACTTTTCCCTTATTTTCTTACTTTTGACTCCATAATTTCACCCTATTCCTCCCCCCTTCCCCCTAATTTCCCTCTACTTTTCCCTTCTTTTCTTACTTTTGACTCCATAATTTCACCCTATTCCTCCCCCCTTCTCCCAATTTTTTTCTCCTCTCTCCTTTTTCTCTATTTTTTCTACTCCTTTCCCCTTTTCTCTCACTAACACTCCCTAATTCTTCCTAAATTCCCTAAATTTTCTCTTAGTGCTCTAATACTATTCTTCTCCATCCCCACCCCCTTCTCTTTCTCTTCCCTAGTCTCTCCGCCAACTCCCGCCGACTCCTCAACACCCTGACTCTCTCTCTTTCCCCAACTACCTGGTTCCTTGCATACTTAAGGCCACACCCCCAACAATTCCTTCCCACCTCCAAACCCTCTGTCTCATTCTACTTCACTGTTCGATTGTGCTACCTCTAAAGACATCTTGTTCTTGTTCCTACACTGTCTCCGCATCTTGCTAACTGCTCTAGGATCATATTCATGAGTCGCACCTTTTGCACATCCCCATCCCCTTGCTGTCCTCTATCCTACCCCTTGCCTATAGTGTATAGACTTGTGCTTCCTCACCTACATTGTGCAGACCTACGTGCCTCTCGGCCACTATGCCATCTTTACTTTCCTTGCCTGGCCATGCAATCTCTTGGTGACTATTCGTGCTGCCTTAATATGATTGTTGACACCATGCCTAGATCCTTCAATTTTACACTGGGTGAACCACATATATCACTATCTCTCTTTCTCTTCCATTCTGTGCACTTTCTGTATTGTGTATTTTACACATTCTTCTTTTCGCATTGTTGCTCCATTATCGCATTGCTCCTAACACCTTTCTTTCCCTTGATGAGTTCAGGTGGTGCATTTCTCTAAGTTGGGTTTGTCACAATTTGCTTGGTCTTTCTCTCAAATAAATTTGAGCCCTCTTTCCAACTCATGAATAACATGCTCTAAATGTCAATTTTTTAGTGGGGATATTGACAGCTAAGTTCCCATGATAGGCACAAGGTACACTTTGAATGCCCTAAATTTACTAATCAAGACCCCAAGCATCCCCTGTTTTGTGAGTTAGACAAGTACATGAGAGTGATGTAAGCAGAACCTAATGAGTCCAAGATGTTGTTTGTAATTATAAACATGTAGAGAGCATGTATAATTAGCTCTTCCTTGAGATTGAAGTGCATAGTGCTTTGTTAGCATTTCCTCCTTAGAGTAGTGCTACAGTGAATGATTGAAGCTCCTTTGTGAATTTCCACATGTAATTAAAAATTTTGAATTACTTTATGTGTTTCAATTTGCCATTTATGGTGATCATCCTTATAAAAATTGTCTTAAAGCCCAATTCCCTTGAAAAAGTCATAAGCTTTCTTTATTACATCCAAAACTACTTGCCTTTTAATAGCCCAACGACCTTGGAAAAACCATTTGGTTTCTTTTTTACATCCAAAAGCACTTGCTTTACCACTATACTAGGAGGCAATGTCTACGCCCACTTGTGCACTCTTATTTAAGTGATGGAGAGATCTCCCCTGAAGACACTTGAAGAAATCAGAGGCTGAGTAGAACATTAGAGTTGGAATTGACCCATTCATCTTTAGTGTTGTGGTATCATGAATGTAGAGATTCATTTTCTTTATTATCTTTAAGCAAGATTGGGTATTTCACTACTTTTCAATCAGTCTAAAATTGAGAGATTTGAACCTTTCTAAGGGATACAGTTATTTTAAAAAACTATTTTTAGACAAAATTTATGTTGAATACAACATGTAACTCATGGTATGCGACCTAGCTTTCACAAGTACAACCTGTGGGATGGCCTCAAGCACATAACCTTACCTCAAAACAATGTCAAAGTAATGACTCTGAACTCTCTCTCTCTCTCTCTCTCTCTCTCTCTCTCTCTCTCTCTCTCTCTCTCTATATATATATATATATATATATATATATATGTATGTATGTATGTATGTATGTATGTATGTATGTATGTATGTATGTATGTATGTATGTAGGTACGTACGTACGTATGTATGCATGCATGCATGTATGTATGTACACACACACACACATATGTTATAATTCAAGAAAGTCTCTTATTATCATTTTCTTCATCCTCCTTGGGGATTCTCATTGCAATGAGCCAATAATCCCTCATTACTTCGTCTATTATCATCAAAGAGCTTGTATAGAAAGATTACAAATGCCCCTAAAATTTTTTACTTGGATGGACTATAAATCTCATTCCCTTTTTAATTAACTTTTGAGAAAGCATCCCTACTGGGGGTAGGGGCTATCATCGCAACAAGCTAATTTCCATCCCCCTTTGTTTTTCACTTTGACTCTAGAAATTTCATAGGGAAAAAGGTTATAAATGCTCAAAAGACGTAATCAGATATTTCATAGAGGCAAACATTTCACTCCTCTTACCTTCTACTAATTTATATAATCTTATTTTGAGAAAATTGTATTTTGTTCATGCATACTTGGGGTATATCATCCTCATATTATTGCAAAACCCCAATCCCCATCCTCACTTTGTTTGTAAACGTCTGGTAAAGGCTTGCATCTATTCTAGAGACCAATATAGATCATTTGTTGCTAATCTTTGATGAATAGAGAATAGTGTTCATTCCATTCATCTACAATAGAACGTACATTTCTAGAGATAAGAAAGTTCTTACTATCAACCACAAGCAGGTCATCCTACCACTATAGTTCGAGGAAGCTCAATCAGCAATGGTCATCCTTTCTCAATTCATGCAAATGAAAGACAAGCACTCAAATCAAGAGATTTGTAGTCTAACTTGCATGCTTGCCACTAGGTAGAGTCCATATCCTTTCATCCAATAATAATCCTATGATTGGCCCCTGTTTTCTTTTATATTGTTTTACTCAGAATGCTTATACCTTAGCCTAATTACCCTAGACCGTTCATTTAGGACTCCATTTTGGCACCCCATTAAGGTGCATAAACCCTCCTTTAAGTCCCATCACATTTTTCTCCTTCTCATCACTTTAATTATGTAGCCATTCTCATCCCCTTTTTCTCCTCTTTTTCTCCTTCTTTCCATCCTTTTTCTATTAAAAACAATAACCTTTTTTGGATTTAGAATTATAAAGGGAAACTCATGAGTATCCAAGAAATGTGCACGTGTGTGCACCCATGCCTGCGTGTGTATGTGTGAGTGTGTGGGAGGGGGGGGGACATGCATGTGTGGTGTGTGTTGGTTGGCAAGCATCTTTAAAGGATGAACAAGCATGGGCAATCAAAAAAATTAAAGCTAAGCTTGACTATTGGAAATTGTCAACTTGGCCTCTGCATGTCCATCTCAAAATTATACAATCTATCCTTGTAACGTACATCCAATTCCACTTGCCAATTTTGATATGGACAACCAAAACTTTATATCTTAGGTGACAAAGCTATTTTGGAAGATGAATCCCTCCAAAAAACATGTTTGATTGTTGGGATTTTACAAAATCTATTTGTCAAGAATGTATGGTTGTCTTAACATCATTAACATTCATCTTCATGTTCTTGCACGAAAAGAGCTAAAAAATCATGGACAATTATGCTAGCTAAATTGTATTGTTCAATGAAATCTCATGCTTATGTTCACTAGATCCACTCTCGTTGGGAAGTGGCATTGGTGGGAGTTTATGATGTAAAATACCAGATTGTCCCTATTGCACCGGGGTGCTCCATGATTATAAAATACTCCTCTCCAACTTTAAATGGTCTGGTTGTTCCTCAAAAGAAGGTAACTCATGTATGCTAGAAAGCATACATCGGAGCTCTGTCTACCAAAATCATTAGCTAACCCTTGACCTCGTAAATCATATTTCTTGGCCACCTTTAGGCATAAGAAATATACAAGATGCTATAAATAGTGAAGATTACTCTTTTACTTTTTCCTCAAGATCAATTGCTCTATGGTTTGGGTAGCCACCATAGATGCATCTAGAAAACAATCAAAGATATCATTCAGCATATCTAGCTGGTTATAAATTTGATTGGTATTAATAGGTTGCTATATTGGAGACTTACAAATGAACAAGGCTGTTGAATGGTATCTCTTCTACTAAGCAAGTATATTATGTATCCAATTCTCCCCCTTAGATAGATGATAGGAGAACCCATAATTAGAGCTTGTCCAAATTGCTATCATAATCAAAATCTAATCATTGAATCATTTGGTACAATAAGATACCTCTCAGGCAAAGAGTTTCATTTGGATATGTATGGTTATTGCTACTAATGGGACAATTGCTAACCAAAAGAGTAATTACAAATGTGCATTGTGTTTCTTATTGTTTGGGATCTTTTTGGATAGAACTGCTTCTATTAGACCAATTGTATAGCTCAACATGCTACCTACCTCCAAGACCTCTAACATCTCTCTCCTATTGATGTGTCCACCTTCTTTGTCCTTCCCATTGCTTTGGTCTTCTCCATAGCTCCAATATCATGTGCACCTCACATATTGCCATTAATAGTGGCACCTTGAACTTATTTATAATGCAAATGAGCGTGAGTTCATATTTGTCTTTTACCTTGAGTAGAGCATACACACGCTCCACCAAGTTCTTTAATTCCTTGAAACTTATCTCAAGAATAGAATTGGTCAATTGCCCACTTCCTTGTGAGAGTCACTCTCTTACACAGCCTTGACAACTGAAGGCCTCATGGTTTGTAATAACCAATCAATGTTGTTCTCATAAGGATTTAACTCAGTTCTTGAAGGTGGACTTGAGAATAGGACATCATTCTTGAAGCTAGAATTTTGAATAGGACATCATTCTAACGTCTGCAAGTTACGTGGCCAAGCTAGATGCACAACATGTATAGGTCGGCATGTTTTTGGTGTGAATGGAGGGCGACTTGCTAAGACCAGATAATGTGGTAGCATAACAAGCTCCAAATTTTCATGCACCGCTTGAGTGAGAGACAATGGTTTTCACCTTTGGTTCAAGAGTGTTTCTTAAGACAAGACCATTATGATTTAATGTGTAGGCTCCTCACCAATTATAAGATTTTCAGTGCTCCTAAAAGATAGTCAATGTAGATAGATAGAGCTTTATAGAACACTTGGTCACTCAAAGAAGACTCACAATAAGAGTAGAGCTCTATAGAATAGCTACAATCGTTGAAAAAAGAAATCTCTATAATAAGAGAATTGCAAAGGAATTAAGTGTAGGATGATCAAGGCTCTAATTTGGAACCAACACAAGAGCTAGAGATAAGGAAGTAGGGATTGCAACCAATGCCTATATACACATTGATTATGCAAATTGGGAATTCTAGCTTCTATTTTCTGGTTTCTTTTTACTTTTTCGTACGAGTTTCAAGTTTTGGCTTCCAATTTCCAATTGCAGTTTCTAGTTTTAGTTTAGTTACCATTTCGGTCTCTAGTTTCAGCTATAGGTGATCTTGTGCATGCATGCTTTGGGCACCTAATTGTTTGAATATCCACCCCAACTCCAGTTATACAGTGTCTTGCTCATACTAGTAAATGTCTCCAAGCTTTAGTCACTTTAGTTACAGCTTCCTACTTGTGTCAAGGCTTCTATACATCTCCACTTCCATAGATACTTACACTACTAGCTCCAACTTCTAGCTTGTGGAGGGATGAACCTCATCTTCAATTCTAGCATGTATTTAGTTTATGATCCAAGGAACACTCCCCAACCTTGTTGAAGGCCCTAGATAGTATACTCTTTTGTCATGGTCTTGACCTTGTCATGTGAGGCAATGAGGAGGGGTAAGACTTTGGTAAAATGGAGGATAAGCCCAGTCATGTTTATGTCTTGGTGCCACTAGGTTGCTATGGCTTGATAGCTGAGACTCGTGCATGGCCTAACAGTTGATATTTGTGCCACTATTCATGTTTTCATGTCATGTGTCCATGTGTATCCAATCCCTTGTTCCTCATGTGATTTGGCATTTTGAGGAAAATCAAAGGTGATAATGCCTTCATTAATAACATGGCTAGAGGACAACCTAAATTCTCAAAACTCTCCAACTAGGCTGACGATGGTAAAGAAAATATTTCAAGCTATGAAGCCACTAGGAAAAATATTGATTCCTCAAGTCTACTTGTGTAAACATATGCTCCCACTCTCACTGTAGAGAAAGAGAGAGAGAGAG
Source organism: Dipteris shenzhenensis (assembly GCF_047967505.1). Lineage (NCBI taxonomy): Eukaryota > Viridiplantae > Streptophyta > Polypodiopsida > Gleicheniales > Dipteridaceae > Dipteris > Dipteris shenzhenensis. The sequence goes on from NC_141626.1 coordinate 30,812,927, forward strand.
AGGGGGGGGGAGGAGAGAGAGAGAGAGAGAGAGAGAGAGAGAGAGAGAGAGAGAGAGAGAGAGAGAGAGAGAGAGAGTCTCTTAGCAACAACAAAGCCTTGAATTGAGTTGAGTTGGCAAGCTCTCTAGCGTATGTGCATGGCAGGACAACTGACCATCAGCAGTCTAAGAATATGGTGAGCCTCATCATGCCAAGCTTCTGAAGACAGTGGTGAAAAATGATTTAGGTCCAACAATGGAGGTGTCAATGGTGTAGGATACTTATGCTGCAAGAAAGCCAAGAGTGGCAGTTGGGATGATTCAATTGATGACATGACCAGCCTGCTTGTCTTGTGATTTGAAGGATATCAATGCTAAACAAGAAGAGGTATGCTATGGAGCTATCCCAATAGGGAAGAAGGTTCTCAATGCTCTTGTCTCTATCCATGCTGAAAAACTGTGTTGCGAGTACAACCATCTACATGCGTGTTGATTTTTACTACTTTTTATGGGCCGTATCCCTTTGGAGGAGGAGTTTCCACTTTGGTTTTCAAATTCTTTTCAACAATGTTGGACTCTACAAGATTTTCAGTTCCTGAGACATGGTTTCTACCAGGCTTCAATGGCCACTATTCACTGAAAAAGTTTAGGTTTTGTCCTATTCGGTAGGCTACAAAGGCAACTTAGTGTGCTCCCTCCCTTGGAGTGCTACTTTTTCAGTGGAAGAGGTTTTTCTCCACCATTGCCCTGTGTGGGTGCATTTTTCATTTATCAGTGAGCTTCTCTTGGGTGAAATCAAAGCTACAACTGCAACTCTTGGGAGGTCTCACCCAAAGAGAGCTATGCTTACATACTTTGGGATCGCAAGGAGGAGCCATCTACCCATCTCAAGATCACAAAAGTTGAAGGCTAGGAAATCATGGTGGCTGTTAAATTTGGCATTTTCCTGGATGTTGGCTACCATGGTTGACAGGCAAGCTCATTTCGCCAAGAACAATCCACTCAAGGTGGATGTTGATCAGCGTGAAGGTTGTGATAATCTTTCAAAGGTTGATAAGTATGCTCCTTAGGATAAGCAGGTTGCAAGAGGACCAGATCCATTAAAGATGCCCCCATGAGAGGGATCTTAGAAACTCCTATTCCAAAAGTGCCATCTCCAATTCAAGTAGATATCCAACAAAGTGCAAAAAAATACATAGTGTGCCCGCAACATCTTCAGCTAATGCCATTATGGATAATGGTCATGATGCCAACACCAAGAGTGCTCTTTTGCTTGATGGAACGGAACAAAATATCAATGATTCTATTCCACAACATCAACTTTGTCATCGAGGTAAATCTCCGACTCTTGATTCATGTTCTGCGCCTACTGCTGCTGATCCCAGTACTAGTCTTCATGCTCATGCCACATCGCTTAGGTGCATCAAAGGTGCTATGCAACGTTAATGAACATCTATGCTCCCCTATTAGAATTCATGCATGAGGACCAAAATCTTCCCATTCATGAACTCTAATAATTTGCAATCCTTGCGTCTACTTAGTTGGAATGTGCATCGCTGATGCGCTCAATGGAAATGACAATATGTACTTAGGACTATTTTCTAGGTATGACCGGATATTGTTACTCCTGTAGGAACTTAAAACAGAGGATAATTATTTAGGAATCCTTCCTTCATGTGGATTTGTTCTTTTCTCTAACTATCCTATCAGAGGGTGTGGAGGTAGAGCAGTGCTCATTTGGGATTCCCTTCACCCAACATGATTTGCTTACAGCGAGATAGCGGTGATTTTCTAGTTGTTCAGATTATGATACAAGGCGTTCCTATGGTCATAGTTTCAGTATACGCTTCCAATCTCCCTCACGATCGTATCGCTCTGTGGACGGTGCTTGCTTCTCACTTTCGAGGTCTAGATGTTATATTTGTGGGCAATTGGAACATGACAATTCAAGCAGCAAACAAATCATACATTTGCAACGAGCTCTCTTCCTTGGAACTTGATGCATGGAATAGCTTTACAAAGTCCTGGTCACTAGTGGATTGGTGTTCCTCAATACTATTCCACACACAAAGCACTTCACTCGACACAATAGCATTCTGATCTTTCCTGGTGTGCAGCTAGATTGGATCGTATCGACTTTTCCAACCAAGCATGGTGGGTGGATCCTCACATTAAAGGAGAAGTTCTTCATCATTCCATCTCTTCATATCATTTGCCTCTATTGTTTTGATTTCAATGCCTAACATTGAATCTCATGTTACGAGGTTCGCCACCTTTTAAGATGAACATTAGCTTCTTTGGTGATCTAGTTTTTGATAGCACTATTTCTAATGCATGGTACTCCGCTCAGGCCACCCCTTGTTGCCAAGTTCAATTATGGGAAGCTTGTATTTGGACTGTAATGTCCGTTTGCAAGCTCCTTGGAAGATGGAAGGCCTGACAACAACGAGACATCTTTAGTACTGCTACAACGATTGGGGAAAGTCTTTTGTTTGCTATACATCATCAGCCCTTGGACCCTCAATTGCCTTCTCTACTATCTACATTGGAATTACATTTGCATGCTCTAGAGCATAGAATACTGGGTGTTCCACGTGTCCAATCCGAATTGAGGTAGCTGGACTTAGGTGATCGCCCTATTGGCATAAAAAGTTGAAAGAGAGCATTTCTGTAATTAGAGATGAGGATGGGGTGGAAGTAATGGGTGATACTGAGATTGCCAATGTTTTTGTACGCCGCATAACAAAGGTGGTTGGAACACCTCCCCCAATGCCAATAGATTTTCATCATTGAGTCAGTGAGTTTCTACAAAAAATATGTACAGTAGTGGCTCCACATGAGGCACTTCATTTTGAGAGACCCTTCACAGAGAATGACATCAAGTATGTTGTCATGGGGATGACCAAGGAAAAATCACCAAGTCCATATGGGATTCCTATTGATTTTTATCAACATTTTTGGCCTTTGTGTGGTGCAAATCTTACACGGCTCTTGAATCATTGTTGTCGAGAGCTGGAGCTCTCCCTCTTTTGGTGAATAGTGGAGTCATAAAGTTCATTCCTAAATTAGCTAGTCGGTTGGCTCTTAGAGATTAGCGGCCTCTTACGATGCCTAATTGTGCTTACAAGGTAATGGCAAAGGCTATGACAAACTGGGTTAAGTATCTTCTTGCCAAATTGAGTCATCCTTGATAGTATGGTTTCACCCAAGGGCACAATATTCACGATTTGGTCCTCAATATGCTACTTTCAATTGACTTTGCAATGATTGAAAATAAAAAGCTTGTGCTACTGAATCTTGACCTTGAGAAGGTGTACAACCATGTGAATTGGGAATTCATCATCTGTGTTTTGCATAAGATGGGATTTGATGAAGGATTCTATCGATTAACCCAGATCATGTTCTCCAATGCCTTGGCTATTGTATCCATTAATTGTTACCTTCATGAACTCTTTTGTCTCCAACGTTCAGTATGTCAAGGCTATCCCTCTGCACCTTTACATTTCACCATTGTTACTGAGCCTCTCCTAAGGTGAATTGATTCTCATCTCTCACGAGGAGCTCTTTGAGGGTTGCAGCTTCCGGACGGGGGTCCTTATATTGCAATTTTTTGCAGGTGATAATTCACACATATTGGAGGCTGTTCAGTGCTAACATAGATACTCTCATGGCAATTTTTGTAGATTTTGCACATTAAAATAGTAATCACCCAAAACTAACCCTTAAACCCCCCACATCCTATGAAAGCAACACCATCCCCCCCCCCTCCTTCTTTCCCCTCACTTTTCCAAGCCACTCCCATCTCTCCCTCAACTCCAAGTTCCGTCAAGCCTCCATATTTTCTGTCTACCTCCATTTTCCGTCCTCTAACTTCCATCCAGCATTTCCACCACCAGTTTTTCCATCAACCTCCCCCCTCTACCACCACTTATCCGATTCGAAAATCAATGTGATTAAGTCATCTATCTTATTTCTTGATTGGCAAGCTTCACCTGATTGGATAGCTTCATTTGATTTCCAATGTCTCCCTATTGGTACTATCTTTCGCTAATTGGAGTACCGCTTAGTATCGGCATTACACTGAAGCAATGATTGGATTGGGCGCTAAATAAAGTTCTTGTGAAAGCTACTACCAAAGCTCATTGCTCAACCAATCAAATTCAAGTGGAGAATTACTCCCCATTAAATGCTACCTTTTTATAAAGATTCTTGCTTGGGTAGTGTGTAAGCCCCTTGCCCATTGAAGACTGCCCAAGACCTACATACATGTTTGGCGCCTTTTGAGCACCCTTTTGGCAGTGTGTACCCACCCTAAGTGGCCGTCCTCATAGTCACATCAGACTACCTTTATAGGCGGGTCTTGCAGTTAGGGGATATTCCACCATACACATCCACTCCGCGCACCCTTGCTATCTAGAACACCCTCGACCGAAGATGGTCTGGGGGGACCCCCACACTCCTAACGAAGATATGTGGTAGCTATAGATGTGAGCAGAAGACGTAGATGAGCTCATAGGCACAAGCTGTAGCAGACGTGGTGGTGTACATGCGAGCAGACGCCATCCCATCTACACTCCATCTGACAACCTCCTAGGAGGTCATTGCGCGGCCTCTAAGGCGCTAAACACAGAAGGTGCCCTTCCAAAACATGCCACGTGCCATAGCCTTTAAAAAAGACGTTTTTGCAAGTAGAGACATCTAAGCACGAGTTTTAGGGTTTGCTATAAAATCGACCACATCACGGCCGACTATAGTTCTTAACATTGTTGCATCTCATCTCTTTCTGTCTTTGTGTTGCCGACTGATATAGCTCGATAGCAGGGAAGATTTCCGCTATGGGGCACGCAGCAGTTTGGAATTCACATCCTAAGAAGTACGGGGCCGGCTCTCGCGCCTGGTGAGCACCGCCTTCACTTCCTCTTGGTGCATTTGGAATCTCGCCTTTACCAGCTGTAGACCGCGTTATTTTGTGTGTGTGTGTGTGTGTGTGTGTGTGTGTGTGTGTGTGTGTGTGTGTGTGTGTGTGTGTGTGTGTGTGTGTGTGTGTGTGAGAGAGAGAGTTCTTTCCATACGGTTAACGCTGCTTTGGAGCCACGGTGGTTTCCTTTGTGTGTTTGCGTTTTGCGGGCCGGGAAGGCGGGGGGAGGAGGAGGAGGGTAGCAGACAGAAATTCTTACTCTGTGCATTATTGTTTCACAGCCGGGTCTGTGGGAACGGCCATGGACTTGTCCGGAAGTACAATATAATGTGCTGTCGCCAGTGTTTTCGCATCTACTCCAAGGACATAGGTTTCGTCAAGGTATGGCTTTGCGGATTTTCTTGATTTACCAATGGTTTTCCCAGTTATCGTAAAAGTTACTGATAATAAGCTTTTAATTTTGGTCGACAGTATCGCTAAGCTGGCGGTTCTTAGGAGCATGATGCGGTTGATTTTTGGGAGAGCACAAGCATGAAATACCTTCCATGGATCCTGTGAGGTCCTGTATTTTGAGAGTCCGAGGAATGCACAAGGAAGTTTAAGGCCTATAATGTAGTGCTCTCTTTTTCTGCTATGTTAAATCATGTGAAGAGTCCCAGTTTGAGAGGTTCAGAACGTGCGATTTAATTAGCAGAATGTCATCGAATTTTCCGTAACTTAATATGCTAATATTGTATGCCATAGTTCTTCACATTACACGTACGGTATATATTGAGTAATTTTTTAAAAGCATATTCTTTGTATCTCCATTTCCAAGCTACCGTTTTTGCAGATAAGATTGTTATTGTCAGTCATGTCGGGTTGATTCTTGCATGAAGGGGTGTGTTTTGGAATTCAGGATGGTTACGTATATATTGTTATTATGTGCTGATGGACGATGCGTGAGTTGGAGTTGCGCTTATATGGTTCGATCATAGGAGCCATAGTGAACGTAATCCTGTGTAGTTCATGCATGTACTTGATGTCATGCTATTTCATGTGGGTTGTGTTTTTATCATATTTTCGATTATACAATTGCCGTGTTGATGGCCTTTTAGAATCCATGGGTGGTTTATCGTGCTAGTCCTGGGTATTTGGTTTTTAGGCAATTTAAAAGTTTAAGTAATGTTCGTCTTTGTGATACAATTGAGTGGCCATTTTGGTGTATAGCCCATTTGGGAACCCCGGTTTGGTATATGAATAAGTGTAAAAATATGATTTCGCTTTAGATTGGAGATGGGTGATGCCATTATGCTGTTGCTGATGGGTTTGTGCATTTGTGGAAATGTGATATTGAGTGTGGGTCCTCTACCAAAGGAACGTTTTGACTTATGACAAAGATGATTCGTTGCTGGAGCCACCTGTGTTAAATTGACCCTAAAAAATCCTGTGTTAGTAGTCATTGATGGAACAATGTTTACACCTGAGGCTGATGCTTGCTAAGTGTAGAAGCATCGAAAGAAGTCAATTTTCTATTTGAGATTAGTAACATTTGTAGAGATGGTGAACTTAAATTGTTGAATCCATTTATTCGTTTTGAGCTTTAGGGTGAGATTGGTAACGTTTACAGAGATGGTGAACATAACTGGTGAAATACGTCATGTCCATTGAGCTTTATTGGTCTTTGGGGTGAGATTTGACTGCAGTGAATGCTTTTGAAGGACTGCATGCTTTGAAAAAGTGCACGGGGTTGTGGAAGGAGATGTGACTTAAATTAAATGAGTGCAACAGGCTCTGCAATTATAGCCCAGTCCCTGGGACAGATCAGAGGGAGGAGTGTGATCAGCAATACAGTGTAGTTCTAACTTCTTGTTATGTCTGAGTGGGAAGCACTGCTTTTAATCATTTCGACGAGCCTATATAGCTCATCAATGAAAAGTGAGGTTAATTGGAATAAGGCTACACAAAAATGTTAGTATGCTACATAGAAACTCTGACTGATTGGTTGGCTCTATCAAGCTCGGCTTACATGACATTATAACTTTTGGTCTTGATTTTAATTATACTCACAGATATTATAGTATAGAGTTTATACAAATAGAGTTTGTAGGTTTCAAAATTTTCAATAACAGGATGTACATCGTAAATGTATTTGTCTAGAGCTAGGCGGATTGTTGTCTCTTGATAGGAGAGTGACAGTCTTAATGTCTATCGAAAGGAGTTCTGTAGTTTTAGCTGAACTTGGGTTACTTTGATAAATGTAATCCATCTTCAATGCTGTTTGTATGGAACTTGAAGCCCAGAATTAGTAATGGAAGACTCATTTTGAAGCTTAGGATTCCAATCAGGGCAGATTTTTAGCTTGTTTATTGAAATGTCACTTAAGAATCTGAAGTCCGAATGAACTCTGTAAACTTTTGATCAAGGTCCCAAAGAGGCCCTGTAGCAATCCCAATGTATGATGTAAGTGTGCCTATCCATGTAAACAGGGTTGGTCGATCTATTTGTTCAAGTCCTACGTTAGAGAATTGAACGCTCATTTGTGGTTGAGGAATGTTACCATGAGACTGGATAGCTCAAAAACTAGAAGAGGTTACATGAGATATTCTAATTCAAGTTAGAAGAGGATTTTGCATATCTCAAAAGCTGGAAGAAGTAATAGTGAGTGGAGAGATGGCTCATGGGATATAACCATGAAATTGCAAACCTTTGGTTAATCATCTCCTTGTAAGGGTAGTAACTAGAGGGCTTGGTCCCAATCAACATGCTTTTTCGCCTGCCCCTCCAAGAGTACGATACGGCTTTCAAAGGAGGAATTTGGTGCTTTGTGTGGCCTCCTCTTTGGGAGGGGTTGAGCCGAAATCAAGTTGTTCAGCAATGGATTTTTTTAGCACTGAAATCGCTACTTGCAGGCCTTCTCAGCCATGGATTCTGCATGCGCCGATGCAATTCCTTGCTCTATTGTTGCTGAAATCGCTAGTTGTGTGTTGCATTGTGGATTTTGAGCATTCTCAAGCAGGCCTCTTGAATGTATTCAACTTACTCTTTTGCATGCTGGCGTTATGCTAGATCATCCATACCGCTACATGCTCAAGTGATCAATGTATATGAATCTTGATTTTGGTTGCTCCTAACTACATTGACACATCATGGGATAGTGAGCACTCTACGAAATAATAAGTGAGCACTCTATGATTATTTTTTTAAGTAAACTAGAAAACTCCTTGTACCCCACTTAGAGATGATACACATCATGCTACTTTTGTTTGCTCAAGTGATCCATGTATTTGGATCTTGAGTTTGGTTGCTCCTAACTACATTGACATAACATGGGATAGTGAGCACTCTATGAAATAATAAGTGAGCACCTTGATTATTTTTTAAAGTAAACTAGAAAACTCCTTGTACCCCACTTAGAGATGACACATCATGCTACTTTTGTTTGCTTGAAGGGTTATCTCATCAACACGTTAGGTGTAGGCTAAATGCACGTGTATTTAAATTCCAAGCTCACGAATAAGAAATTTTACTCTTTAGGTAGGGCCAAACGAATTCAATATCAATAATGAACATTTTCTTTTCTTTCAAGAGTGGTCACATTGAAACGTGATCTCCTTTCAAGATGAATGGATTGGAACGTTGATGTTTGTAATAATCCAAGGTTAAATGAATAAATGAGCATGTTCTTAGGGAGAGGGCACCATGTTCTAAGGGAGAGGGCACTACATTTCCAAATATTTTAATGTGTAATCTGGTGGCTTGCAACCTTTCAAGTTACAAAGAAAGACCATAATGTCCTAAGTTTGTTTTTTCACAGCAAAGCATTCTCAAAGATCAAACCAAAGGATAAAAATTATATGTAAAAAATAATGGAAAATATTCCATTGAATGGCATTTAGTAGCAAATTCGCATACCCTTAAGGTTTGAAATGGGTGTCATCTTAGTCCAAATACACAATATTGTTGCCAATTCTACCGCATAAAAAAGAGCATAATAAGTTAAACTTAAGGAAGATGCTAGAAGAGTATTCACATGTGTTTCCAAATCTCCTTGAAATCCCTCACTCTTGTATCTAAAACAAATTATTACAAATGAAAATTAATCAAACCATCATCAAAAGACATCTACGTGATGCAACAAATTAGAAATCCATACTTCTATTTTAGCGACATCAATGTCTTTTTGCACACTCCATTAGAAATGAGAATTATATACAAACTCTTATGTAGATCAAGACTCATTATGAAGAACGTTGAAATAAGTGTCTTCAAAAAATTGAAGACATGAATGCAATGGCAGTTTGTGGTGGTCTTGTTCAAATTAAGCAAGATTCAAAACTCTCAAGAAACATAGGTAAAACTCTATTGGACATCAAGACCCAACTAGCCCATGGATATGTAGGGAAAACTACAAGTTTTGGGGCCCTAGAAAGCTCTTCAGTGCTAAGTGGGTAATGTGGTGAATAGACTCGCAAGCATGCACACATAGAAATAAATGATGGATTCAAATACACCCAAATTGGTTCCTTGATTACACAAAGCTATCAAGGAGCTTCACTCCACTCCAACCTTGCCAAAAAAAAGGAAGCATGAAGAGTTGGTGAGGATCTCTTGTGCCTCCTAAAAGGGATTCAATGGAAAAGGTTTACTATGTTGCTACTATAGTGCCACTCTTATTTAGAGGGCTTCAATGGAATACTGCAATGTGAGTACTAGCATGCTACTCTTAGTCAATCGTGCTAATTCTAGAAGATGGACTTGCACCTTTTCCACACTACTAATCTCATCATCTTCAGCGAAGAATCCAACCTCAACAACTAGAACTCTTTCTTAAATCGCTCTATACATATTTGTGCTCAGCCTCACAAATCCCCTTCTCCATGTAGCCAACGTTATGTCGAGCTGCCTCTCTTGCCCATCAATGCCACGACAGTGGTGTCAGTCTGTCACATTGATGCTTATAATCAGTGCGATAATCATAGAGAGAGCCTCCCGAAGATCCCAGTCTGGGTCTTCATCTGAATCCTTGCCTATGCTACAAGGCACTTTGGTTCCAAGAAACTCAAAAATGGAGAAATATTCAGACCTCCCCTTGACAAGATGTATGGCCTTGCCAATTAGAGGTAGCTAAGGCTAGATTTTCAAGAACAGAGTTGACCTTCGACCTTCATTATACTTGGCAATATGCAAAGTTCCTATAATTTTCTCATCAGTGCCATGGAAGGGGTGGATCAAGGATATGGATCTGACCTCCATGTGCGACTATTGAGCACATCATATGGGTGGATCAATGCCGTGGAGGGGGTGGATCAAGGCTATATTTTCAATTAGAGGTAGCTAGATTTTTAAGAACAGAGTTGACCTTCATTATACTTGGCAATATGCAAAGATCCTACAACTTTCTTATCAGCGTAGCGTGGAAGGGGTGGATCAAGGATATGGATCTGACCTCCATGTGCAACTATTGAGCACATCAAATGGGTGGATCAATACCGTGGAGGGGGTGGATCGGTGGATCAAGAATATGGATGAGACCTACATGTGCAACTATTGAGCGCATCATATTAAAAAAAGATCTATTGGTAACTTTATTTAGGAGCTAGTTGTTAGAAGTGCTTTGAAGCTAGAGCCTATGAACATTCTTACAAAACAAGAATGTGATGTAATTGAGGAAGCCATATTACTCCTTTAGCTTCTAGATGGAGGAATGGCCAAAACCTATAATATTTTTCCTCTATCAAAGTTCACTAAGAACTTAATGTTAGCACCTTGGATAACAAAGGGCATGATGCCAAATTCAATAGCAAGAAGTGTGTGATTCTAAATGGAAGAAGGATTGGTGAAGGAGCACAATCGAGAGGCTATATAACTTCAAATTAATTTTCCTCTCATGTGAACTCCTATACTACCCTTGCACTCTCCATCTATCTATGGACCCTCCTACACACTTTGTTGATGAGCAACACTTTCCACCTCTGCAAGAACCTTCACACACTATACAACCCTACCTCTACACAAACACTTCCTAGCTTAAATTCTCAACACCCGTCAAGTTTGGCGTGTTTCCCCATTGGAAGTCTCTTGCTAATGAGCGTCCTTAGATGATGCCAAAACAATTGCATGAAGATGTCACCGAAACTATAGGGTGAAGACCCAAAAATGTTGGGCAAGGTCTCTCAACTTTTTTCCACCCACCTTTGTGACCACTTGGTGTGCTATTGTTCCTTCAAGCTGGGTACCAACTGAGCTCAATCCATTTGAATTAGAGTAGGTTTGTCCTTTGCCTTATCCTTTGCTTCGTCCTTTTCTTCACACACTAGTCCATGGAGTTACTCCGGGCTGAACACTACCCCCTAAAGCCATGTCCAGACAACTTTTATCTCTTTGTCTCAGAGATGATTTTGTGCTTGGTACTTTCATTTCATCTAGGTAGTGGCCGATTTGCAAACTAGACCAATAGGTACATTTTCTAGTTTGCCTCCACCTCCATGACTTGGTACATCTTGAATATGGTCCTTTACCAATTTGTAATATATGTTTTATTTCCTTTTGGTTTGTGGCGTTTCTAGCTTTGTGATTGTATCCAAGAGCATTGTGCTCTACTAGCATAGCTCTAATTGACTTTGCTTTTTGGGTTTATAGATTTATTGCTCTACCCCATCATTGTTTTGATGACATGCACACCTTCAAGGACATGGTGGACACGAACTCTCTTTGTCGAGGTTTTGACCCAAGATTGCTGGAAGAGCGGTTTGGCTTCTTCTGTGGGCTTGTCCTCAATTGCTCGACCTACTTCCGTTGCTTTTTTGCTTGGCCACCATTAGATACTCTAGTCAAACCTCATCGGGGTGAATGTTTGACTCCTTTGAAGGTCTCAATAGTTTCTCCTTAGTATCTTGCTTCGCTACTACAAGGGAAAGACCTTGGGCCTATTTTTGTTAGGTATTCAGCGAAGGACTGGGGACCTAGAGTGCAAAATTGGGGCCTAGCATTAAGTTTCAAATCACAGAGTTTGTCATTGGTTTACTCATAGAACCTCCACCAAGTGCCGTATCTGAGTCTTAGAAATTCCTCTGTGACTTTGCATTTTATTGGTATTTGCACCTCCTTGCCTTGATTTTCAATCCTAAATATATCATTCCACTAATTGTGCACAACTTTGGATCCTCTCAACCGTGGCATACCCCCAACAACATGGGGTCAACATGGCCTACCCAACAACATGGGTTATCCATGCACACTTTCCATTTTGACAAAATTCCATATGGGTCTTGACATTGGCATCGATCATTGGCACGTCTTCATCCCAAATTTTTATCCCAATCACTGCCACTTTAGTGGGATAGTGTTTCTACCATTTCTTGTTCAAGTCAATTTTCAAAGAGATTGGTGCAGTGAGGAGAAATTCTCCAATAGTTGGTCTATTCAAGCATCACATTTAACTCATTGAATTTCTTCCATGCTCCATTCATTTCGTTTTGCTCCATTGGGTTGCCTTCCATTCATCATTATTTGCTCCTCTTCTTCGATTCTTTATTTGGCCGCATTCTGATTCTTTTTGCTTTGTTTCTTTGTCTGGTAGCATTTTGGACGGGGGAAGCCCTTGACAAATCTTGGAATAAGCTTAAACATCATGTATTCTTGCTTTACCCTTTGGCTAATGCAATGAATGTTGGACTTAACACATCCTTCTCAACTACTCCACATTCAACAACATTTGCTTTGTCTCCCTTCCATGTTAGCACCTATAGTACCCTCACACTCTGAGTCTATGTATGCACACTCATACACACTTTGCTCATCAACAACACTACCCACCTAACTTATCCTCTATGCCAACAAGTATCTCTCTCAATGGCACACACTGTAACAACCTTGCAACACTATATAATGCTACCTTGCCATAAACACTTCTCAACCTGAGTACTCTCCATCCATTAAGCTCGAAGTGTTTCTCTATGACACTATATAAGCCTACCTCAACATAAACACTTCCTAGCCTAAATGTTGAGAATTATACATCGGGTTGATTAGAGGGGTCTAAATCCACATTCACATGATTGAAGTGGATCTCGGATAGATGTTAGAGGTGGATGATGGAGACTTGGTTCCTATGTAGTGGGTGGACATTCTCTTGTATTGTGTGGATCATCCTATACCTCCATTTTGAGGGTGATAGCTAATCTAACTTTGATTGGCTCCTATTGGGTTGGTCTCACTAGCTTCTTCTCTCCTTCTCCCACATGAGCTTTCCTCTTTTCCCATTGAGCACTCTAGATTTCAATGTGGTATCAGAGCTCCTAGCTGCTCTTCTCCCCATTTTCACTTGTTGCCTTCCTTGAGTTTCACTTATCAATGAGAGACGTTGTTGTATCTATTGCTGGTTGTTCATTTTGTGTTCAATTCTTCCATGCAATATTATAAGAGCTACCTCTTTTATTGGCTTAGTTCTTTGTACCCGCTGGGAAGCAAGAAGGGTGGAGGTTCATGCTCAGAAGATGTTCTATGCATGGGAGGGAAACCATTGTACTACCACTTGGATGCAATTAATTTTTGAAGCATACATGGAGATAAAGTCAATTCCTATAAGGGAGATGTTCATAGTGATAGACCCATGTCGCATATCTAAAATTGCATTGCTTCTAGGCTTGGAAAGGATGAAGTCATAAGTGCACTTACATTTGGTCTCCTTTTCATCTATTAAGTTTATTAAAAATGTGCTCGTTGTTTTTACTGCTAGCATGCCGTATGAAAATGTGTTTGGACATGTGGAGATTGAATGAGCATGCAATAATTAAGCCATCTTCATGACTTTGCTACTGTGGATATTGTGCAACTTGTACCTCTGAAGGCTATGACCATGAAGGGAGTCTCGACAAACTTTTAGTGCTAAAGGTTGCCGTTTTTTGGACCTGCAAGGGTCCTATGGGGTTGTGGTGTTAGTTTTTGTTAATTAGAACCCGTGTTTGGGGAGACGTAAATTTGGTCAATTTGACCAAGTGTTAGTTGGGTATAAGTGTGATTTAGTGAGTGCTTATTGCTATAAGAGGTGCCTTAGGATTTTTTAGGGTTTGCATTTTTTGTTTTGTTGTGAGGTGGTGAATGCATTTGTCTCCTTCCTTCTTTGGTAGCTTGTGCACTCGTGGCTAGTGGTGGCTATCTTCTCTCCTCTCCCTCTCTGCTCTCCACTGGCTCTCCTCTCCGGTGTCTCTCCTCTCCGATGTCTCTCCTCACTCCTCTCTCCTCTCTAGTGGTCGGTTGCTCTCCGTCCGATGGCCGTGACTCTGTCGAGGCTCCTCGTTGTCGGTTTGCAACGTTTCTTGAGGCAGCTCTATTGCAGTGTCATGATCCCATGGACCGGTGCCTCTCTGCTGTCTGTTTGCACCATTGTAATCCGGTGGACCGATGCCTCTGTTGGATCTTTGTTGGCCGATGCGGTTAGATTTTTGTTGGCCGACGTTGTTGGATCTCTGCTAGCTTCGACGAGCAGATCTTGCATGATCTGCAATATTCTATATGTGGTTCTGACTACAACAGTCGAATCTGAGTTGTCATTCTTTTATGTTTTTATGGTTGCTTGCAAATGATTTCATATGTGTTTGGTGCAGGTATGTGAGCTGTGGAGGAGAGTATGAAGTACATTAGGCTAATTCATTGCTAACATTCTTGTTTGGTGTAGTAGATTTCATTCCCCACATCTGACGAGCATTTCTATGCTTTGTCAAATGTTTAAGGGGTTTATTAACAAGTAAATGGGGGCTTATCATTTCAGTCAGCTCATAGCTGTACCAAAACAATGCATGCAAGGCTCGTTTTATTTATGCGTGTGTGTCTATTTAAGTGCTCTTGTAATGTAGATGAGTCTTGCTGGTTGGTGTTGTGAAGGTCTCCCTCTTTGCTTATGAGTCTTGTGGGTTGTGGTCCATTCATTTCAAACGTCAAAATGGATGACTCTGAAGGTCTAGAGCTTTCGTAACTCTTGCCTGAGAGAAGTGCTTCTATTTGAACTTTTGCTTGTTTTGAAGGCAGTCTCCTATTCGTTCTGCCCGTGCTTGCTGTCCTCTTTGCGAACTTCATCTAAGCTGACAGAAATGTTGGGCTGTCTCATGTTCATTCTGCCTGTGCTTGTTGTCATCTTTTCGAAGGTTTGCTCGCTGCATAGTGATACTGATGGAGTAGCTTTGTCTACCTCTCTACGTTGTTGTGTGTCCTTGTTCAAAAGTCTGTTTGTTGTTCTAGTTCATTTGCTATATGGTGGCAGTAAGAGAGTAGTACTACTTTTGTATTTTGTTTTGAACTTGTACTAGGTCTACAGGAATACTTTGTGAACTGTGCTGGTGTGTTTCTGTGATAATGCAGCTTGCCTAAACCTTTAATGGTATCATTTTACTCCGTTGTGGTTAACTATTAGTTGAATGGTTTGCTTGCTTGAGTAGGTATTTTAGGAGCCCCCAACATTTATACATTCCTTTCGAAATAAACATTTCTAAACTTGTCCATTTCAAAAATTATTGTCCTTTGTAGAGGAAGAAGGTATTTCTTTGTCAAAGTTGTATCTTATTATTTGGATATGTAATATACATGCTTTCACAAGCACTCACTTTTTTAATACAAATGCCATTCTTTCGATTTTTAAAATTCAGTTAGTTTAATATTCTCTTTTGTAGCTATTTCAATTCCAACACTAAGTTCCTTATTGATAAGTTTAGTAATACATTTGGGCACTTTTTTAAGTCATTCTTGTTTGAATTATGTAGGTTAATTAATGTCTTTTTTAGGTGTTTTATTTCAGTTAAGCAAGCATGTATATTATAGTTATAGTTTTAAACATGTAATTTACAGCAACTAAAAATTGGCGCATGCCTTGAATGAACATTCTTCACTTAAATGCTGATAGTATTCTATAAATAAAGATATTGAACATAGCACATTTTCTCTATATTTGTATGATGGAGATGTTAAACAGTTGTGTTCTGTGTCATAAACATAATTTTTTATTCTTGTCCCATTCAATTATATTTGTTAGATACTGTATTTCTGCATACCAGAATACATCACCATTCACATAAAAAATTGTAGATTTTTTTTTTAAAGTCTTCTTCTCTCTGTCTATCAGCACATCATTAAAATTGTAGATTTTTAAAAAATTCTTTTTCTCTCTATTTATCATCAGCAGATTAGAATACATGAGTAGATCAATTGAAACTTTAGGTTTAAAAAACATCTTGCAAAAGTGTTACTGCTATTTTCCATAGATAAATACAATATATAGAGTTATTAGCATTGAATATGATTTCCTAATGATGATATTGTAATGTAATAAAAAAGGAGCCTAAAGGGAGGAACCAACCCCATTCAGAAAAGGAGCAAGAAGGGCCGAGCCTGCAACTAGGAAGCAATTAGTGTTTGCCTCCAAAGTTCTTTTTTTGCTTAACCTTGCAATATATATTTTCCTCTTTTGACATGATTTTAAACATGAAGATGTTCTTCTCAGAAAATTGTTCTTACATGAATTAACACATCTATTTTCAAATAGAACAACTAAAATGAATTATAACTAGTCATTGTGTAACATCCATATCAATGAAAACTTTGTCTCCCAATTTCCTAATAATAAGTGCATCTTAATAAACTTTCTCATTTCCATACAAGCTCTTAAAATACATGTGCTTCGTAGACTTACCAAAATCTCGGAGACCAACAATGAGGAATTCAATACAAAGAACAATTCATTCTTTGACTCCCTCAATCTACCTAAAATTTATCCAACATTAACAAGTGCAAAAGCATATCATATTCGCTTGCAAAGAGAAGACTTCCTCTTCTCTCCATATAACATCTTTTTAATGTCCACCTTGACAGAGGTATCTGCATTTAAAATAGAATTGTTTCACAATAGCGATGATATTGGCTATTTTTGCTTTGAAAATGTTAATTTAGGGGGCAAGAAAGAACTAATTCAAATTACAATACAATATCCCCACATGAACATGTTTCCATGCACAACAAGTACTAATTTTGATAGAAGGAAAATATGGAGTGGTCAAATGGAAGCAAGTTTGAGCAGTATTTTCTTAGAAGGAAAAAACAAGTCAATCAAAGAAATGATGAACACCATGAAAACTCTTTACCCTACAATAAATATATCTTACACCTCGATTAGAAGGAAAGTTTCACAATTAAAAAAGACACTGACTGAAACAAAAGACAATGAGTGTGTTGAAGCATTGGAAGAAAGAAAACACTAGTGTTCAATCCACTTCTACCTTGCGAATAAAAAGAAAACGAGGAGGTTCAATCACTATTGATGAAAATATCAATGAAGAAATTTACATCTTGTTCCATCATTATTTAAAAGATGTTAAAAAATACTTAAAACAAATAAAGGACACACCAATAAATGATTGCTACTCTTGCGAAAGATTGGTTTTTGGAAAAAATAGGATCTATCTTTCAAAACACAAATTCGATTGGATTTGTTCCAAAAGAGGAAATGCAAATACATTGTACAAGGAGAAGGCATACAAAATTTATCGTGATTGTAATACATCAATAAGGCTCAATTCAATTCCCAAGTACTTTATGCTAACACATATCGCTTTTAATGAACCATTAGTTCCAGTCAATCAACTGACCGAAATTGAAGAGCGTCTAGTCGCCCCCAAGATCGTGTTCACACAAATCAAAGAGTTGGGATTCAATGGGCAACTGGGAGTCTCTAGGAGCATCGTGAATGTTGTAGCTAATATAAAATAAAATCCAGCATGTTCTTCCAAGATTTTTGGAGGACGAAGCTTCAATAACAATAGGAATTAAGAAAAAACTAGAATATAAATCCACTTATGCAATAGGCAATGTTTGACCAAAATTCTAATGAGAGCTCTTAAAGCTCTCATAGACAAACCTTTATATATAGAAAACAATGTGACGATCAACCATGAGTGGTATAAACATGTATTAGAAATGGAGCAACTTCATTTCCATACAAACTCAATAGAAAGTATAATTAATACTCAAGACAATGAGTAAAATGCCAATATTGAAACGAACACGTTGATTCACAATATCTTGAGTGCAGAACAAATTATTAAATATGAAACAAAAGTGACTTACGTTGCACCAGGGGAGAATCAAAAGCCTTTGGGCCTTTTTCAAGAATATCATAGCAAAGAGATGAATTTTCCAACACTCTTCTTCGGATGTCCTAGACATGTTGATAATGACAAGCTAACTTATTTGGACATTGTGAAATGAGATCATGCACAAGTCTTTGAAATTCTCCCACAACATTGCAAACTTGTTTTCAAATCAATAAAAGTTCTCACACATCAAGTTATGCAATCCATATGGGTGCGATTAAGAAAACGTATGTTGCAAAACAAAGTGTTGTGTGCTAAGGATGTGAAGAACAATACTAACATAGAGAGCATACTAAAATTGAGAATAGGCTATCGAGACTTTGACAGCCTCCGAACCTCTCGTAACTACAAGGAAAAACTTAGGAAAGAAGATTTTGCAATGATGAGGCAGTTAGGGCCACCGGCCTTCTTCATTACATTCTCGTGCACACTGAACGACTATGGAATCCACTAGTGAACGCTCTACAAATAAGATATGATTCTAACACAAGCGATGTTAACGAGGCCCCCATAAATAGGAAAATCATCCAACTAGTCCGACAAAATCCTACATTGTGCGCTAGGTACTACATGCACAAGCTATAATTAATGTTATCTCTTCTCTTAAAAGACTCTAGAGTCTACAATACTAGGAAATGTTGTTGATTACTTCTCAGTAATTGAATTCCAAAGTAGAGGGAGCCAGCATGAACATGGAATTCTCTCAGTAAAGAGTGCACCAACATACAATTCAAAAAACAAGCTAGAATTGATAAATTTAATAAACGAATACATCACATGCGACAATAATTTCTTAAATGAAAACATAAAAGAAATACAAACATATAAACATACAGCAACATGCGCAAAGAAAAGAAAGAAGAATTTCCCGTTTCACTATCCAAAACCTCCCTTGAATGAGACACAATGATCCTTACCCCACTAGACAACAAAGATAGAGCTATATACCAACAGTTATACCAAAAAATACAAGAACAAATTAGGAAGTGGGAACCAAACACAACAATATCGTGCAACGATTGGTTGCAACAATTGGACATGGACTTGAGGTCATATATAAAGTCCTTACAATCTACGATCACAAAGACAACATTATTTTTTAAACATTACCCAAAAGACATATTCCACTAATGCATTCAAAAAAATAATAATATACTTATGGCAATTTAACATGGATATACAATTCATTATGGATCCCTATGCAGCAACATCCTATTGCATGTCATACAAGACTAAAATGGACAACACAATAACAAAAACATTGAAATATACAATGACAACATACATGCAAGAAAGCTCCACCACACAAGAACGCATGAGGAAAATGGGCAATGCATTCCTACACTCGCAACAAATGAGTGCACAACTTGCTTCCTTCATTACTTTATCTTTACCTTTGCATAGATCCACATGAGATTTCCAATTCATCAATACAAATGAGAAAGAGAAGAGAGAATTCTTGCTAAAACAAAAGAACATGCTACAAAAACTTCCCAATGACTCGACAGACATATCTTCCGAATCATTGATTGACAAATATATCAGAAGAGCTCACATGGACAGCATATGTCTGGTAACATTCGCATCAGAGTATAATCACTCAGGAGACAACTGCAAAAAAAGGAAAAAGGAAAAATTGTTAAGGTTCGTGAAGTTTAATAAATTCAAGGATCCGGACAATTACTACCGCGAACAATTATTGCTATTCTACCCTTTCAAAAAAGACGAGAACCAAAAATTGCTAATACATGGAAGCTGGCAAATAGCATGCCATGTAAGAATAAAGACAATAGAAGATAATAGGATGAAAATGATGACAATATAGAAGAAGAGAATATCGCAAATGATACAACACAAAAAGATGATAATAATAACAATAACAACTATTGTATGCAAAATGAAAGCTACAAAGAATACTATGACATTGGATTGGACATGCCTACATTGCAAAAGCAAACAAGAATAGACCATTTCGTAATAAGCATAAAACAACAAATTTTGATGGACAACAACGAATACTTTCAAAATCTATGCTCACTAAACAAAGAACAAATATCCATGTTTGATGATGTTATGATACGAAAAAGGCTTGATCCTTCTATCAAGTTAAATTTGTTCCTCACGGGAGGTGCAGGAATAGGGAAAACATACTTGCTCCTTCTACTTTCTTCGATACTACAACCAAAACTAAATGGACATTAACCTTGACTTGCCAAAAGTTGTAATGCTTGCATATACAGGAAAAGCAGCACGAAACATCAATGGCAACACAATACACTATGCGTTGTATCTACCCACACATACCAAAAACCTAACGTCTCTTCTAAGAGAAAAACTTGACACACCAACATCACTATATCAACAAGTGCAACTCATTGTTTTTTACGAGATTTCATTGATAGGAAAGAGAACTATGGACTTTGTAGACCTAAGAATGAGAACATTGAAGCGTGAGTACTCCGAATACTTTGGGAACATCGATGTGATCACTTGCAGTGATTTTTATCAAGCTAAACCCATGAAAGACTCTTGGGTTTTCAAAAAAGAAGAAGATGACATGCAATCCATGGCAAACACATACTGGCACACAAAACTACAATGCTATGAACTAAAAACTACAATGAGACAAAACAACAACAATTTCATAAATGCTTTGAACTCCTTCAGAGATTGCACACACGCAGAAGCTCAAGTAAATCACGTTCACAAAAATTGCTTATGCCCAATTCCAGAAGATCACATGTTCCCACACCTATTCTACATGAACTCCAAAACAAAACACAATAAAAAAGTATTGGAACTATCTTGAGGGAAAAGGCACACTTTCAAGGCCATTGATCACTTCTCAGAGAACATATGCACAAAATCAAAACTACTAGAGGATCTAAAGGTTACAAATGGACTACATACAACAACAGAAATAAAAGAAGGCATATTAGCTGAACTTTGCTCTAGTAATATCAACCAACAAGACAGACTAGTAAACGGAGCAAATGGAATTTTCATAACATCGACCACTCACAATGGAAAACAAATAGCATGGATACTATTTCCACATGAAGACACTGGCATGCAAACTAGAAAAGAAAACCAGCAAGCATACACAATGTGTATTAAAAATCAATGGACACCAACAATTAGAGTGACAAAAGAGTTCAAATTGGTCCATCAAAAACAAGCACACTCACACATGAGCAATTCCCAATACAGCCAACAGCAGCAGCACGAACTATCCATAGAGCTCAAGGACTAATAATGGAAAAAGTTGCTTTCTCGCCAAAAGCAGTACATGTGCGTGGCTTGGCATACATAGCTTATCAAGTGTTAGAAGTATAGAAAATTTATACTTGGTGGAGCTGTTGCAATTTAATAACTTCAATGTGGACAATGACGTGAAGAAAGAAATGGATCTCGCCTCACCCATCAAGCATCTTACAAGACAATATTGCAAACATGCTTGCAGGATATATGCACTAACACAATACTCATTCAGTCTTTGAACAAAAGATCCCTTGCAAAATATGACAAAGATGCGAAAGCAACAACCCATCTAATGGAATCTGACGTCATTTGCTTCTGAGAAACATGAATAAAAATACTAGAAAAATCTTCAATTCAAACTTCGTGTCAATCACTAACTTCTCACACTCTGGATCATGCACTCGTTTGCAATGGTATAAGAATTGATAGTTTCGAGACTCACAATGACAAAGGAATAGAAATTACAAGCATCGATATTCAGAAAACAACAAATAAATACACCATCATGAATGTGTAGAGAGACCATCTACAAAATACAACTTATTCATAGCCTACCTACAAAAAATACTAGCCAAGGCAAAAAACAAGGAATCTAATACTATATTGGTTTTTACCATTGACATGTTGCAACAAACCTTGAAAATATGATGCACACCTTAAACTATAAATTACAATTTAAAGAGCGAACAACTTCTCAATTAGATCACATATGGACCAACAATGCAAATCCAAACACAGATATATAGCAAGACCAGATGGCAAAAGTGTAAGCATAGTATATTTACATCTCGATAGTAGAGTATGCTTTCAAGGAGAGTCAGAGTTTGTCAACTCAAATGCTCGGGAAACAAGGTGGCAAACCACTAAGTCCCTACTTAGTGCGCTTAGTGGTAGTTATGTGTATATGTATGCGATGAAGTGATCACTCCAATATCAAAAGTTGTTCCTGAACTTTTAGAGACGGTATTTACTACAAGGGTTTGTTGGCCCTGCAAAGGGTCTTAGGGTAATGTCGGTTTTTTGGGTTGGGTTAGTAAAAGTGGGGGTTTGTGAGTAGTCGGTCAAGTTGATCGGGTTAGTGGGGACTAGGGTTGGGTCTTAGGTTAATGATGTAGTTAGGAATGTTTGATCCAAATAGGAACTAACCCAGATCTTACTAAATTTGTTTGACCCAAATAGGAACTAACCTAGATCTTACTAAATTTGTTTTAGCAACTTCCTAAATTTGTTTGACCCAAATAAGAACTAACACAGATCTTACTAAATTTGTTTTAGCAACTTCCTTTCTTGGAAGTACTTAGTACCTACCCCCTTAGCCTTGCACAACAAGCAGTAGAAGAGCAGCAGGAGCAACAGTATTAGATGGTGAGTGATGAAGGTGAAGATTCCAAGCAAGGCTAGAGTGGTATCACCACCTTGTTCCATTTTGAAGCTACTGTGAATAACAAAGTTACCACACTTTGATTCTCGTAAAGATAGCATCCAGCCGTAGTCTATGAGCATTTCGCATCTAGAAATCTCTAAGAACCCAAAGTACTGCTACAACTTCTATAATAGACAGCCGCGGGGGACCTTCTTAGAGCGACGTCATCTTCAACAATAGTGATCTGTGGGCAGTGTTTCCTTGCCAAGAGCATATTGGGACCTTTATGTGGCTGTGCTATCTAGATGCTACTTTCCTTCGTGGCTTCCTCTCGTAGCAATTTTTTATTGCCAAGGATATTATGTGTCGCCTGTTCTTGAGGAGATTTGTGTAATAAGGATTGCTCTTTGCAAATCATTTACTATTGCATCATCTGAGATTTTCATAGCGACGATTTTCCTATCCTGATTGTATCTCTTCGAGGTAGCTCTCTCTTGTATCAGTCCATATCTCCATCAAAGTTTTGCCGTGACCATTCAACAGCTCTTTTGACTGCCACGACGTACAAAGATTTTGTGCTAAGGATTTAAAGTCTCAAATAAGTTCCTTATCTCGTAGGTTTGAATTTGGTCATCCTAGGAGTTGACTTGTCTATAACCTGGTCAACCCATGGGTTGACTAAGCTATTTTAAGTGCCGATGGGAGAAGGGGCACCTAGCATTTCAGGCCACATGCAGAGAATTGACAGTTGTCTTTTTTTTACAGAATTGTTTAGACCACATGTTGGTTGTTTTCTTACTCTAAGAAAAAATCAAAGTTCATCAAAATCTTCAAAGTATGCATTATCTCTTTCATGTCTTGAGTACCTATGGCTCAAGATATTTATATTGGCAAGTGCTTTAACATATGGCAAATTTTTTCTCTCTCGATTATCAAGAGTGTTTTGCCATGTATTCATGGGAGAAATCAATCTAGAGAGTGCATGCATGAGCTCATGCTTCTGCATCTTGCTTCACAGACTCGTCCATTCTTTTGGCGAGATCTCCATAGAAAACCATCTGTGAGATTTGGAGAGGTCGCTATGATAGTGACAAATTTATTCTTGACTCTTATTATGTTTTGTATCCTCATGCACATGATATCTCTCTTGTAAAGGAATAGACACTACCATGTCATGACAAATGACATTGGTAAGAACTTCCTATAAATTCATATACCAATTTATGTATGTGATAGAGACATTGATGTTATAGGATGCATTACAACCATAGAGTCATCAACACACTACCCTCTTTATGTAGTGAGTTGCATTATTACCATGTCTCTTCTAAAGTCCAAAACCTTGTAAATAAGTCTGTAACCGATAAAGGCTTTTCATAGTTTTTATCATATGATGTTAGTGCAATACTCATACCTTCGTATTGAAGGGGAGTGCTAAGAATTAGACATCGAGTTTATTAGAGGGGTCCACATTCACGTGATTGGTGGAAGTGGATATCAAATAGGTGTTGGATGTGGATGATGGAGACTTGGTTCCTATTTAGTGGGTGGACATGCTCTTGTATTGTGTGGATCATCCTATCCCTCCATTTTGAGGGTGATAGATAATCTAACTTTGATTGGCTCCTATTGTGTTGGTCTCACCACGTCCTCCCTCCTTCTCCCATGTAAGCTTTCCTCTTCTTCCATTAAGGACTCTAGATTTCAACACCCTACAGCCTTTCCTTAATGAGCTCCATAGATGATGCCAAAATCGTTGCGTGGAGATGTTGCCAAAACTCCTCTGATGACATTGATAAAACTATTTGGGCAAGATTTCTCCTTAACTAACACACCTTTACTGATGATTATTCCATAAAGACCCGGAGATATTTCTTGCAATAGAAATCAGATGCTCTAAATGCATTTAAAACTACTTGTGGAAAAACAAATTTAAAAAATAATCAAAATCCTCTGCTGTAATCGAGGTGAATACAAATCAATTTGAGTTCAATTTCTGTTATGGAAAAAGACAGAAATACACTCTAGAGTAGAATGGAGTGGCATAAATGAAAAGTATATTCACCACAAAATTACCATAATGTGTGTGAAGAAAATTCCGAGGCCATGTTGGGCAAAAGTGTGAGAAATAGCTATGCACTTGATGAATAGAAGTTCTAGTTCTATCTTGAAAAACATAAATCTAGAAGAGAGGCATTCACAAGATCCAAACCCTTTGTTGATCATTTGAAACTCAAAAGAAGGCTAATAATATCTAGAGATGTCATTATTGATGAGACTTTATCAAATCACCCTACACAATCTCGCTACCTTCCCTCCAACTCAACATACCATTGCCCCACACAAAGGAGCACTCTCATTTTGGTACACCTCAAATCCCTCTCTAATCCCTTGAAATTAGGAAACACTAATTGGAGGCCCTTTTGAGACCCCATTTCTCCCCTAATCGAAAATTCTTGTTGTGTTTTTTATGTGTGAAGAGATTGAGTATGCTTCCTTGGATGCCATATTAGCCATTGCAAGATATTTATAATTTTTGTGCAAATGCTATGCAAGGTGTGCCACTACATCTTTCAATATCATTTAGCTTTCACAAGAAGAATCTATTTTTGTAGATCGGAGAAGTGAAAAGCCGTATGTGGAATTTCTCCTCTCAATATGTAACATTTGCATAAAAAATTCTTGGAATGCACAATGACAAAGTTGCTTCCTTATGGGTGTATTTGTAAGTACTCCATTAAGTTATCCTTACTGTTTGCATGGATGATATTTTAAGAAAACAAATTCTTTTGCATGAGTAACATCTATGTATAGGACTACCTTCTAAAGCTTCAATTTAACATCACACTTGGTTGCTCATTATTCCAAAAATTTATCCCACACGGTTGCTCCCTATTCCAAAAATTGCTTTGTATGGAAAAAATGAGACCGAGGATCCTTTTGTAACAATTGCTTTGTGCTTCCATTTGTGTGTTTTTTTAAGACAAGAACAATTTTTCCTTCTTCAAAAGATATTTTTGAGTATGTACTATATCACATGCTCGTATTCATGCACAATTGGGAATGATATTCTCAATTATGTTAATAGGAAAGTGCATGAATACATGCATGCAGTACAACACACACTCAAAAACTATTCAATATAGCATCTTATAGTTTATACTCATATAAAAAGGTTTGTGTGTTAAAGTCCCTCCATTTATTGTATTTTCCACTTTTCATGTCCTTAACATTGTTTGCTCTCCCAAAGGATGTGATTTTAGTGCTGCATTGAATTGGATCCACAATTAAACACTTCTTATACAAATTAACATAACCACCAAAGTAATTCAAACCACTTATTTACTTTAAAAGTAATACAGTTTTGGTACTTAAATGGGTAAAGCTTACATATTCATACTTTGGTTTTTAGCCTATGTGCAAGCATAGAGTAAAGTAAGACTCCATCATCAACATTGATAATCCAAAGAATCACTGTGATAGCTCAATAAAATAGTGCTTAGTATAGTGATATACAAAGCGAAGGAAAGTAGAAAATGCACTGCAACTACCATGCTCATCACGGACACGATACAAGATTTCATTAAAAATGCTAAAAGATGTTCCCATGAGAGAAAAGAACCTCAAAGGTGGAATTTTCTACACCTTGCATGCCATTTGGGAGCAAGGTATCGAGGGTTCCAACGAGACCACCAAGAGACGAGCACTTCTACAAAGCATGGCCTAAAGAGCCCTCCATGCAAGGACACTTGCTCTTGGGTTACCATAGGTAGTGAGCCAAGACTTGAAAAAGCACGCTATAAGGCAACTAGGATTCTTATTGAGTGCCTCATGGATACTTAACTCTTTGTGGTTTTCCAAGCATTTAATAGATAATACTACAACGTATTAAGAAGTTTTCTTAAATTGAAGGTGAGCTTTTCAAATGTTGCCAAGAGACTTCTTTTGCAAAATATCTTGCTCAAGGCATAAGGAAACCACAAAGGCTAATGAGAGGAAGGCTATCCTTTGAATCTTAAGTTGGGCTTTGATACCAAATACAACAATCATTATTCAAGATGCCATACTGACCTAAAACGAGTGTTTTAATCAAGACCTTGAGTAGAATAGGCCCCTTGTTTGCTACCAAAGCAAGCATGATTCAAATGGACATACCTAACCCAAGCTTACAATTGGATCGTAAGACCCTTGTTCTAGCCATTGAAGCAAACATAATTCAAAAGGTCATACATAACCCAAGACTACAATTTTGATCAAAACCTCAAGTAGGAAACGTTCCTCATCATATTGTCCTAGCTATTCAAAGAGTCCTATGACCATTGCAAATGAGACCCTTGGCTTGTATTTATAGAGGGTAAAAAAAGTCTCAATGAAAACAGTAATAGCTAATGACAATCTTAAATGAGACCCTTGACTTGTATATATAGAGGGTAAACATAGTCTCAATGAAAAGAGTCATAGCTAATGACAATCTTAACTCTCCTAGCTCTTAGCTATTCAAAGCATCCCAATTGTCTTTATCAAGGCAATTATGTTGAATGTGCCTAGACCTCATGCAATGCTAGTTCAAGTCTCAAACTTGGGCACTAGCTGCAAGTTTCGTCCTAGAAGCATATAGCAAGGCGGAAAGAGACGACATGGAGGTGGAAGAGCAAAGTTTGAACCTAGCATCCATCAAAACTTATAATAGCAAACAACCATTACTATGGCAAGCAATTACATGGCTACCACAAGCAAACCAACTCAATATTAAAGGAAGCCATGTAGCACAACACACAAAGATGGCTAGCTTTTGTCCATACCCCTCAACATTGAAAAGGAAATGTTAGTAATCTAAGCCAACATAGACACATTCGCTCTTTGTGAGGTCTAAGAGATAATATTTATCCTTTTAACTTTGAAAATATGATATATTGTCTTATTATTATGCTCCATAGTTCTAACAATGCATAATAACCTTCTGTCCATTGAATAGAAAGAATTGCATGCCAAAATCTCTGAGGTCAAATGTTTTTGCTTCAAGAACTTCACCCTTTCATTAAGGCATTGTTGGGATGTATAGTTAAGTCACTATTGGGCCACATGCTCAGATGAGAATTCAAAATATCCCTTAAAAAGTTTTCACTCGAGAGAGGCTTTCAAGCATGCATGCAAACTATCTTCAAGATCTCACAAACATGTAAAGTGAAATGAAAGAGACAAATGCCCATGTGCCAAAGAGCAAAAGAATAGGTCAAGTACTAACCACACCTCCTCGCCGTAATATGCTCAAACTAGCAACACATTCCACACGTATAGAATGGGGTACAAGTGGCTCCATTTCTCCCATGGGATGAAAAAGCAACCTTCAAAGAGGACAAGCTTCTGAGCCATGCAATTTCACTACTTCATGTAGCGTGCGTGTACACACATATGAGTTCATGTATGCATGCACGTGAGTTTCAAAATGACTACAGTTAGAGGATTGCCAAGTCATTCAAAACTTGATCATAATACTACCTTCAATGCTCCAGCACCCTTGTCGAATGCATTGCCGTAATAAATGCAGCAAGACTGCCTCAGCCTCGGACTGTGGGCAACACGAAAACACAAAGAAGAACAAAGACTATGTGGTTGTGAAATGCGGCTATGAAGCCTTGGCCAATCGGTGCGCAAAAAGAACGTACAACCTATAAAAACCTTGAACAAACTATGAATACACAGCTGAAGAGAATATTAGTCAAACACGTCTGATTGATGTCTCACTGTTGATGTTAGTCCACCAGCCAGGATAGTGACCTGGGATGTTGATGGTAATCAACCAGCCAGGATAGCGATGAGAACTTGGCACACCTGCTTACATCAAACAATGCCTTGGCAAGACCAGCAAGCTCCAGATCATGACCAAACACTTATGGCTTCCTTCGAGCTCACAAGTACTCAATAAAGGTTCTTCACCTCACTCTGGCCACTTCACAAGAACTATGGGAATCTCTTGGTCATCATGAACAAGCTTCTGCCTCGGGAGTCGGAAGTACCATCAATCTGCCAAGAGCAAGAGTACCATCAATCTGAGAAGGGCAAGAATACCAGAATCCTCATAAACTACTTTTGAAGGTCAAGCCTCCACTTTCAGATGGTGGAATCGAAACTGCACATGCCTTCCTACTGTATGGAAGCATGAGCTGATACTAAAGAGAAACACATTAAAGACTTACACGAACGAGTATCTGGATGTGAATGACCAGAATCCAGAAGTCCCAATTCTCCATCTTCTGAGCAGTCCATCCAGGTTCATAGGCCTCCAAAAATGCTTGTTTTGATTTGTTTGGAAGATCATGAGGGTGCACAAAAGGAACTCCTGCTGGCCATCCTATCTGAGCACGAACTGCTGCACAAGGGCTGTCCAAACTTGAAATGTGCTGTTCTTCACAGTCCTTAAGACTGCAGAAGCGAATTTTAATACCCTTTGCTGTCTGCTATCTCTTGCACTTTTTCTTTGAGAACCCTCTGTGCCTCTAGCCGTAATCTCTTAGAAGGGGCTAGTGGCTTCCCTCTTGAAGCCTGTTTCTTACGCTTCAATGCTATCTTCACAGCTCCTGCAAATGAGATGAACTTCACATCAGATACTCAAAAGAGCCTTACAACGTCTGCAACAATCTCTTCACCATACATTATAAATTTACCATCAACCGATGCTTGGAAGCCATAATTTGAAAAGCCAGGCCTACCAACAATTTGATCCATTGGATATGTTCTCTGCATAGAGTCGAGGACTGCAATTGGCTGCTGAAAAGGACCCGCAACGCCATGGCCTGCTGCTGTCATGGCAGATGAATGGAGAATTGCTGAAGGTCTGGACAAAAGCTTATAAGAAATAGAGCACCTGCCATACATTTGTGCATTAGTGGTGGCAACTTCAGTTCGGAACACAGCTGGACTGATATAACCCGCTGTAATTGATACAGATCCTGTGTATACAACCGTATCCCGAGGCCCAAGATCCCCATCTACGAGTAGCCACTGGCCATGCACATCCCTTATACGTAGTCCTGTTTTATCAGACTTCACAAGAGTCAACAACCCTTTATCTAAATGTGGCTCATGATCATCAACTTTTGGCATGTGGCCCTGATCTGCCCCAGATAATGCTACACCAAGATGGCCACCATGAACCCCTGGTCTCCCGTGACAGCAGAGTGAAAGCACAGATGTGGAGCACTCACCACTACGCAATGGAACATTGTATCTAGCCAGCGATTGGGCAAGTACGGTAATTGCATCCTTGTACCTATCTGAAGGTAGTCCATCTTCTCCAATGAGATCAATCATCCTCACCCGACCAGGACATGGCAGTCCTGTCCCTGCCATTGCACCCATTCACAGCATTTATTTATTATACACCTTCTCCTGAGTAAGCCTGGCACTTCTTGATGTAATAATGAGCCCAAGGTCTAGTTAATAAACGTTCAAGGCCTCCGAATAGAAAGCCCAAAGCCTTCATTGCCAAAATTTTGGCCACACCCACTGAACTTTTTAACGTGTAGTTCCCACACCAATACCATTTATCATTGCAATGGCTTTCCATTCCTCCAATGGGACGAAAAAACAATCGTCAAAGAGGACAAGCTTCTGAGCCATGCAATTTCACTACTTCATGTAGCGTGCGTGTACACACATATGAGTTCATGTATGCCTGCCCGTTGGCAACCACATGCATGCATGTGAGTTTCAAAATGACTACAGTTAGAGGATTGCCAAGTCATTCAAAACTTGATCATAATACTACCTTCAATGCTCCAGCTCCAGCACCTGCCCCTCTCCTTGTCAAAGGCATTGCCGTAATAAGTGCAGCAAGACTGCCTCAGCCTCGGACTGCGGGAAACACAAAAACACAAAGAAGAAGAACGACTAAGTGGTTGTGAAATGCGACTATGAAGACTTGGCCAATCGGTGCGCAAAAAGAACGTACGACCTATAAAACCTCGAACAAACTATGAATACACAGCTGAAGAGAGAATGAGTCAAACACGTTTGATTGATGTCTCACTTATTTTTGACACATGTTGATGGTAGTCCACCAGCCAGGATAGTGACCTGGGATGTTGATGGTAGTCAACCAGCCAGGAAAGCGATGAGAACTTGGAACACCTGCTTACATCAAACAATGCCTTGGCAAGACCAGCAAGCTCCAGATCATGACCAAACACTTATGGCTTCCTTCGAGCTCACAAGTACTCAATAAAGGTTCTTCACCTCACTCTGGCCACTTCACAAGAACTAGGGGAATCTCTTGGTCATCATGAACAAGCTTCTGCCTGGGGAGTCGGAAGTACCATCAATCTGAGAAGGGCAAGAATACCAGAATCCTCATAAACTACTTTTGAAGGTCAAGCCTCTACTTTCAGATGGTGGAATCGAAACTGCACATGCCTTCCTACTGTATGGAAGCATGAGCTGATACTAAAGAGAAACACATTAAAGACTTACACGCACGAGTATCTGGATGTGAATGACCAGAATCCAGAAGTCCCAATTCTCCATCTTGTGAAGCAGTCCATCCAGGTTCATAGGCCTCCAAAAATGCTTGTTTTGATTTGTTTGGAAGATCATGAGGGTGCACAAAAGGAACTCCTGCTGGCCATCCTATCTGAGCACGAACTGCTGCACAAGGGCTGTCCAAACTTGAAATGTGCTGTTCTTCACAGTCCTTAAGACTGCAGAAGCGAATTTTAATACCCTTGCTGTCTGCTATCTCTTGCACTTTTTCTTTGAGAACCCTCTGTGCCTCTAGCCGTAATCTCTTAGAAGGGGCTAGTGGCTTCCCTCTTGAAGCCTGTTTCTTACGCTTCAATGCTATCTTCACAGCTCCTGCAAATGAGATGAACTTCACATCAGATACTCAAAAGAGCCTTACAGCGTCTGCAACAAACTCTTCACCATACACTATAAACTTACCATCAACCGATGCTTGGAAGCCATAATTTGAAAAGCCAGGCCTACTAACAATTTGATCCATTGGATATGTTCTCTGCATAAAGTCGAGGACTGCAATTGGCTGCTGAAAAGGACCCGCAACACCATGGCCTGCTGCTGTCATGGCAGATGAATGGAGAATTGCTGAAGGTCTGGGCATAAGCTTATAAGAAATAGAGCACCTGCCATACATTTGTGCATGAGTGGTGGCAACTTCAGTTCGGTGCACAGCTGGACTGATATAACCCGCTGTAGATTGATACAGAGCCAATCCTGTGTATACAACCATATCCTGAGGCCCAAGATCCCCATCTACGAGTAGCCACTGGCCATGCACATCCCTTATACGTAGTCCTGTTTTATCAGACTTCACAAGAGTCAACAACCCTTTATCTAAATGTGGCTCATGATCAAATTTTGGCATGTGGCCCTGATCTGCCCCAGATAATGCTACACCAAGATGGCCACCATGAACCCCTGGTCTCCCGTGACAGCAGAGTGACAGCACAGATGTGGAGCACTCACCACTTCGCAATGGAACATTGTCAAGAAGATCAGCGAAACAGAAACTCTGTAGGTCGAGGGACCGACCGATAGCATCCAAGACTTGGCGCGCTGCCCTTCCTAACAAAGCAAATAACTCAGGCAGACCTACGGGAGGCAGCTCTTCTCCATTTTGAGCTTCGGAAGGATATCCTGGCCGATAGTCATATACCTCATGCACATGATGAGCCTGAGCAAAGTAGCCCGAGGTTCTGTTCCAATCTTGGTGGTCACCTGATTGACAAGAATCAGGTCCTGGAACGGGTCTTTGATGAAAGAACATGCGAGCTGAGTCCAGTACACACCTTATAAGCACATCATCCCCTAAGGGGAAGTGGATTACAGCACAATTGTATCTAGATAGCGATTGGGAAAGTACGGTAATTGCATCCTTGTACCTATCTGAAGGTAGTCCATCTTCTCCAATGAGATCAATCATCCTCACCCGACCAGGACATGGCAGTCCCGTCCCTGCCATTGCACCCATTCACAGCATTTATTTATTACACACCTTCTCCTGAGTAAGCCTGGCACTTCTTGATGTGCTAATGAGCCCAAGGTCTACAGTGGCATACTCTCGAAAAATGCAGTTGAAACAAATCGGCGTAAATTATGCCGTCTACTGCGATAAGTTCATCAGGAGAAGTCGCAAGATCGAAGAGTTTTCCCCAAACTGCAACGAGCATTACTTTGAAGTTCTTTTCTTAAGGTAGTTACCGAAGGTGCTACCTGCAGTGAACAAGAAGAGGCTAATTGAAAAAATACCAGATACAGTGATGAAACCGACGAACGCAGACTTTTCTATCCTTCTTCATAGAGCTCAGAATCTACTAGCCAAGAAGCTCAGAAACGCGAAGCAATAATTGTTGCTACTAAACACAGTCGGTATCGTTCGAACGAAACGAGCTCGTGGAGACAACCACCTACGGATTCCCTTAGTTTTTCACTGTGCCGCTTCCAGAGGGGCGACTAACATGGGTCAATAATGCAATTCAAAAGGACGTGTCGGGGCCAGGCAAAAGGAAAGATAGCTCAGATTGAAACTCATGGGAGAAACGGCAAGAGCCAGAGCTCCCACGCATCAGGCCGTTTCATTCTTGGGCCAGGACCTGGGACCCGAGCTCAGGATCCCGGAAAAGAATGCCAAAAGAGCTTCGTCATGATCC
Organism: Dipteris shenzhenensis; assembly: GCF_047967505.1. Lineage (NCBI taxonomy): Eukaryota > Viridiplantae > Streptophyta > Polypodiopsida > Gleicheniales > Dipteridaceae > Dipteris > Dipteris shenzhenensis. The sequence goes on from NC_141626.1 coordinate 30,846,230, forward strand.
CAAAGCACGGTTGAATTCAACAACCGGGGTTGAATCTGGCGGATGGACGGAGAAACTCGTGTTGCAGCAAGAGAAAAGATTTGCTTCCGTGCGACGTTCAGGCAGGAGATTTGAAGGAAAACTTGGTGTTGAGTGTCGAAGCGCACAACCAAGTCCTGGTTGAGAAATGCACACTGATCTTGTGAGTTGCCAGAAGAAAAGCTTTGAATGCACAAGCACAACAGTGGTTCCGCTCTCTTGCTATGGCAACACAAATTGAGAAATTCCGCTGAATTTCTCCTTGCAATCAACGCGTGGAACAAGCATAAATCGTTTCGATTTTTGCTGGATTGCAATCTTCTGATCAAATTTCTTGCCTGAACGCTTGCAAAGACGATTACTCATTCTTTTCTCTTCAAGAAATCAAGAATTCAAGCTTCGACAAACACAGGGGCGAGCGAATTGCCTACTCACCAAACTCTCCTCTCAAGAAATCAAGAATTCGAGCTTCAACCCAACACAGGGACGAATATTTGTCTCCCATTCCATCATCACTGTCATCATCTGCACCAGCGCCACAGGAATCCCCATCTCTGCAGCTAAGATTCAGCTGAGAAATTCCTGAAAACATGTATAGAACCTGCATCGCTTGGGCATAACAGGGAAGATGACTCCATCCCAATCTCAATCTCCTGTAACAATTCCAAAATCAGCATCAGTCACCTTGCTTCTCTAAATTGGCACAAAATGTACCACACAATGATCATAATCATGTACGACAGTACGATTTGTAATCATCTGGCTTACAAAAACCATCAATTATCATCAGTTACAAAAATGTTGCGAGACAGAAGTTCATCAGTCTAATCATCTACAACAGCAACAATGGAATTATTCTTTCCAAAGATCAATCATCTACAACAGCAACAATGGAATTATTCTTTCCAAAGATCATCACCCTGATAATTTAACGTAGTGGAACAGAGAAATTGCCCTTTCCATGAATCATCATTGGCCTAGTGGAACAGGAATCTTCATCATTTCTCACATTCCTCACATTACATAAAGTCCCTCTCTTCACGTGTGTAGGTCCCCCTTGCTCAACAAAAAATGCTAATTTGCCGCATTGGTGCAGCTCCGGCGCCAGACCCACCTCTACGCTAGCTGCCCGCATTCGAATCCTGCTCACGACGCGCCCGAATCCTCCTCACGACAGGCACACAATTCCCAGTGCCCGCCGAGGGATGGGCATGTGTGTCATTACACACTAAGTGGACACTAGAAGATTAAACAAATGAGAATTTCACTAGGCGGAGATGTAGATTAGAAGAACCTTTAAATCCCCTCTCACTCTATCCTTCCATGATAGCATTCATTTAAGGACAACCTCACCCTTAGATTATAGGACAACCTTTAAATCCCCTCTCATGTCATCCTTCCATTATACCTATTCACTTAAGGCCCTTTCACAATCTCCATAGATAGAGAAATGCAGAACAAATGCTTAGGCATTTGCCTTTAGCACGCCAAAATGAGCACAAGTTGGAGAACTCCTGCGTGGTATAAGGTGCGTGTCTTGCTATTGGTTCAATTCCTAATGTCAGCAAACTTTGGGCGGCCTGGCTCCTCATCCCATGGGTGGCCCTTTTTTTTGCACGGCCCATTTTACCAACATGTGGAGACCACGTTCACTCATGCCCCTACCTGCCCACACTTGGGCAATCGAAGTGTAATAGCCCTTAGAGAGTGTAAGTCCCATGTAGATGTGCCCCTCATAGTTGACCATGGGTGGGTGGGTACATGAAAGAAAAAAAAAGCAAATTCACCCTTTCCTAATCTACCACGCCACATCTTATTTCATGCTCTAGCAAACAAGAGTGCACAAGCTAGTATAGCGGGCCCTCTTGGTTGCAAAGGAGGATTTTTTGGCTATTTCAATGGCAAGGTTAAAGCTTTGCAGGATGATACAAGGCAGTTTGAACAACTAACTTTTTTCAAACATTACATGTGGAAATTCACAAAGAGAATCCATTTCTCCATACCTCTTAAGAGGCAATGCTAACAAAAGAATGTGGCTTGTCACACCTAGTAGTCATTCCCACTCTTTGCCAAATGTCAAGCCACTTTCACGTATTTCAAGGGCCCATTTTCCAACATAATTTAAATTTGGGAGTTAGTGTGTTTTTGTCATCTATTTTTCCATGTCATGAATTAATTAACATTGTGAGTTGAAGCCAAAAAGTTGGCAATCCTTATTAACCCAATCCTCCTAAAGAATTTGAATACAATATTGTTGTTTAAACAAGTACATCATTAGTATCTTTAAGATCCTGATAGCATTGAGTTCTGTGTGAACCTTTGAAGCGCATGCCTAGTAGTGTCCAATGCTTTCAATCTTTAGTTACCCTCATCGTAAAGTACGTACATAAAAAGAACAAGAGCATAGGTTAGTTGCAAAAATGTATAGAAGAGCGTAGATGTAAATTCAAAAAATCTTCATGAAATATAAAACCATATAAATATTAGTAGAAATATACATAGCACATATTCACGCATTTAGATGTCTTGTATAGGTAAATGGTATAGGGGCAATGTGCTTCTCATAGTTTAGCTCCCTAGTTATCATCATTGCTTATCAATTTTTCGTTATTGTTTATGTACTAGTTATAAAAGATTTCAATGCTCTAAAGGGGTGGAAGCTTGGGCTTACCTTCAATTGAAATGTTGGAGCTATCAAAATAGATGTGATGCTTGGTCGTCCTCATGCTAAGCCTCAATTTGCATACATTTTTTTAATATAGTTAAATTGAGAGACTTCTCTCTCAGTTTTTAATATGCTAAGCCTCAATTTGCATAAATTTTTTTAATATAGTTAAATTGATAGACCTCTCTCTCTCTCTCTCTCTCTCTCTCTCTCTCTCTCTCTCTCTCTCGCTCCCTCCCTCCCTCCCTCCCTTCCTCCCTCCCTCCCTTCCTCTCTCTCTCTCTCTCTCTCTCTCTCTCTCTCTCTCTCTCTCTCACACACACACACACAATAATTTCGATTAGTAAATGTATCTCAAACACACAAACACTTATTTCTCTACACACATACACACACACACGTATACTTTTTCAACTATGAACTATTCTTTTATGTACCCCATGAAATCTCCCCCTTACACTCTCTTTTTAACCACCCCACACAAAGCACACTAACCTCCCATACCTCATCTAATCCCTTCTCAACCCATGCACTCATTCGCACCTCAATCCACTTGTGACTTAAAATTTTTTAAAATTATCTAAGAATCCATATGGTTGTCTATGTTCCTAGGTAAAGAAATAACAAGCCGGGGAAAGTAGGCACTACCTATCTACCCAAACGTAACTATGATGTTCTAACACCTAGTGTGTTTGGATGGTGGCAGGTAAGTGGACCCTGACCTCGAAACTTGGACTCTTAGGATTCGACATCTTTTTCCAATATTGTGTTTGTCAAACTCAATATTATTAAAAACTCTTAATTTTTTTGGGAATTTTTGCAAACTCTAGTTGTTGCATTTTCAACTTAGATGTCTCAAACATTTTTTCTTTATATGTTCCCTTTGTTTTAACTTTGAATCCATGGCTCAGTTATTGATGGGACTTTTTAATCTAAACAAGCATGCACGCACACACACACACACACATGCACGCACATGCACACGTGTGCACACACACCACACGCATGTGTGCAAGCACACACACATGCACACATGCACACATGCATGCACTAACACATGCACACACACACACATACACACGTGCAGATGTACCCATGCACACATGCATGTGCATGTGCATGTGCATGTGCATGATTATGCGTGTACATACATACACGCACATGCATGCACACAAACATGCACACATGCACATGCACATGCACGTGTAAGCATGTTGCATGCACACACACACACACGTGCATACACACGTGCATGTACACACACGCATACATGCACACATGTACACGCGCACACACTCTTGCACATGCCTGCATGTGCATATGCCTAATAGAGTGGTATCTACATTTGAATTATTCCACTAATTAGTATATCTCTTTTAATAAATGGAGAAAAACTTCGAAGGAAGATATGCAATAGTAGAAAGGCTTAATACTGTGTATCATCAGATGTGATAGCAAAAATGCTTAATAGTGTGTATTATAGGGTGTGAAGAACCAAACTCCACCCTAAGATGATTTTTGGTTACCACATTGTTAAACAAGATTTTGCTAACAGGATCCTTCAAGAGGAAAAAATTTTATGAGAACACAGATCATGTTCTCAAATTCCATGAATTAGTAACAAGTGGGAAAAACGTATGGATACCATCATTATTTTTAATGATTTTATCAGTGGGATTCTTCAAAAATTTGAATGAAGAAACTCTATATCTCATAGAAAAGTCCATTTTGTAGTTTATTTTACATAGTTATGCTGGTATACTTTCACATCTAGGAGCAATAGACACATAACCCCTTAGGTCAGAGTTAACCTTCATTTCTAGAATTCCTTGTCCCCCTCTAATGTCATATAATTCAAAATATACATCCTAGTTTATTACACAAGCACATGCATGCATGCGTGCGTGCGCAAACACACATACCCTTGGATTGGTGTCTTGTTGAAAGGGGAGCACATGATGCAAGAAAGGGATTACAACTGCAACTACACTTTCTCGAAAGAGGAAAATTGTAAGACACCCATGATTGATTAATGTTTAAAGGGTTAGGGTTCGCCTTCTCAGCCCTCTCCTTGTAACTCTTCCCTTGGATCCATATTAGAAGAGGTAATGGACTTCCCTACATTTATGGCTGGTGTGTGAGACGACTTATAAAAACATTAAAATGTTTGCAACACAAGCTATTTTGTATATAGCTTTTTAATTCTATGCATCACACATTGCTTTTATTTTACTGGCTAGAGCTGCTTATTTAACTGCTTTCTTTCTTTGCATTCTAATATGTTCCTGTTATGGGATATACTTGCTTATACTCTCTATTGGATTGCTCGGATATCTTAGTAAAAAGAGTGGGTTCTCACTCCAAAAAGATAGTTGTTATATGTTTGGAATATGATACTATTTATCTTTGGGAAAATGCATATCGAGAAAATCTACACTATTTTGTAGCTTCAATGTCTCCCCTTCATGGATTCTAGGATGAATTGTTCTAGTGAACATTTGAGTTTTCATGAGCTATGAATGTTTGGATTGGGGATTTCAAGGACTATGCATTTAGCCATGGAAGCTGCATGGTGATCCGAGTTTTCAGTCTTTAATAAATGTTTGGATTGAATACATTTGAGAACAGAGTGATTATGGGCTACATTGAGACATACGACTTACTTATTGGCTTCACGAAGTCGTACATCTTCTTATCTTGAAGTACTTGCTTGTTGTTGCTGATGAGCAATCCCTTGTCATCACAATGTTGAGCAACCTAAGCATGGAAAGCCGTATGCCTATGTCCCTTTCCTCACATAGTGATAAGAGAAGTTGAATGGCCCCTACATCTTTGAATTGCTAGTGATAAGAACTAGGTGAAATTATGATATTGTATTTATTAGGTCATGGTTTGCTTGCTAGAACTAGCTACTTATTTGCATGAAGATAGGAACTAGTTGTTTATTGTAGAACTCATTGACTAGACAAAGCGGCTTTGCCAGGAGCTAGTTGGCAAATAGTCTTTTCTTTATTTTCATCAACAGCTCCTATTGGAAGCTGGTTGTATGGTTTGTTTTAAGCATTAATAGAATTTACTTCTTCTTGCAAAAAAAAAAAGAGGCAACATAGACCTGTCCAAAGAAGGATTTGCAGGCTTTGATGAATAAAACCACTTCTCGTGTAAGCTAGGCACATTGATTAGACCTAATTGATGTGTTTTTCACTCCTTGGCACGTGCAATTTCAATAGCTTTATCAAATCAATGAGGATTCTTCAATGCCACCTTCAACTTGATATTTGGCATGAGTCCAACAACAAATTTCTCAATCTTAATCACTTCAAGTGGGACTTTCAGATGTAGAGAAGCCCTCCATTGCTACCACATCTCAACAAGCAATTCAAGTAGCGGTTCAATTCCTAATTTAGCATCTTGATTTTTGGTTCCGGACACATCTTAAACAAAACTTTGAAACCATATCGTGGATTGACCTTGCAAATAGTAGCCTAGGATTTCCAACAAAAATCCTAGGCTACTACGAACTCCAAGTTTTTTGATGAATCACAAAGCATCCTCATTAGGCATTCCAAGAAACTTGGGAAATCCTGGGCCATAAATCCTGGGCCATCTCTCTCTCTTGCCACAAATGCTACATAACTGACATGAGTAAAATTCTTGAGGAAACTCCCTGCCGAGAGCTCCAAAATAGTGACATGAGAACCAAAGGAGTATTGCTGACCTTTATGATAGGCCTCTAACACACAAACATATATCAAACATTAGAAAAGGACTGGCAACTCATATACTTCATCCGGCACATTCTACAACCAACACCATTGATTTTTGCTTCTGCAAACAGGAACAACGATCAAAGGAGGCTCTCATACACAAGGAAGACTATGGTCTAGTGCAAATTAGGAGGCTCTTATACACAAGGAAGACTCAGGTCTATGCAAAGTAGGATCACCACCCTTGTTCCATTCCCAAGACACTCACAACCTTCCTCCACTTCTCAAAAACATCATCTTTCCGACACCTTCCAGAACTAAACTAGGTTGCCTATCATAACCAGGATTTTCAACCTATTATCACATGGATTTGGACCCTGACTTCTCATAGAAAGTTGTAAAGCGCAATCTCATCTTTCCAAAAACCAAAAAGAGCTCCTAAATTTGAGTTATGAATCAAAAGCTATGGCAAAAATAGTAATTGCTACTTTTTCTTGGGAGGTTGCTTTTCTTATTTTGGCATGCTTTTCCTCCATGCCTCCACTCTTGCTCTTGCTGTGCTGCTGCAACTTGCCATTGGCCTGTGCAACAATAACAACCATCCATTTTTGGATCTCACAGCTCATCGCCTACAGAGAGTCCGAAATAGGAGCTATCAGCCATGCTGGTGGTCTATATGCCCAACGAATACCCCTCGCGAAAAGGGTGTAGAAAACTCCTACTGGCCATGTCTAACATAAACACTCCCACCTCTCGATGATCACTCTTGAGCCTGGAGTACCGCGCTCCCAAATGGGACGCAATGTGAAGATGATATCATGCCACATGGCTACTAAAGTAGCCGTCAAAGGGATAGATTGGTCCCTCATCACCCTGCTACACGTCTGACCACCCATATGTTCCAGGCGGTGATGCTAGAGACAGCGGATCTTCGAAACTCCATCCTTCAAGAGAGTTGGTGGGCGGAGGGGTGGGTTGAACTGCACCATGGATCTCAATTCGGGAAACCTGCTGTCCATGTATCCTATAAGCCGATGTGACAAGATCGATCACAAAGGTGTGGCCTCCCTCCATGAGCCAAGCCGCCATCCCCCATGTGAAATCCCTGCTACAATGCCATTCCCACAACCAGTGCATTTGCCATCAATCTGCATATGCTCTAGCCAGGGGCCGATCCCCCATGCGCCAACAACCAGAAGAAGTAAGAGATCTTTCGCAGGTGCAAACTCTTCTAGAGGTAGGGCCAAAATCAACCTATGATCTCTCACGGGACATCCTGCTCAAGCCAATGGCCCTCCCTCGCAGGGGACCATGCTGCTACCTCCAGCTGTAGATGATGCCCAATGCGAGTGGTATACGAGAAGGAGACCTCCTCGACTCGATCCAAATGCCCTATGCGGAAAGCCAAAACCACTCCCGTGGGTCCCACTGAAGGTTGCACAAGGGTCTGCTCTCCAAAATCCAAAGGCGCCAAACCGCTCCCTCTGGCATCAATAAGATGATTGGAGGGATCGATGTACCAAGTCTTGCCCAAGCGACCCACAATCCTAATCCTCTGCCACTCTAGTCCTCTAAGTCCACCTTTGTCTCCTCCTCCAACTTTGACTCGGCCTGCAATGAGCCTCTTGGTCCCACTCCATAGAAACAAGACTGGGGGGAACCAAGAGACTCCCAAAAGGAGCGGATCCGGAGCGGTACCCCTGTCCACGAGAACTATCTTGACCAGCAATGGGGGATCTAGGGGTTGTGGGGGTTAAAGGCCACTGTGCCTTAACCTCGGCTATGTACAATACTCAAACACACGTATATATATATGAATTACATGGAAGATTAGGGTGTTATATACCCACCAAAACTTGTGTGGCTCTCTCTTCTGGCTCCCCCTCTCTCTCACCTTCTTATGTTCTACTTCCGTTGTTGAGATCTCTTAACTGGTATCAAAGCACGGGTGTTCTAGCTGAGCCCGAGTGTGTGCCTGGAGCCTGAAGTCTATTGCTGTTGCAACTTTGTGGGAGGAAGGAGAACCTCCGTAGGGTGACTTTACCTGCATCCTGGTGTATAGAGACCTTGTGAAAACCTTTGGAAAGTTCTCTGAGTGGTTTGGAAACCCCCCAAAAAAAAAATCACGTTTTTTGATGATTCTCATGTTCCTTTTGACGAAATTGAGAGTCCGGAATGACTTGCAGAGGCAACCATTGCTTGATTTTGGTGTCCATAGCACTTTAGGAGTTCAAAAACTCATTCATTCTTGAATTTTGGTCATTTCATTGGATTTCTAATGACTCACTGTCTCTGCTTAAATGTTTTTCTGCTAGTGTGTTGGAACTCAAGTTTGAAACAACCATTTGCAAATTTGTCAGTTCCAGTGGACTCAGGAGGTCTTAAAACTTCTATGTTGCTCATCATTCACACTTCGATGTTGTTTACAAACACGTTTGTTTGCAAAAACGTTTTTTGGTCCGTGTGTTGGACCCAGTGATTGGAACCACAGTTTCCAAAACCGTCTATTCCATTTCGTTCGTGAAGGCCCAAAAGCCCCTATCTATCAGCTCTTGTACGATTCCGTGGAGATTTGGAGAAGTTTGTTTCTCTGAGATGCCGAATCATCTATTTCTCTATCAAAAATCCATTCAAAGGTTCAAACCTTTGATTTCTTGATTATAGGTCAATTGCAATGGATGACTCCCCGTTTCTCATTCATCCGTTGGGATTTTGGACTTCGAGCAGAAGAGGTGGGGCCGTGATTTTTTGGATATACCTTATGCAGATTACTCTGGTTGTAGTCTGAGCCGTGTGCACTCATTCGTGGTTTGCATTGGGTTGCAGTGGATGCTTTACATGCCATTTAGATGTATTGCAATCCTTGTTGGATGCGCTGATAGGCCCAGATTTCCTTGTGGGATGATTTATTGATGGACGTTTAGCACGCAAATGCTATTTTATGCCGAGGGAAAGCTTCGACACATTGCAGTTGATGCACTCATAGTGTTATGCTCTCTTGGATGAGACATTATTGATTCTTATGCCCATGGATGTTGTCTATGCTTGAGGCATTTGGCTATTATTGGCATTAGGTTTGCCATTGTTTTGTCATTGTAGATTGACATTTTCTTTTGGGCCAGATTTGCTCATATGGATGCATAGTATATGCACATGAGTCAAATGCATTTTGATGCTTTGAGCCTTGAGTTTTGGTGACATTATCCTTCATTAAGGCAGACATATTTGGGTGCACTTAGTATTTGGTGTGATTTCTCTCTTGCAAGTACTAGCATTTGGGATTTTGTTTTAGTTGCATCATGGCATCCTCTTCCATGTCTAAAAAGTTTTTTAGCATTAAAAATTTTGATGGGACAAACTTTTCTTTGTAGAAAGAATAGATGAGGGACTATTCAAAAGAAGCAAATTAAACCCTTGGTAGGGATTGACACTAAGCCTGCAGATACGTCTGAGGATGATTGGAATGAGTTGGATGCATTAGCAAAGTCTACCGCTAGACTTCATCTTGCAGAGTCAGTTTATTCACAATAGTAAATGAGCAGACTACGAAAGATTTGTGGAAGAAATTATGTGCCACTTATGAGAAGGAAACTGCCTCTAATAAATTTACCTCATGAAGAGGTTGTTTGAGCTACAGATGAAGGAAGGGGTCTCCATTGCTTCTCACTTGAATGAATTCAATATTATTTTCAGCCAGCTTCAAGCTCAAAAGATGAATTTTGATGTAGAGACTAAGGCAGTATTCCTCTTATGTTCATTGCCATCCTCATGGGATATCTTCCGTATAAAATTCAATAACTCTACTTAAGTTTGATGATGTTGTCGGTAGCTTGTTGGCCGAGTAGATTAGATAAAGTTCTATGCATGGCAACAAGCAAGATGCAGCCTTAAATGTGCAAAGGGGCACATCACAGTTCAGGGGGAAGTCCCAAGAAAGAGGGAAGTCTCAAAGCAAATCCAAGGCACGAATGAAAAAGGATTGCTACAAGCTGAAAAGAGAGCAAAAGGATAAGAAAAAGAATGGTGCAAATAAGAAGGAAGAGAGTCCAAGGGAGGACAAAGGAAAAATAAAGATTAAGGAGATCATTGCAGTCATCACTAATAATAGTGATAATGACATTCTCTTCATGTCTAGTCTACCTGCAGACTTGCTTACCACTTCACGTGATGCATATTCGTAGGATTGGATTTTGGATTCTAGTACTTTGTTCCATGTTACTCCCCATATGGAATGGTTCTCCACTTATGACAGTGGAAAGTTTGTGTGCGTCTTGGAAATAACTATGCATGTGACATAGTGGGAGCAGGTGACATAAAGTTTTCTTTCGCAAATGGGTCTGCATTTGTTTTGGAAAATGTGAGACATGTGCCTAAGCTAACCAAGCATCTCATTTTAGTGGGTCAGCTAGATGATGTTGGTTTTTAGACCACCTTTGGCTTTCAGAGTTGGAAATTTTAGAAGGGCTCTATGGTTTTGGCAAGAGGTGCCAAGTGTGGGACATTATATCCCTTACATGTATCACGGGTGTCTGATCATGTTGTTGCAATAACTGAGCAGCCAAGTACTTCTTTATGGCATTGCCAGTTGGGGCACAAGAGCCAGAATGGAATGAAATTCTTATGCCGTTTGGGTTATGTACCGCATTTGAGTTTTTTTTACTTTGAATTTTGTGATTATTGTCTCTATGGAAAGCAGACAAAATCAGCCCATAAAAAAAGAGGAAAGAAAGAGCTTGAAAAGATTGATCTAGTGCATTGAGATGTATGTGGTCCCATGCCTACGCAGTCATTAGGCGGGACTGAATACTATGTGATATTCATTGATGATGCAACTAGAAAAGTGTGGGCTTAAGCTATAGCTTGAAAGAGCGATGTGTTCTAGGTATTTCAAAAATGGCTAGCTTTGGTTGAAAATCAGTCAGGTAGAATGCTTAAATGCCTACGGACTAACAATGGTGGAGAGTATCTCTCTCGTCACTTTCAGCATTTATGAGATACACATGGGATCAAGAGGGAACTCACATCCCCTCATAATCCAGAGAAAAATCTAGTTGCAAAACAAATGTACCGCACCATTCAGGAAAGGTTGCAATGTATGCTTTCTACTGTAGTCTTTCTGGTGGTTTTTGGGCTGAGGTAATGAAGACCGCAATGCATTCAATAGATTACCTTAGTAAGAATTTGGATGGTGGAATTCCTGAAGAGGCATAGAGTGGCAAGAAGCTCTCTTACTCTCATTTACATATATTTGGGTATGAGGCATATGCACATGTGCCAAAAGAGCTTCGGAAGAAGCTAGATCCTAAGTCTAGGAAATGCATCTTTCCAGGTTATGGTGAAAGTGGAGAGATGGGCTATTGTCTCTGGGATCTAAAAGCAAAGAAGATCATACGAAGCCATGATGTGGCCTTCAATGAGAAGAAGATGCAAAAGTCACCCATGAGGGATGTGGAAATGGGGAGAATCACTTTCCAGGTTGTGAATCCACCCAAATATGTTGATAAACAACAAGCTGTCCATGCACCAAATGTGTAGGAAATGGTGCCACCAGGTACTCCTACAAGTACACAATCAAGGGCAGATGATGGATCGTCTATTGGTGGAAATGATGATCCAAATGTGGCTGATATGCAGGAAGGATAGCAAGCTTAAATGCCCTTGAGAAGATCAGCTAGAGTGTCTAGACCGCCTAAGAGATCTGTTCCAAGGGCAGACTATGTGATGCTTACTGAGACTGTGGGGAGCCTTCTTGCTACAGAGAGGCTACGATGTGCAAGGGTCAACACAAGTGGGAGTATGCTATGCAATTAGAAATGAATTAACTCATGAAGGATAAGACTTGGGACTTTGTTTCTCTACCATGTGGAAAGAAAGCATTGCCATGTAAATGGGTCTACAAGATGAAGGTCATAGGTGATTATGTGTCTAAATACAAGGCCCGTTTGGTTGCTAAAGGGTTTGAGAAAGAGAAGGGTATGGACTTTGATGAGATATTCTCTCTAGTTGTGAAGGTGACCACACTTAGATGCATGCTTGGACTTGTAGCAACAGAGTATATGGAGCTTATGTAGATGGATGTCAAGACAGCTTTCTTGCATGGGGATCTGCATGAGGAAATTTTCATGGTACAGCTAGAAATTTTTGAAGAAAAGGGCAAAGAGAATTTGGTTAGCAAGTTGAAAAATAGTCTCTATCACCTCAAACAAGCGCCTAGAGAATGGTATCAGAAGTTTGATGCTTTCATTCGGTCCCAAGGTTTCAAAAGAAGTGAGATTGATCATTGCCTCTACACTTAAAGGACTAAGGATAATAGTCTGATACTCCTGGCACTTTATGTGGATGATATGCTATTGGCTAGCAAGAACACTTATGAGCTAGATGCATTGAAGGCCAAGTTACATGAGTCCTTTGACATGAAGGATTTCGGACCTGGGGGTCATATTCTTGGTATGTGCATCACGCGTGACTAGAGTAGGACCATATGTTGAACTGAGTCATGCAGATAGTCCTAAATCAGATGAGGAGAGGGCCATGATGGCCAAGGTTCCTTTTGCATCTGTGACGGTTGGGAGTCTTATGTATGCTATGATAGCTACTAGATTGAACATTGCATTTGTAGTGGGAGTTGTTAGCTAGTATATGGCTAATCAAGGAAAGAGACATTGGGAAGTAGTTAAGAGCATCATGAGGTACACGAAGGGTACCAAGGAAATGTGCATCTGCTTTGGCAGACTGCTTTGGCAGAGGAGAGATGCGTGTACTTGGGTACACAGATTCAAAATGTGCAGGGCATGTGGATAGCAGGAGATCCACTAGTTCTAGCTATGTTCACCTTTGTAGGTGGTGCAGTGTCATGGATGTCTTGCACACAAAAGTGCATTGCTTTGTCTCCCACAAGGGCCGAGTATGTTGCAGCCACAGAGGGTTGCAAGGAGACTACATAGTGATTCCATGAGTGCTATTCATCTAAGCACGGAATCCAATTTTTCATGCAAAGACCAAACACATTGAGGTCAGGTACCTCATCAAGGAGGTACTTGAGGACAAGCGCATAGAGCTTGTCAAGGTTCATACAGATGATAACCCTACAGATATGTTGACGAAGAGTCTACCTAGTCAACAGTTTGAGTATTGTTGATGGGAATTGGATAGTATGCTCACTGGCTGTTCTCCCTTAAAGGCACATTGGCCTTTAACTGGTAGGTTGTGGGGGTTAAAGGCCACTGTGCCTTAACCCCGGTTATGTACAATACTCAAACAAATATATATATGAATGACATAGAAGATTAGGGTGTTCTGCACCCACCAAAATTTGTGTGGCTCTCTCTTCTGGCTCCCCCTCTCTCTCACCTTCTTCCATTCTACTTCTATTGTTGAGATCTCTCAAGGGCTTCGTAGTCCTTCCCAGCAGGAGTCCGAGATCGCCTACTCAATCTCCTACATCCTAATACCTACTCCTCGAAGGTAGGGGAGGGCCTGTCTATGAGTTTGTGTCTCTCTAGGAAGTCATCTCCATGTCCCAAAGGATCTGGCCGGTCCCCTGTCCCATTGTGCCCAGCCGATATGAGTCCACTGCCCCAGCATGTGCCTCTCCAAGTCTCTGACATCTGGGTTCCAAATGAGGAGGCTACCTCTCAAACTCCTCTCTTGTAAGATAGCCTAGCCCGTATGAGTCCTACTGCCAATCTCTGCCACATTCTATAGAGACTGGGCATCAACAAAGAGCCCATCCCTATCAACAGAGCATTGGAGAAGATCCACATGTAATACTATTGTCATTGTCCCCTGGTGTGAGGTGTGTTCCCAAGAAGCCCTTGCTAGAGTAGGAGCTTCTAGGGTTCCACACCCCAAGTAAGGCCTCTCACCACCAGCTTGCCCATTGATGATCATCTGGCTGGAACTACCTGCATAGAGAGCTGAAACCCCTCTGATCCATCCCTTTGAGAAACTGAGTTTTTGCATGGTCCCCTCCAAGAAGGACCACTCCACCTTGTCGGATGCCTTCTCAAAATCGAGAAGAAGAATGGCAAGCAACAGTGCCTCCTCCCTAGCCGAGTCCACTGCCTCCCAGAAATTGAGGATGTTATCCAAGACGTTGTGCCTCCTCCCTAGCCAAGTCCACTGCCTCCCAGAACATAAAGATGTTATCCAGGTTGTAGGGGTCCTAGAAAACTTAGACTCTCACCAGAAGCCATTCTCATCACTGTTCTCTCCTTCTCATCACCTTTAATTATGTATCCATTCTCATCACCTTTTTCTCCTTCTTTCTATCCTTTTTCTATAAAGAGCAATAACGGATTTAGAATTATAAAGGAAAACACATGAGTATCCAAGAAATGTGCACCTGTGTGTGCACCCACGTACATGTGTATGTGTGAGTGTGTGGGGGGCATAGGGATGTTGGGGGCATGCATGTGTGGTGTGTGTTGGTTGGCAAGCATCTTTAAAGGATGAACAAGCATGGACACTCAAAAGATTCAAAGCTAAGCTTGACTATTGGAAATTGTCAACTTGGCCTTTGCATGTCCATCTCAAAATTGTACAATCTATCCTTGTAGCATACATCCAATTCCACTTGCCAATTCTAATATGGAAAACCAAAGGAGGAAATACCTTATATCTCAAGTGACAAAGCTATTTTGGAAGATGAATCCCTTGTCGAGAATGTATGGACATCTTCACATCATTAACATTCATCTTCATGTTCTTGCATGAAAAGAACTTTTGATAGCATATGTTTTGCTTTAAAAAAATCATGGACAATTATGCTAGCTGAATTGTATTTTCCAATGAAATCTCATGCTTATGGTCACTAGATCCAGTCTCATTGGGAAGTGGCATTGGTGGGAGTTTATGATGTAAAATATCCGGTTGTCCCTATTGCACTAGAGTGCTCCATGACTCTAAAATACTCCTCTCTAGTCTTAAATGGTCTGGTTGTTCCACACAAGAAGGTAACTCATGTATGCTAGAAAGCATACATTGGAGCTCTATCTTCCCAAATCATTAGATAGCCCTTGACCTCGCAAATCATATTTCTTGGCCACCTTTAGGCATAAGAAATATACAAGATGCTATAAATAGTGAAGATTACACTTTTTACTTTTCCTCAAGATCAATTGCTCTATTGTTTGGGTAACCACCATAGATGCATCTAGAAAACAATCAAAGATATCATTCAGCATATCTAGCCGATTATAAAGCTGAATGGTATTAATAAATTGTTGGATTGGAGACTTACATATGAATAGGGCTATGAAATGGTATCTCTTCTACTAAGCAAGTATATTATGTCTCCATTGCTCCCCCTTAGATAGATGATGGGAGAAACCATCATTAGAGCTTGTCCAAATTGTTATCATGATCAAAATCTAATCATTGAACCATTTCATACAATAAGTTACCTCTCAAGCAAAGATTTTTCATTTGGATATGTATGGTTGGAGCACTACCAATGGGACAACGGTTAGCCAAAAGAGTAATTACAAATGTGCATTGTGTTTCTTATTGTTCCAACAAATATCATTTATTTTGGTATTGTTCTTCTTTTAAACCATTTTTTGAGACATTATTTGCTACTCTTAAAACTTACTTCTTCCACCAATGTTTCGGTAGGGTTTTTTGGGCATTTGGTTCTCTCATATCACCTGGGTTTTCACGCCCTTATTTGGGGACTTCCTACTTTCAAATTTCAACCCTAAAAAAATATACGTCTATGTGTATATGTCTGCACACAATTAGATATCAACAAGATGCACAATTGGATAATTAAGTTTTGATTATTGATTTAGTATTTTATATTTTAATAAATATTGGGCAACAAATCTCTTTGTAAGGAAAATAAGGGATTTTTTGCCCCCCTTGCCTAAAAAAGGAATGTTTTATTGTAGGAAGCATAATGGATAGGTAGGAACACACACATACACATGCATGCATAATGCCTCCATAATGCACATGCATGCACACACATGCACATCATGCACACATACATGCACATGCACACACACACACATGCACAGACATCCACATGCACGTGCATGAATACACACACACGACCTCCAAAAGAATGTGAATAAACAAGACTTAGCACGTTGGTACTATGCACTTCTATGTAGAACAACCTTTAATAAGTCTCAAAGACAATTAGGCAATGTATTTTTCAAAGCCTAGAACAAGGATATGGAAAGGAATTTTGATATGAATTCTAGGACCCTCAGTATGTAGGGGGTTCTAGGGTTTTATAACCCTCTAATTTTGTAGAGCTAGGAACCCCTTGGTTATGTAGGGCAAGAAAACCCCCTAATTATGTAGGGTCCCAAGTGTGGGTCCAAAAGGATCTACTGAAGACTCAAGGATACTTTGAGGGTGAATCATATTTTTGGTTTGCAAATAAACCTCAACATATAAAGCCACCCCCTCCTCTAAACATCAAGCCTCACCATCACTAACCACCCCCTCATGTAAACAATAAACCTCAACATCAAATAAGAAGAAGAAGCCATCCAACAAGGAAGGTACATTACCAATGGGTTCCCACAAGACTACTACTCGAGGCCCGGGGATATTACCTTGGCAACTCTTATATATGGGTACCCAAGCCTTGCTAGAGCAATCAATAGCCCATACATACTTGCCCTAAGCCTAAATGTACAGTATTTCCATCACAAAATCAGGGGCGGAGCCCCAAATCTATCAATACAAAAGCATCAATGAGTGCAGATGCACCAGTAGTAGTCACACAAGAACTTACTTTACAAAGATGCTAAGAACAATGGGAATTTGCTTGCAAGGACAAGGGAAAATCACCAATGCAAGAGGATCCTATGCAAAGGACTTCATCTACCTCCTCTCGAGTAGTTACATAAGAACCTGTATAAAAAAGGGAGATAGTAATGCAAGAACCTGCTGACGACAAGTCTATCAAAAGATATGTCAATTTATTACATCATCTTCAAGGCAACTGGCAGTAACATAAGAACCTATCTTGAAAAAAGAGACAGTAACATAAGAACCTACCAAGACACAAATAGAATCCACTTTGGGAACCACACAAGAACCTTCCTTATTGAGAAATTGGATATCTATCATCAGGGCAGC
The DNA here is from genome assembly GCF_047967505.1 of Dipteris shenzhenensis. Classification (NCBI taxonomy): domain Eukaryota; kingdom Viridiplantae; phylum Streptophyta; class Polypodiopsida; order Gleicheniales; family Dipteridaceae; genus Dipteris; species Dipteris shenzhenensis. Next base: position 30,863,717 of record NC_141626.1, read on the forward strand.
TACACAAGAATCGGCCATACCAGTAATGCCCATCACAATGGAAGTCCCACAAGAATCTTCCAATGTGACAGATAGATTATCTTCACTGACAACTTTCTCAGTAGGAAACTTGGGCCCAACAAAAACAAAAGATCTCTGAGATATTGCGATCCTACTCCCATTTGATACATAGAACATATATCACTTTATTACACTGAGCATCATAGAAGTGGTACATGTGGAGATTGCAATGCTCAATGGTGTAACACTAACAACAAGGAACATGCCAATAGCAGATCCATGAGAACCTGCTCCTAAAAATGGAGTAGCTCCATAAGAACCTGATGCTGCAATCAAAGATCTCAAAGAATTCAAGCAACGTTGCTACCAACAAGATGACAATTGCTTGCCAACAAAGATGTCTTAGTGACTCTCCTTCGAAGTGATTATCAAACTTACATGAGGTCACGAATCCCACTCAAATCAAATATGGGACTTAAGGAGGAGCAAGAGAATACATTGTACTTACTTTACTAACCCTGACACTACTAGGATCTTACATTAATCCCAACTAACACTTTCCTAATAACTTCCTCCTTAGGTTTTTCTTTTTCTTTTTCTTTTTCCCTAAGGTTAGTTGTGTATTTGACTTTTTTGAGTCAACGAGTAGAGATGCGAAGAGTACTCTCTTGGATATTCATCAAGTATCATCACGATCAAAAAAATTCTTCAAGAGATCTTAAGCTCTCATTAACCAAGAGATAATGAATTTATCCAATTCAAAACTTATGAAAGATTATTTTTATTCTTATCATGTACCAAGAGAAAGTACTATACCACATCCATTCATTTCTTATGTCATTTTTTATACAGATCTAAGCATTAAATTTGTCATATTCCTCAATATCTATACCGTCCCATATCAGTATGATATTGAGAAATAATAACAAAGACAAAGTTCCTACAAAGTGTAAATATTTTTCCTTTTGATGTGAGTAGCAATAAGTGACATATACTATTCTATGATTAGCAAAAGGCTATATGTAAGTCATTGTCTAATCACACATCAAAGTTTTTTATTTAACTTGGTAGCCAGTAATGATCCAATATGTATTTTCTTCAGTTGCTAGAAAATACATAGAAGGTATTATCTGACATACTAACTATTTTTCATTATCTATAAAAGAAATTTCATAAAGAAATTACGAGAGCAAAGAACTTGCCACCAACAGTAAGAACAATCATGCCTTCCCTCTTGTTTAGCAAAAATGTCATATGCTTTTTCTTCTCTTTAATTTTCTCCCATTCAATTCACTTTAGCAGAACACTTTATCAAAGCATACCATATGTATCGCACAATAATAATTTTGTTATCTACAATTAAGCTAGGATTGGCATCTACTCAAACAAGCTATGAGAATACGAGCCCTCTACATAATTGTATTTCTTATTTCATACATACCACATGATATACATCTTCTCATCCTTATCAATGCACATAATCATGCTTTTTTAATCATTTAAAAAAACTCTTAGCTCACCTAGATTATCCTAGATCCTATATAGGCTATCATATTTTATTCTCCTTTTTATGAGATTTTAATTTAATCTATCACTCTTCTTCAAATTTAATTATTCCCTTCCATCACCATACCATTCTTTATTGTCTCTATATGAGTACTTCTATGAGAGTTTAAAAAAATGAAAATATGGGAATATATATATATCTCCTTTATTCTTCCAAATCTTTGCTTGCTTTGTTGAGCCCCAATCAACTTTCTTTTGGTTCCCCTTCAATCGTCGGTCTTATAACTTTGTGGTTCAAAAGAGATTCCTCACAAAGCCTCTCTTTCATATGACCTCATCATATGCAACTTAAGAAAAGAAATTAAGTAAAAAGAAAGAAGAAGGATAAATTATGTATTTAGAGATGCCTTGGTCGTCTCATCACAACGCTTGCATGCATGATTGCATCTACTAAGTTGAAAGAGAAATTGCAAATTGTTGTCGAAGCAATAACATGCATATAGTGCATCTATTTTTCCTTATTTCATCTACAGCTCTCGATTCTTGATTTGGTCCTATTGTCTTTTTCTTAGGAGAGCGACATCTATGTTACAATTTTCATACAACTTCCATTCTTGAAATCAAATGATGCTACTATAACTTCAAATATCATTGATTATATAAGAATATGAATCTTTTTTATCCTTATGGCATCAAAGACATCACTCTTCTTCCGAAGAGGATAGACCCACACTTTCTGTGTAGCATCATCAATGAAAGTAGCAAAGTAAGAAGTACCAAAGACAGTAGGCATAGGTCCACACACATCACTCTGAACCAACTCCAATGGTTCAAGCCTCTTCTTAACCAAAGATTTTTTATGTGAAGACCGTGTTTGCTTCCCATACATGCAATGCTCACACATGCTAAAATCTAAAAAATTAAACATGGGAACATACTGCAAACCAGAAAGTATCTTCATTCCTGTCATGCTCATGTGTCCCAACTGACGATGCCACAAAAAGATGGATGGCTGCTCGGTGACATTGATTACATTATCTCTTATACCTGACACATGCATTGAGTACAGCATTCCATGCTTGGAACCTCTAGCAATCACAAGTGACCCTTTGCTAATTTTCCATATATTGTTGCCAAAAAACACATGATAACCATCATCATCAAGCTGTCCCATACTTATCAAGCTCTTTTTCAAATTTGGAACATGCCTAACATTCTTGAGTACAAATGTAGAACCATTAGGAAGAGATGTGAGCATGATCATGGAGCATGCAAGCTCATCCAATTCCTTCCACTCTTCATCATCCTTCCAGTCCTCTAGCTTTATGCCTTTGCATTTTATAGGCTTTACTTACCTCTTCTGCACCAAAACATTGTAGATTTACTCCTTCCAATAGGAGAAGTTTGTGCCATCCAACTTCTCAATGTTAAACAATGCATTCTCTGATGCTGAAGCCATCACAATGGATGACACAACAACCAGGATACAATGCACCAATGTACCAAACTCAAACCCAAAAAATGTCAACTACAATCACAATAGCCACACTGTCACTGTCACAAATACATGTTCTGCTATAAGTGACCTCAGGGCATCCCAAAACTAACCAATAGCTTTTGCATAGTAGCTCCGATGCAAAAAGTGTAAACAAAAGAAATGTAGCTTATAGGAATCTCTACAACTTCTCAGTTTACAATAGGTCCAAAATCCTTACAGATTTCCTTATATCTACTGTTGGAGACCACCACTTGCAAGCTTTTACTACTATAATAACAGTCTACAACAGTTGTGGCCTGTTTTGAACTATCAATATCTTCCCAACCGTAACTCAGTTGCCTTTGCTACTATAAACACCAAAGTTGTAGACAACCAATAGATCTAGAAACTTCTAGTTTACTATAGGTTCAAATTCATTATGGATTTTTTGATATTCACTGCTGTTGAAAGCAGCCCCCATCTCACTTTTTCTATTCATTATGGATTTTTTGATATTCACTGCTAAAAGCAGCCCCCATTTCACTTTTTCTAGCTGTTGTCATAAACTATCAAAACTGTAAATCATGGGCATACTGTGGGGGTTAAAGGTCACTGTGCCTTTACCCCGGTTATGTACAATACTCAAACACATATATAAATGAATGAAAAAGAAGATTAGGGTGTTCTGCACACACCAAAACTTGTGTGGTCTCTATTTCTCTCTCTCCCTCTTCCATTCTTGCTTCCGTTGAGAGCACTCTCAACTGGTATCAGAGCCTGGGTGATCTAGTTAAGCGTGCGTGAATGCTTGAAGCTCAGCAGCTCTGTGGGAGGAAGGAGAAGCTCTGTAAGAAGCTTTGTGGGTGACTTTACTTGCATCTGAGTGTGTAGAGACCTTGGAGGAACCTTCGGAAAATTCACTTTGATTTTGCGAAGTGGTTTTGAGAGCCAGTTAAGTCTTTTCAAAGAAAAAAGTCATTTTTTGAGCTTTTCCCTGTTCCGTTCGATGACAGAGACTTCGTATTGACTTGTAGAGGCAACTATTGCTTGCTTTTGGTGTCCACTTCACTTCAAGAGCTTGGAAACACCTCCATTCTTGAATCTAGGATCATTTCATTGGATTTCTGACTCACTGTGTCAGATTTTGCGTTTTTCTGCCCGGGTGCTGGAACTCAAGTTTGGAGCAACCATTTGTTGATCTGTCAGTTCCGATGGACTCAAGAGGTCCTAAAACTTCTATGTTGCTCATCATTCACACTCCGGTGAAGTTTACAAATAGATTTATTTCCAAAAACGTTTTTCAGTCCGTGTGTTGGACTCAATGATTGAGACCACGCTTTCCAAAACCGTCTGTCCCATTGCGTTCCAGATGCCCAAAAACCCCTACTTGTCAGTTCTTACGCGATTCAGTGGAGGATTTTCAGAGTTATAGATCTCTGTGTATTCAGTTTCATCTCTCTGTTATGCATTTTTCATTCTAAGGTTTTGAAACCTTAGATTTATGCCACATGGCAGTGGATAAGTGTTGACTCCCATTTCTCACTCATCGGTTGGGATTTTGGAGTTCCGGCAGAAGAGAGATATTTGCAGATTTTCTTGCGGAGTCCAATTATGCAATGCCACCCATGTTTTGAGGCATCTCAGGTTCTATTTTCAGTAGCGGTCATTACCGTAGGACTATGATTTCTTGAGCATACCTTATGCAGATCACTCTGGTTGCAGTTTGAGCAGTGTGCGCTCATTCGTGGTGTGCATTGGGTTGCAGTGGATGATTTATAGGCCATTTGGATGCATTGCGGTCCTTATTGAATGCGCTGATAAGCCCAAATTACCTTGTGGGATGCTATTTTTATGGACGCTTTGCACATGGATGCTATTTTATGCTGAGGGATAGCTTTGACACATTGCAGGTGATGCATTGATAGTGCTATGCTCTCTTGGATGATATATTATTAATGCATATGCCAGTGGACGGTGTTTATGCTTGAGTCATTTGGCACTTATTGCCATTTTGGATTGCCATTGCAGTTGGCATTTTCTTTTGGGCCAGATTTGCTCATATGGATGCATAATATATGCACATGAGTCAGATGCTTTGAGACAATCTGGTGATATTTCACTCTATTGTGGCATACACATTTGGGTGCACCTGGTATTTGGTGTGATTCTCTCTTGTAGGCACTAGCATTTGGGATTTTTGCTTCATTTGCATCATGGCATCCTCTTCCATGTCTAAAAAGGAGTTTTTTAGCATTAAAAAGTATGATGGGACAAACTTTTCTTTGTGGAAAGAACAAATAAGGAATGTGCTTATTCAAAAGAAGCAGATTAAACCCTTGGCAGGGATTGAAGCTAAGCCTACAAATATGTTTGAGGATGATTGGAATGAGTTGGATGCATTAGCAAAATCTACTATTAGACTTCATCTTGCAGAGTCAGTTTATTTCACAGTAGTAAATGAGCAGACTATGGAAGATTTGTGGAAGAAACTGAGTGCCACTTATGAAAAGGAGACTACCTCTAATAAAGTTTACCTCATGAAGAGGTTGTTTGAGCTGCAGATGATGGAAGGGGTCTCCATTGCTTCTCACTTGAATGAATTCAATATTATTTTCAGCCAGCTTCAGGCTCAGAAGATGAATTTTGATGCGGAGACTAAGGCAATATTTCTCTTATGTTCATTGCCATCCTCATGGGATACCTTCCATACAGCTGTCAGTAACTCTGCACCTAGTGGAGTACTAAAATTTGATGATGTTGTGGGTAGCTTGTTGGCCGAGGAGATTAGACAGAAGTCTATGGACGGCAACAAGCAAGATGCATCCTTAAATGTGCAAAGGGGTAGATCACAGTTCAGGGGGAAGTCCCAAGAAAGAGGGAAGTCTCGTAGCAAATCCAGGGCACGGAACATTGAGTGTTACCACTGTGGCAAGAAGGGCCATATGAAAAAGGATTGCTACAAGCTAAAAAGAGAGCAAAAGTATAAGAAAAAGAATGCAAATTGGGGTGCAAATCAAAAGGAAGAGAGTCCAAGGGAGGACAAAGGAAAAGTGAAGATCGAGGAGATCAATGCAGTCACACATGATAGTGACAATGACGTTCTCTTCATGTCTAGTTTATCTGCAGATTTACTTACCACTTCAGATGATGCATATTCCCAGGATTAGATTTTGGATTCTGGTGCTTCATTCCATGTTACTCCCCATAGGGAATGGTTCTCCACTTATGACAGTGGAAAGACAGGTTGTGTGCATCTTGGAAATGACTATGCATGTGACATAGTGGGAGTAGGTGACATAAAGTTTCTTTTGCAAATGGGTCTACATTTATTTTGAAACATGTGAGACATGTGCCTAAGTTGACCAAGAGTCTTATTTCAGTGGGTCAGCTAGATGATGCTAGTTTTCACACCACTTTTGGCTTTCAGAGTTGAAAAATTCAGAAGGGCTCTATGCTTTTGGCCAGGGGTGCCAAGTGTGGGACTTTGTATCCCTTACATGTATCAGGGGTATTTGATAATGTTGTTGCAATAACCGAGCAGCCAAGCACTTCTTTGTGGCATTGCAGGTTGGGGCACATCAGCTAGAATGGAATGAAACTCTTATGTCATTTGGGTTATGTACCGCATTTGAGTTTCTCTAATTTTGAATTTTGTGAGCACTGTGTCTATGGGAAGCAGACTAAATCAGCCCATAAAAGAAGGGGAAAGAAAGAGTTTGAAAAGCTTGATTTGGTGCATTCAGACGTATGTGGTCCCATGGCTACACGGTCATTAGGCAGGGCTGAATACTATGTGACATTCATTGATGATGCAACTAGGAAAGTGTGGGCTTATGCTATAGCTCAGAAGAGTGATGTGTTCCAGGTATTTCAGAAATGGCTGGCCTTGGTTGAGAATCAGTCAGGTAGAACGCTTAAATGCCTACGGACTGACAATGGTAGAAAGTATCTCTCTCATGACTTTCAGCATTTCTGTGATACACGTGGGATTAAGAGGGAGCTCACATCCCCTCGTACTCCAGAGCAAAATCCAGTTACAGAAAAGATGAACCGTACCATTCAAGAAAGGTTCAATGCATGCTTTCCAATGCAAGTCTTTCTGGTGGTTTTTGGGCTAAGGCAATGAAGATTGCAGTGCATGTGATCAATAGATCACCTAGTAAGAGTTTAGATGGTGGTATTCCTGAAGAGGCATGGAGTGGCAAGAAGCCCTCTTACTCTCATTTGTGTATATTTGGGTGTGAAGCATATGCACATGTGCCAAAAGAGCTTCGAAAGAAGCTAGATCCTAAGTCTAGGAAATGCATCTTTTTGGGTTATGGTGAAAGTGGAGAGATGGGCTATCGTCTCTGGGATCCAGAAGCAAAGAAGATCATACGCAGCCATGATGTAGTCTTCAATGAAAAGAAGATGCATAAGGCACCCATGAGGGATGTGGAAATGAGGAGCATCACTTTCTAGGATGTGAATCCACTTGCATATGTTGATAGACAGCAAGCTGTCCATCCACTAAATGTGCAAGAAATGGGACCAACAAGTACTCCCACAGGTATACAATCAAGAGAAAATGATGGATCATCTATTGGTGGAAATGATGAGCCAAATGTGGCTGATATGCAAGTGGGAAAGCAAGCTGAAATGCCCTTGAGAAGATCATCTAGAGTGTGTAGACTGCCTGATAGGTTTGTTCTAGGGGTAGACTATGTGATGCTTACTGATTGTAGGGAGCCTTCTTGCTACAAAGACGGTATGATGTGTGAGGATCAACACAAGTGGGAGTATGCTATGCAATCAGAGATGAGTTCACTTATGAATAATAAGACTTGGGACTTGGTTTCTTTGCCACATGGAAAGAAAGCATTGCCATGTAAATGGGTCTACAAAATGAAGGTCACAGGTGATGATGTGCCTAGGTACAAGGCCCGTTTGGTCACTAAAGGGCTCAAGCAAGAGAAGGGTGTGGACTTTGATGACATATTCTCTCCGGTTGTGAAGATGACCACACTTGAGATGCATGCTTGGACTAATGGCATCAGAGGATATGGAGCTTATGCAGATGGATGTCAAGACAGCTTTCTTGCATGGGGATTCGCATGAGGAAATTTACATGGTGCAGCCAGAAGGCTTTGAAGAAAAGGGCAAAGAGCATTTAGTTTGCAAGCTGAAGAAGAGTCTCTATGGTCTTAAGCAAGCGCCTAAAGAATGGTATTAGAAGTTTGATGCTTTCATTCGGTCCCAAGGTTTTAGAAGGAGTGAAATTGATCATTGCCTCTACACTAAAAGGGCTAAGGATAATAGCCTGATAATCTTGGCACTATATGTGGATGATATGCTATTGGATAGCAAGAATACTTATGAGCTAGATGCATTAAAGGCCAAGTTGCATGAGGCCTTTGATATGAAGGATTTGGGACTTGCAGGTCATATTCTTGGTATGCGCATCACGCGTGATCGGAGTAGCAAACTCCGTTGGCTTTCACAAAAAGAGTATGTTACAAAACTATTGCAACGTTTCAATATGGAGGGGGGGAAGGCAGTGAGTACTCCATTGCCTCCATATGTGAAACTGAGTCATACAGATAGTCCCAAATCAGATGAGGAAAGGGCCATGATCGCCAAGGTTCCTTATGCATCAGTAGTTGGGAGTCTTCTGTATGCTATGATAGCTACTAGACCAGACATTGCATTTGCAATGGGAGTTGTTAGCCGGTATATGGCTAATCCAGGAAAGAGGCATTGGGAGGCAGTTAAGTACATCATGAGGTACATGAAGGGTACCAAGGAGATGTGCATCTGCTTTGGTAGAGGAGACATGCGTGTACTTGGGTACACAGATTCAGACTATGCAGGGCATGTGGATAGTAGGAGATCCACTTCTGGTTATGTGTTCACCTTTGTAGGTGGTACAGTGTCGTGGATGTCTCGCGCACAGAAGTGCGTTGCTTTGTCTACCACAGAGGCTGAGTATGTTGCAGCCACAGAGGGTTGCAAGGAGGCTACATGGCTTGATCGGCTAGTGGGAGATTTGGGGATTCATACAGGTGTACCGACATTGCATAGTAATTCCATGAGTGCTATTCAGCTAGCACGGAATCCGGTCTTTCATGCAATAACCAAACACATTGAAGTTAGGTACCATTTCATCAGGGAGGTACTTGAGGACAAGCGCATAGAGCTTGTCAAGGTTCATACAGATGATAACCCTGCAGATATGCTGACGAAGAGTCTACCTAGTCAGCGGTTTGAGTATTGTCGTGTATTGATGAGCATTGGATAGTATGCTCACTGGTTGTTCTACCTTAAAGGCACATTGTCCTTTAAGTGGGAGGTTGTGGGGGTTAAAGGTCACTGTGCCTTTACCCCGGTTATGTACAATACTCAAACACATATATAAATGAATGAAAAAGAAGATTAGGGTGTTCTACACCCACCAAAACTTGTGTGGCTCTCTGTTTCTCTCTCTCCCTCTTCCGTTCTTGCTTTTGTTGAGAGCACTCTCACATACTAGGCATCATAACTTTTTCTCCAAATCTTGAATTGAAACGCTTTCAAAAACAATATTGTAGATTGTCCAAAAAACTAAAACTTCTTAGTTTGACTCAGAAGACAATTCCTCATGGATTCTCTGATATTCACTTGTGAAAACAGCCACCTGCTCACTTTTTACTGTTGTTACAAGACTGTAAACTGCCAATCACCAACTTTTCCTGAAGCATTTGAGGCATAAACTCCAATGAAATAGCCCAACAATTCTGAAAATTGTTGTCCAAAAAATTTCCTTAGTGGGAAGAGTATTACACTCAAAAAATAATCCCATCCTAGGATACAAGACAACTTTAGAAAAACACTACCCACTTATGCTCACTTTCTCAGCCAAACAAAGACTCAAAATGCATCAATTGTAAGCAATCACTTTGAGCCAACCTTTGGCTTGATATGCATCAACTTGAAGACATAAACCCAACTGAAATCTAAATGTACCAGTCACCTTTGATCAACGGAGTCCGCCATAAGCAAAAGATGTTTTTGCTTTCGAGCCCCAAAAAAGCAACTTCTAGTGGCTGGAATTGTAGAGCAGCAGATCGTTTTTTACCGTAAATGGATAATATTCCTTCTCCCCTACTCAAACAAGGCAATAAAATGTCTTGAAAGATGGGGCAGGCTGGAATTGCAGAGCAGCAGGTCGTTTTTGACCATAGATGGATAATATTTCTTCTCCCCCACTTAAACAAGGTAATAGTCTGCTAGAACAGTCGAGGCAACCTAATATATAAGGCTGAAACTGTAAAAACGAGCTAGTATATGTCAAAATATAGCTCTCAGGGACAGCCCACGGGCAGCAGGAGACTCCATGCGGCAAGCTCGGGCTCTTGGCACAGCAACACGGCAATGCTACAATCTCCTTGTTGGCTTCGCTCAACCAAGCTCTGATACTAGTTGATGGAGAGAAGGTCTTATCGGAGAGCAACCAAGAAAGGGAGAACACCAAAAATGGTGGATGCTAACTCACCCAGATCAAGGTAAGCTCTTATTATGTATGTATGGTACAAAGGGGTATATACTGGGCTATTGGCCTTTACCCCGACAACAACCATATGTGTAGAGGGCACCACAGTGAGCTTGAAGAGAGTCCACCCAGGGAGCCCTAGCTATTTATTGTGAGACCTCGGGTGCATGCATCGACTGGACAAAATCCATCGGTTTCTTCACGGGATCTGAGGAGACACAGGAGATTTGAGAATGGGGGAGTGCCTTTGGCTTCCATTGGATACCGCGGGGCCAGACAATGAGATACCTGGGATGCTAGGTTGGTATTGATATTACAACAAATCAACAGATTGCCCCGATTCTTAAGAGTGTTTGGTGCAAGATTCTCTACTAGAGCTTGACCAAACTCTCCCTAGCAGGTCGTGCCTTAGTAGCAAACTAGGTCCTTCTTGCCATGACCTAGTACATTGCCTCCTACTGGTGCTTTCATTGAAGGTCTATCGGACAATTCCAATGTTTGGTTCAAAATTTCCTTTGGTCAAGATGAAACGGCACAAGGAATACCAGACCCTGGGTTTCTTGGCAGATGGTGATCATGCTGCAAATGACATTTCTTTTGGGTAGGATTAGACGGCACGAGGAATACTAGAGCCTCGGTTGCTTTGGGCATTGATCCGAAGATGCACAACAGAGAACCCTCTATTCATATTACTCAAAAAGCCAATCATTACAAAGTATTCAGCTTATAGCAGCGTCATTACATAGCACCCTGTCATTACAAAGTATTCGGCTTACAGCACCCTCTATACATATTCAAAAAGCATGTCCTTACAAAGACTGTTAGCCCATATGTATTCTGGTGCTCGTACTAGAAATCAACGGGATAAACTTTGGCATGCACGGCATTGTGTTGTTGCTTGTCTCTAGTACACTCTCCACCACCATTGGCTCCTTTCCTGGCCTTCGATTCACCTCCACTTTTTCCTGCACAAGCACCTCAATTAGACTTCCAGTGTGTTTGCTAGGAGGGAATCTTTCTTTGTAGAAATAGATGGGCACATCCCTCAACACCCCCTTGATTTGTTAATCATAGTGTGGCTAGGTGCAACGGCTCTCCATCGTGAAGAAAATTGAGGACACATCATTTGCCATCACAAAATAAGGCACAGCCATTGTCTTCTAGAGGGATTGCGCTCGTGCCACATCCATCCCATGATACGGGATCACCCAAGAAGTGCATGGGTAGTAACTACTGCTCAGCAACATCTTCAGCAAACATTTAGTAAAAGGCATCCCAAAACGATAGCGTAGCTTGTATTTTTATGTTAATAGATTGGTTAACAATATGCCACTACTGGTTAATTAATGTGATTTGATGGAGAATGGCAAAGTCCATAGATCTAGGATGGTGTCTTGGAGCTACATGGGCCCATGAGGATGGTAAAAGAATGAGAAGGGAGAGTGGTATAAAGAGATTAAAGTTGGTCCTCCCTTCAAAAGGTGACTTGTATAAAAGACCAAATGGTTGACTTTGGTCTTCATTGTTGTTTTGCACAAGTAAGCTCCCTCTTCTCTTCCAAGAGAGTGTTTTGGATGTTCTCTTGTTTCCATTGTAGTGCCCTTGTGTCTGCCACTCCATGCCCCTTCACTCTCCTCTTCCCTTCTCCTTCTCCTTCCCTTCTCCTTCTCCCTCCCTTCTCCCCTCTCCTCTCCCCTCTTCCTCTTCCCTCTTTCTCGCGTGGAGGCACATTACAACAATCCGGAGGCTGCTCGAGTGACACTTGTGGTGGATGATCTCGTGCTATGCATTGCTCCCACAAGGAGTAGCTAGGAGTGGAGGTTCCATCGGCATATCTTCAACATCCCCACGACACGTGAGTCACCGTCGAGACCCACAACATTTCTGGCACCGCTACTGGGGAATGAAGGTATGCTTTGGCATTTGCACTTGTTTTCCTTTGATATCTACCCATTGCACAAGTCTTCAAGCCTAACTTGGAGCTTGTTAGTGGAGTTGTATGAGAAGAAAGAGGGAGGAAGTGAGAGTGTGGATGGAAAAGTAGGAAAACTATTTTTTTTGGCTAGAAATTCATTTTGGAGCATTTGAAGCTTGTTTTTCATGCTTTTTAGTGTTTTGAGTTGGTAGGAAGATAGTTTGAAAGATTGCTAAGGAGTGTATGATGTCAAAACTCACAAAATACAACCAAGAATGAAGAATCGAGCTGAATTTCGAACTTGTTTTGTGTGTTAACATTCACCTCTCAAGGAATCTTGCATTTTGGCATTCAAATGTTGTTTTTCTTTCAAGTATTTTTCATTGAATAGGTCGATTAGGTAGTTTAGCATCCCCCCATCACAAAAAAACATGAATAAAAACTTCCAAATCTTCACAAATCATCAAAAACCAGTCAATAATGTTCCTATCCTTATGGGTTGGTGCGATAGCATTATCCCACCGACCTATACCGTATTCCGTCGATCAAACTTGCATTGACCCGATGCCATAACCGTATCCTATCGATCAAACTTGCATTGACCCATCACCTTAGCGCTATCCCACCAACTTGCTATCCCATCAGTTGTTGCTTTAACTCTATCCCGCTGAGCTGACAAATGTCAGTACCTAACCCACCACCCTAATTAATTGCTATCAGTTAGCTATCCCATCGGTCAAACTTATGTTGACCCAGTGCCATAAGTCTATCCCACTGGTCGTTGCCATAGCTCTATCCCACTAGCCATTGCCTTAACTCTACCCTACCAACTTACTATCCCGTCGGTCATTGCCATAACTCTATCCCATTGACTTGCTATCCCATCGGTCATCGCTTTAGCTCTATCTCGCCGGCCGTTGCCATAACTCTATCCCATTGGTCGTTGCTTTAGCTCTATCCCACCAGCCATTGCCTTAACTCTATCCCGCCGATCATTGCCATAGCCCTATCCCCACAGCCGTAGGGATAGCTTTGGGAACACAAAAATTAAAAAAAGGCACATGAAAATTGGGATTCTGAGAATCAAGAAATCATGAAATTTTCATGCGAATTGCATTGAAATAAACCCCACCACAAGGGGCTACCACCCCTTAACCCCACGTCGAGGCAGACTCAACCTAGAATTGAGGCCTCAACTGTGCCAATGAACACATGATCTTGAGATCATGAAGAGTCATACAAGATCACCTTGAGCCTAAAGACAGTGCCTCAAATACCATCTTGTTGACCTCCATACCTAGCTTGGCTTCCTGAGGGTGCTCAAAAGTCGGTTCTCACTCATTGCAAGTACCACCACCAACTAAATTATCTAGCTTGGAAGAGTCCATGAGTCAAGATAGAGACATGGGTGAACCTTCCAATGTTAGGGCCTCAGTAGTTCTGAACTCCATCCCCATTGATCTCCACTCTCCTTCCCCATCTACAACAGCAGCTACATTAAGGGAAACCTTTTCCAATATCATGGGAAGGTTGGATTGACAGACCTAGTAGAGTGGCTAAACCCATTTGTTGGATAGACTACAGCAATGCTAGAGGCTCAAATGCCAGCCCAACCATTGATGTCAGAAGCCATACTCAGAGAGCCAAGTCCCACAATACCTAATGGCAATCAACCCCCATCATACCAATTCTTTGATGATAGGCAATCCTATGGGGAAGGATTTGGACCCACATTCTCACTAGGGTCCCCAAAATCTAGAGCAAAGGGGGCAGTTGAGTAACCTTGAAGGTCAACAGTCAAGACCCTCCACCTCATAATCCCCTATGATGCCTCCTTGGCAACAAAACATGGGAGATATTCCCTACCCAAGAAGTGCCCCTTACAGGCCTATGCCTACAGGGAGCATACCACTCTGTAGAGGACCTCCAGACCAACCTGTTAGGCCCAACCTGACCCAAGTCACAATGCCAATGCCTAGTGAGCCTGAATCCTCCCGTCCCAACCTCATGTCAGCAAATCCATGGAACCCTTCATCAGGACCACCAATGTATGAGACATCGCCCACCATTAACCAACCTCCCACTGTATCATAAACGGTCCTTACAGATGAAGCTATGAGAATCCTATTGCAAGCACTAGGAAGGGGGGCCACTGCTCCACCACTAATGTTTCCAGGATGGAATACCAACCCCTCAAGGAGCAAGCCTATTATTACAATCTCCAAGCTAATCACCAAGTTCGTAGGGCAAGTAGACCTAGTCTCCCATGTTGAGAGGTTTGAACAAATCTATGACACCTTTGGCGATATTGGGGATCTAGAGAAGATCGATGCTTTTAGCTTGAGTCTTGATGGCAAGGTTGGACCATGGTTTAGAGCCTTAAACCATGAGGAGAAAATAAATTGGGACACATTGCATAAATCTTTCATTGTGGGGTTTGCCCCTAGTGGTCCACTTAACCAGCTTTATCAAGTGAAGTAGAAGGACACAGTCCTTAAGAGACTACATAACCAAGATTAAACATCTAAACTTGCGATGTGAACCCCACGAGAGGATGAGTGATGTGCAGCTTCTACCACGCTTCCTCGTAGGGCTATGCTAAGCTAATATGTTTGCTATGAATCCCACATTGTTTGAGCTATGCAACAAGACAGCAATATGCCTAGGGGATAACATGAGGGAGACACCCCAAAAGGATAGATCCTTAGCTTCCTCTAATATGTCCCAAATAGCACAGGCTTCAACCTCTGAAGCAACTACGGATGCAAGTATGATGCCCAAGGTGCTCAACATGGAAGAGTTGGCCATAGGTCTATTAAACAAGTTTAGCCAACAATGGAATATAGAAGCACCAAAAGATGCTCCTAGCAACCCCCATCCAACATGCTGCTTCTCCTTCTTCTTGTCATTCTTAACCTTGCTCTTCTTCTTGCATTTTCTTAGCCATTTCCAGCAATGCTTTTTCATGTGGCCATACTTTCCACAATAGAAACATCTAATACAAGTCCAAGAGTTAGACTTGCTCTTGAAATTCCCCCTTGAACATGACCTATTTCTACCAATTGATCTACCTCTGGAGTGCATATCAAGGTTGTATTTCAGCCCATCAGGGCATTTAAACCCATCATGCTATAACATAACACTATCATGGTCATACATCCAGCATATACGAGTATAGAACTCATATGCATGGCAGTCTACACTATGTACACCATCCTGTACCTACAAGTAGACTGCTGACTTCGAGAGTGATGACTGAATGATAGAGCGTGCTTGCTCATCCATGTCATCCCAATCACTCTGTTTAATGCTATTAGGCTTGACACCTTTGCATTGAATGGGCTTATGCTGCCTCTTCTGCACTAACATGATTATCTACTCTTTCCAATACTGAAAGTTTGATCCATCCAACCTCTCAATATCAAAGAGGGCACTACCAGTTGTAGATGCCATATCTGTGGCATAATAGCTCACAACCAAAGAGCAGTATAGTGCAATAGGCAACCCAAATGACCAAAAAATATAATGTTGTCCAGACCAATCAGGTCTCCAAATAAACTGGTTGATCCAATGCTCAAAAGCACTCAGCCATAAAGAGGCATAAACATGAATATATGCAGCCCAGTAACCTGCCAATGCCTAGCAATCCAAGTAAGCAATGCACTGAACCAAATGAGCAATGGCAGTAGGAGCCCAGCTCAACTATCCATAAACATCAGTGCAGCATCCACCAATGCAAACCCATAATGCATTGAAATGGCATTTACTACATCACCAATGCATCACCTCAAGTGTGCAACCCTTTGGCATCAAAATCAAGCATTCACCACTTGCCAAATGTGCCAAAGTGACTTGCCAAAATGCCAATAATGCCCTTGGACTGAAGTGAGATCCCAATCACTTTCTGTAATTTACTGTGAGTTCCCAATTCACTGTTGTGCAAGAGAAATTCCTACAACAATATCTCACAGCCGCTTTGGGCAAGATAACACGCTGTCCCTATTTTTGAACAGCGATATCTTTTCACTGAAAGACCCATGGATTCTCAGATATTCTTACCTAAAAAATAGCTTCCTGCACATTGGTTACAAATAGACAGTAGACTGCAACTTTTTGTGGTTTTGCATAGGCTGTAACTCCTGCAGTGTGTACCGGATCAACTTGCTTCCAAAAGCAAAGTTGTAGTCTGTTCTGCGAACTACAACTTTCCAGTTTGGCACAAAGTGCAATTCCGCACCAGAAAAGAGTTATTCAATCCTGAAAATGACTGTTTTGTCATAAAAATAGCAACAGCAGCTTCCTTGTATGCTTGCTGCCCCTTACAACACTCATCTGCTCCAGCAAAACAGCCCCAAAAATGGTCAAAATACATCCAACAAATCACCCCATATTTCAACTGCAACACCAGCAAAATGGCAAGTACAATGCCCAACCAAATCAGCCCCAAGAATGCTCATAGATCAGCAATAAAATAGCCCAAAAGAACTGGCAAAACAGCCCCGAAATGTGCTCCAAACAACGGCAAATCACTGACAATACATCCTCCTCATCTACTCAATGAACTGACATAAACACCACCATACATGTAGGTCTAAAATCGTCAAAATGTCCATTGAATCACTATCAAAATGACCTCAAAGCATGTGTCCACAGTCAACAAAAGTAACAATGGCCTCTGACAAGAGAACTCCTAAACCGTGAGTCTCAATGTCAGCCTACTATCACTCAGGGTGCCTAACCGTACCCCCGAGCCAAGCCAAACTGTCAAAATCAGACCAACTGTAATGGAATGTCCACAAGGACTAAGATGCACCAGAGCATGTCTGTACAAGGACCCAAATGCACTGAATAAATGGCACACATAGCTCAGCAATAGCTACAACCAATTGCTCAGTGCACAAGCACAAAAATGCCAAAACTCCACTGTGCAAATCCTGTAAAAACACGTAAAATATCCTCGAGGCCAAGCCACCGCTTCAACAGGCATGTAAAGCCGACAAACCTCCCAAGCATCTCTATTTCAGGCAGCTTCAACATATCTAGCCAGCCGATGAACCTTCTCTACCGCTCCTACGACTACAAGCTTCTCACGTTCAGCTGGCCAGTTTCCACGTCCATCTCGATGCCATCATACAGCTCTACGACAATGCATTCTCCAGCCTTCACACAACAACATTTTGCAATGCCAGCCTACGCCTCCACAAACACCTCCATAGCCACCTCTCTGGCCAACTGATGACTCCAGAGCACAGCAAGGCCATAGACCTTGCAAGGCCTCCTCTCTACAGCAAAGGCAATAGCTTACAACAAAAAAACTACGTAGCTACCAACGATCGCATCTCCGAGCTCCTGCGCAATAGTAGCACACCAACAAAGATAGTGCTCACAAGCCAAGTTGCCTCTGAGCTCCAAAGCTCTATCATTCAGCCAGCAATGCATGTGGATGGGTTCTGCAGGGTTGCTGGAGCACTGGAGCGCTGGAAGATAACCCAAAGTGATTCTTGCAGTTGCGTTGTAGAGCATACAGATCTGGATGATGTCTACCCAAAATCTCCCCGTGAATGAGAGAATCGAGCTCTCCAAAGCTCTTGGTAGATCTCTCGAAGCAGTGCCCATGCTCCTCTCACCGAGCTCCTCGCAGATCAAACACCGTGGGCTCTGATACCAGTTGTGGGAGAGGAGAGCACACACAAAGGGATAAGGAGACACAAAAAGTGGTGGAGCCAAAGCTACTCCAGCTTATTCCTCTATCATATATATATGAGTATACATGGGCACTGTACAAGTAAGTGGGCACACTGCCCTTTACCCCAACATATTTTTCCCTGCACCGGGACTCTCGATTGGCCTTCCAGTGTATTCGATGGGAGGGGATCTTTCTTCATAGAAATATGTGGGCTCATCCCATAACACCCCCTTGATTTGTTGATCGTAGCATGGTTGGGTGCAACGACTCTCTTGCGTGAAGTAAATCAAGGACACATCATTTGTCATCATAGAATAAGGTGTAACCATTGTCTTCCAAAGGTACTGCGCCCACGCCATCTCCATCTCGCGGCCATGATATGGGATCACCCAAGAAGCACATGGGTAGTAACTACCGCTTTCCAACGTCTTCAATGAACATTTAGTAAAAGGCAATCCGAAACGACAACCCACCTTGTATTTCCATAATAAGAAAGACCTGTCAAACACATTTGAACTACTTAAACACACCCTATTCTTCATTTTGTCTGCTCAATAGTGCACGTAAAGCTCAACGCCAGCTTGCAAATCTTCCATGCTTATATTCAGTGACACTATCTCAAAGTGTGGCTCTCCTACATCCTTCATGCAATAACCAAGCATACCGTAATAGGTATGCAAGTTCTTCTGACTAAGCACCCTACACATAATCATCCCCCATGTTGGCCTCTTCTTGTCCCAACCAACGAATTGGGCAATCACTTTGTTCACATATTGAACACTCCCAGCGACGATTTGGCAAACCATCTGCAGGTGTAAGTGATAGAACGACCCTCCCCTCTCAACCGAACACAAGCCTAAAATACAACACTAGTGCAATAACTTCTGCCCCTCCTACAATAATCATCACACTCACTTCCAAGACTTTTGGTCCTCTGCAACTTTCCTTCATGTTGATGGCCTGCCTCTACTCCTCCTTACAACCTGCGACTCACACCTGCATCAACCATGCCACAAAACTCAGTTTAGGCGCGTCAAAACATCAAAGAACATCAAACCATGCCACGAACCAGTCCGAGTCTCCGGTGTCTCCCCTCTTCTCCCCTGCACAAGGTTCATTGACACCCTGCATATCCTCTTCGACACCTCGTGCCATCAGTTTGAGCTTTATAACGACACCCCATCTCACCTCCAGCCACCCTACCTGGCACACATGTAGACAATTTTGGACTTTTCTAGCCCACCCTCCTCATACACTGCTAAACCTTACTCTAATTGAACATAATCTCTAATTAAGGGCACACACCTCATACTACCCCCACCCCCCACTAATACTAATGCCCCAATTAAACTCATTGGGGGGTCCTACTCCGTTCTAAATGTGCACCATTCATCTACTAATTTCATATTATCAAATCAACGGCATACAAGATGTGGCTATAATTCACGTCAATGTAGAATCAATACTTCTGTGACATGTGGTAGTCATGTATACATTTATAATGCACATAGTCCCTATATTGACCAAGTCTCTCTAGGTTGCTAAAACGTAGAACTTTAGCTTGTGCGAGATAATTTTGTGTTGCAGATAGTTGCAATACTATCGCTTTTGCAAGGAAGCCATGGAGGAATTTTGCAAGCACATATGTCCATATTGGTTTCATATTGTATATGGTCAAAGAGAATGAGAGACAAGGCCATGCAGGACTTTGGCATGCATATAGGGTCCTTGGGGTAACTTTTGGCACTTGATATAGGCCCATAAGTTTTAAAATCTTTTCCCTTTTTTGCTTGCATGGCAATATACAATCCTCTAGGGCGGGTGTTAAGAGGTGTGACCAAATTGTCTTTGAGGCAACAATTTGGTACTATCATAGTTTTGTTAAAAATGCTACTTGCACACCATCTTCTAATTGCATAGCATCAAAAGGATCCAAACTAGAGATCTAACTCCAATTATATGGTGCAAATGAACCCTTGTGATATTATTGCCATGGAGAAATTGTCATAGAAATTGCAATGGAAAACTTGCCATGGAGAAATGTATAGGATGGGAGTCTACCTTTACATGGTAAGACATAGGCCAATGTCTTATTCACATGTTTCGTGTGGTGGAAGTGAGTTATGGTACTTCAACAATGCCATGGATGAATTTTACATCCACATAAGGTGAGCATGGGTTCCCTTAATTGGTAAGAAGTGTAGTTTAAAAATGATTTTAAAATTAAGAATTTTGATAAGGAATCCCTTTGAGGCTATTAGAAAGATATTCTTGCTATAAGATTCACTTGTAATACCTATCATGTGCTTGCTAAAACCTTGAAGAAACCCTTGCTATAACGGGTCTCCTTTATAGAAAATATAGCTTTGGTCTCCTTTATAGAAAATATAGCTTTTAGTATATTATACGTATATGACTTTACTTAGACATCAAAAGGACTATCCTTTTATAAACTAACATATTGATCTAAAAATTCCTTTCTTCAAATGCACATATAGTTAATATGGAGCTAAGAATGGTCTTTCTATTAGGGATTCCTAGTATATTATATGTATATGACTTTACTTAGACATCAAAAGGACTAGCCTTTTATACAATAACCCTTTTATCAAAAGGACTATCCTTTTATATAATAACATATTGATTTAAAAATTCCTTTTCTTCAAATGCACATATAGTTAATATGGAGCTAAGAATGGTCTTCCTAGTAGGGATTCCTCGCTATATGTGGACCATATGTGTCAAGTATTGTGGATTAGAAAAATGCCATGGAGGACTTTTCCATGCACACTTGGGATTCTTGGCTATAAGGGGACCATATGTGTCAAGTATTGTGGATTAGAAAAATGCCATGGAGGAATTTTCCATGCCACTTGGGCCTTAAATCACCCAAGAGTCTCCCTATGGTTGCAAAAAAATAGATTAACGACTTAATTGGAACCATATGTTAGTTGTATTAGGGGACTAAGTTGTGAATGAACAATTGGAATGATGCCATTTAATTAGGGTTTATGAATAAGCCTTATGTATGAAGTAGAACCTTCTTTGCCTTCTTTCCAAATTTCTATGATCTCTAATGAGTTCGATAAATTAAACCTCCTTTACCTTCTTTCCAATATTTATCACGTATGACAAATCAAATCGGCTCACTCAACTTCTTAATGAATGATCTATAGATGTCAACCTTCCTTTCCCTTTTGAGTAATGCATAGGGTTGGATATTTTAGAAGAGGAAGAGGAATCTATTTTGTAAACAATAAAGCTATCTTGATTATCACATCTTAAGTTCTTATGATCTTATTAGACTCCCAAATTCATGTGTAGTCTGTGTTTTTCCTATTCCCTTTGGGCTCATATTCAGTGTTTACTCCAAGACTTGATATCAAGGGATCAGGCCCACTCTTTGTTGCTAGAATGTCACGACATTTTTCGTGCATGGAAAATGTCACCTTATCATGAACCATGCCATCAATGCATGGCAAAAATGTGTGCATCACAAATAATTTCATGACAAAATCTTATATTGCCATTAGTGCATGGTTTTGCTACCAATATGCAAGGCCATCTTCATACATACTATTGTGCATAAGCCTTGGAAATGGCAACATTTGCATCATTCTTGTGTGCAAGTTACAAGTTTCTCTTAATTCATTGGTGTACTTCCATCATTGATATTTGGTTATGGAGCTAGTTATTTGGCAATAGCCCAGATTGGTAGTAAAACACCACTTGAAAGTTAACCTCTTGCCACATACCCCTCAATGCTTGTCATTATATGCCCCCATTGATACAAAACTCTCATTTGCTAGTATGATGATGACCTTTGTATACTCAAGTGCTTAATTTATGGTCACGTCATCAAGCCTCGTGCATTAATGACACATGAATATATGTGTTGCACCTTGAGAAAGAAAGAGTGACATACAGACGAAGATGATAGAGGGAGGGAGAGTGACAAAGATGGGTAAAGTGGCTGACAAGGAAAGGGAGATTATGCTTGGATCCTCCTCTTCATCTCTCTCTCTCTCTCTCTCTCTCTCTCTCTCTCTCTCTCTCTCTCTCTCTCAAGTACATTCAACAATTTGTGGCTTTGATACGAGGAACGGGAGGCTTGCTAGATTGGAATGCCCTCCACACAGAGGTAGAAATAGATGAGCACACATGAGTTGCTACAAATGGAAATGTTAAGAGAGGTTACACATTGATTTTCCACACTTGGGTAGGTAGGGGCGTCTCAATATGCGGCCGCCACATGTTTGAAGACTAAAGGTCACGGAAAAGAGCTTCCCATGGGATGGACAGCCAACCTTCCCCACCCATCCTCTGCATATCGTTGATAGCAGGAATTTAACTAACGCCACCTAATTGTAGCCCTCCCGATATATACCATATAGGTATTTTCCAACTTGTGTTATAAATGCATTATTTTTCATATTTCTCATGTCCTCCAAGTGTTTGACACACCACTCATCCTTGTTCTTGCTTGGGTGGGCATTGGGGGGTGTACCTGCCCTAAGGGCTAGTGCACATGAACAAGGAAAGTAGGATTGGTGCGTTACCTTCAACATGTTCACACGACTAGTTGCAAAACTTGCCTCAAGCATTGAATAAAGCACTCGATACATGTCTGAATACCTGTGAGAGCTGGGTGTTTTTGATTGGCTTGCCCATCCAAGTGTGTATCGTTTTCAAAGCATTGAAAGTAGCCCAACTCAATGCTAATTTCCCATTAGCTGATGAGGTAGCGGTGCTTTGGTGCTTGAAATGGCACCTCCAAAAATCAAGGTGCCAATTTGGAATCGAGGGGCACGCCACTCGATCTCCATTTTTTTGTGCAAAGAGCCACGAGTGTTGCACTGCGAGCCCGAGACTCGAGCTAGACCTGTCTGGCTCATCAATTTACATCTGCCCAAAATGTAAAACAAACGAGGTAGTGGATGGAGAGAGAGACGGAATGACAATAAAAACGAATGTCAACTGCCAAACTCGTCTCAAAGCCAATAGGTCACCACGATATTGAAAAAATCGAATTCATATTAGTAGCATCTCACATGGCAAAAATTAACCTAAGCATCAAACATTAATTAACGTCGCATTCTGGTGAATTCCAGTAAGTTCTTGTCGAGCTTTGGAGCATGTATATAAAGTGAGGGCGAAGCTGCATTGCCCATTCGTCCTCCCCTTCTTTCCCTGCTGCCTTGGCCTTAGCTGCCCCTCAGCTTGGGAGAGGCAACATAGAGCATGCTGCTTGAGAGCTTACCTTAAGCATTTCCTGCCTCCTCAGATGCTTCCTATTCCTCAGGAAAGTACGAGCCTCAAACATTCCGTAGTTCTTCCTCCAAGTCCTCTCCCCCTCCCTATCGTGGGTCATCTATCTTGCTGGGCGTGTTTCTGCATTAGTCTCTCTACTGATTGTCTCGCACTTACGAGCCTTTGATGCATTTGCGATTGGGTTTTGCATGGCGAAAGAAATCAAGTTGGTGAGAAGTGGAGGTGCATGGAGGGGGACAGAGGACTTTGATTTAGTGCTGAGAATTCTCTGCGGGGAATTATGCATCGCATGCAATTGATTTCGACTGAGAATGGCTCCTAGATTAATAGCTCTGAATTTTTTAATTCGAGCGACCCATTAGTGCACTTACACACCTATTTTAGAAGCAAAGTAATTCTAAAAGTTTCGAATTTCTGCTGTACAAAATGAGAACGATTGCGAAGGCTACTCGGAGGGGAGGCGAAGAAAGCGATGTTGGAAGGGATGTGGTGCAAAGTGAAGGGGGGGGGAAGTGGAAGAGAGGGAAAAACAAAGAATGGGCAAGGGAGTGACAAGTGAAATGGACAAGAAGAAGATGATAGGAGGGGGGAAAATAAAAAAGGAAAAGGAAAAGGAAATGGAGGCCTATTATAAATCCTCTTCTTCTTCATCTTCTTCTTCTTCTTCATTTTCTTATATGTTCATTTTTTGCCCACTTCTACTAAGAAGCTCGCCATAGCCACATTCCCCACATTCTCCTCCTCATCCCTTCCTTCTCCCTCCTTCCCTCCCCCTCATTCCCAAGCTTTCCCTCCCTTCCTCCCATGCAGACCCTTTTTGAATGACAGCTTCCCCCTCCTCGGGAACCGTGCCTTTCCCCTCCCCTTATGGCTCCCTCTTCCCTCCGCTTTTGCCGCTCCCAGCCCTTTGTCCCTCCTCCTCTCTCGGGCTTCCTGCAGGGCGAGAGCTGTAGGCAGGCAGCGCGGGAGAATTGCTGGCGCGAGAGAGAGCTGTAGGCAGAAAGCGAGCGAGAATTGCTGTAGGCAGAAAGGGAGAGCTTTAGGCAGAAAGAGAGGGAGAATTGCTGGACAAAGACGAGATAGATAGGTAGAGAGAGAGAGAGAGAGAGAGAGAGAGAGAGTAGCCCCCCCACACCTCATGGCCAAGTCCAAAGCTGCCAAAAAGGTCCTCGATACTTACGTGATCAAAGGAACCCACAAGGTCGTCAAAGGTAATTTGTCTCTGGCCTTGCCTTCCTCACCCATTCGAGGTTGCAATGGACCATCACTTCTCACAATGTCTGGGTTACGTACGATGATGCAGTGGGAGATTGCGTTCTCATGCGTGCTTCTGATCCCGAGAAACCCCCTTATGTGGCGAGGCTAGAAAAAATAGAGGCAGACAACAGAAATAACGTCAAAGTTCGAGTGCGCTGGTATTACAGGCCGGAGGAGTCCTTGGGGGGTCGCAGGCAGTTTCACGGTGCTAAGGAACTTTTTCTGTCTGATCATTTTGACATCCAGAGTGGGGATACTATTGAAGGGAAGTGCACTGTCCACACTTTCAAGAGTTACACAAAGCTGGAAAGTGTCGGCACTGAAGATTACTTTTGTCGATTTGAATACAAGGCTGCAACTGGAGGATTTACTCCGGACAGAGTGGCTGTGTAATTCTCTTTACTCTTTTTCTTGTACTCGCTCGAGGCTTTTGGAAATCACCCGTTCATTACCTCAACATTGAAGCTTTTGTTCCATATATTCCTTCAACAAGCTACTGTGGTTTGTCAGCTGCCGCAATTACTTTTTTATCAACGGCTCTGTTGTTCAGAAGCACCTTCAATGGCTATTCGACCACCCTTATTGCAGTTCTTTTTGCCATTTGAACTCGCAGGTATTGTAAGTGCGAGATGCCATACAACCCTGATGATTTAATGGTGCAATGCGAAGCTTGTAAGGACTGGTACGTGAGCTGTTTATGAACTTTGGGACTTTTGATAAGCGTTATGACATGCTAAAAGCTTGGGTGGAGGCTGCCGAGTTATTTAGCACCATGTAGCTTGGATTCTACATATCATTTGCTTGCATTGTACTGTGAAGGTTATTGGATACGAAACTCGTGGCAAGTGCTAAAATTATGATAAATTGAAAGTAATTCACCCGAGAAGTTGCAACCAAGAATCAAAAGCAACTTTCTCTCGAGTTGAGAATATATATTTCTGTTTTGGTCCAGCCATAAGGTGGCAATACCCTGGCCCAAAGGTTCAGCCCTCAAACGTAAGCAATTTGTGAACAATATTGTGTGCATAGACATGATTGCTGTCAAAGGTAGTCTCATTATTTGAGCAGGTAGCGTTTATGCCTGCTTCTAAGTTTATACGCCTCGAGAGATGACACACGTGGGTAAGCCTTTTTTGACAATATTTGAAATGCCACGTTCAAAGTGTTGTGTTGGCTAGATCATATGGGATTGGAGGAGCTTTCAGGACTTTCTGTTTTGGCAAATCAGATCATTGCTGCTGGAAAGGTTGCTAGCACTTTGCAAAGTCCTTCTTTGTCCATTTGCTATGTTACATTTGACTGTTGTCTATCAGCTCTTCACAGTCGCGGATTCCAGGTTCCATGTCGGTAAACATCTGGAGTACAAGCTAGAAAGGCTTGTTTAAGTTTAGGAACCTATGCCTTGAAAATTATGATGTTTGTAGGTAATTTGTGTCCATCAACCTGTGGACTGAGATGGAAATGAACAAAAACTGAAAACTAAGGGTGCATGTAGCATATACAAAAATGGCCTTTCAACTCGTAAATTTATCCTTCTCTTTACAGCATGTAATGGTGGTATGCATAATGTGATTTTTGGGTCCATAGATTTCCACTTTTCATAGGACTGCTACTGTAGAGGCATGCAGCCTCATGTGCTCGATAAATACAAGCATGCAGCTTGTGTGTACCTCATGTTTCTCAATGAAATGCTTTGCTGTGAGCAATAAAGCATTTGAATTGATGTTACATTTAGGGCATTTCTTAGACAAGTTAGTTCTAGATGGAGGGAGTGATCTTCCCTTTGTGAATTGTACCCAGATTGTTAAGGAATGAGAAGCTGTCGTGTGGTGTCAACGATGTTCAAGTTGAATGGATCAGAAATGAACGCCCTTTGTCATTGGATTGGATTTTTCTGCAACAATTTGCTGATGTTTGCAGACGATTTCCCTAAGTGTTGCTGTCAAAGTGGAAGAGAGTAAAGAGCAGACTTTCATATACTGAACAATCAGTCACATGTAGGTGATAGGATGTTCGGAGCTAATGCATGGGGATGGGCTCAACGACATATTGAGCTATCACACAACCTGCAGGGTTATTCAGGCCTGCAGGCCTTGTTATCTTTCTTATTGAATCCATAAGATTGGGATGCTCTGCTCATCCATAGGGTTTTCATACCCATGCATAGGGTGTATACACTGGGCAAACCGAGTGCTTACTAAAATGCGTCAAATAAACAAAAGAGAAAGAAAACAAGAAATAAAGAAGAAAGGAAGCAGGTGACTAAGCAAAAATAAGCAAGCAAGTCAAGAAACAAAATCTTCCAAAAAACTGGAATCTCTCTCTCTCTCTCTCTCTCTCTCTCTCTCTCTCTCTCTCTCTCTCTCTATCAAAGCAGGTCATCCCTATCCCTAATTCATCTTGCCACGCCATCTCCCTCTTCAGCCCTAACCCTAACTCTGCTTAAACCTGTCCTATGCTGTCTTCTCCTAGCGGGTTCATTTTGCTTCCTCCCATTTGCATCTGTTTTTAGCCTCTCCACAGCCTGCTGCCTCCATTCGGGATTTCTTGGAGCTCTAGTCGTCCTTGGCGTCTCCTTGCTTGCTGGTCGGCTCATTTCCCAAGAGGTGCCTGCACGTGTGGGACCCTTGAGGTCATTTTGGAGCATTCCATTGTCAAAATCAGTGTTTTATGTGCTGCTGCTGCATAGCTGCCTGCATCAGAGGTGCATTTTGGGTGTTCTACTGATCTGCTCCAGCATTTCGATGCCCTATGTCACATCAGAGCTGAATTTCCAGCCACTTCCGAGCTGTTTCAAGATCTCCAGCACATCTATACTAACCTACTTGCAGATTTCGGGAGCTGCCTTTGCATTTTGAAGCATCTCAGCCCATCGACTAGCTGCTTCAAACATCTACAGGAGCCGCCTTGCACACATGGAGTCTACTGTTGCAGTTTGGAGCCCTAGAACAGCCATCTCAGCTTGCTGCCTGCCTTCACAAAGCCCTTTCCCATCATGACTTCATTGTCTTCTAGTTCCTTGCTTGTGGAGAAGTTCAAAGGGGAAGGCTTCTCAACATGGCAAACAAAGATGCAGCTGCTCCTTATGCGTGAAGGAGTTTGGGACATTGTTGAGGAAGACCACGTTGATACAATTGACCAGTAACAACGCAAGGTTTGGAAGTAGTAGCATGCAAGAGCAACTACTAGAGAGCCATCACTGTACTAGGCTTCGGTTTCGTCCTAGCGCCTAGATAGATTGATTGATATGATATGATTATGCTTATGTTTATGATTATGATTATGATTCTGTTAGCATAGATTAGTACTCAGCAAGGGTCCTAGCGTACCCTTTGCTTCAGCCCACTGAGGCTTGTATGAGTTCGTTTTTCTGTGCGCTTTGTCCCATAGGCCCGCGAGCTCTCCAGTGGACGTTAATATATCTTTCTTTCTTTCTTTCTCATTGGTCTTTGCTTGGCCGACTCTCTCATTCATCATGTGGACTTCAAGTCAACTGCTAAGGAGATTTGGGATCGACTTGAGAGCTTATTTGGTAGCAAAATCACTAACTCTAAAATCTTTTTGAAGCTCAAGTTCTATGATTTGAAAATGGAAGGACGTGAAGAGTTGAGTGATCATCTGGCAAGATTTCAGTCTCTTGCTCATGTTGGGGTAAAGGCACATTGCCACCCTTAAAAATGTTATGACCACTATGACTGTCTTAAGACAGTCATAGGGTGAATACCTAATCCTAATAAAACCTTTGAGTTTGTGGTGTGGCTCAAGACATTCTTACACACCCACACTCCTTGTGTCACTGTCTCCTAACGTTCCACTCCCCTCTTTCCCTCACAAGTGGTATCAGAGCCTTCCTCTCCCTCTCACTCCGGTCTACCCCTCCCTCTCCCCTCGGGCCTTGTGCCCTTTGTCAGCAGGTGCGCGAGCAAGGTGCAGCAGCTCCAAGGCGGGCGCAGCCAGCGCGCGCAGCGCGCAGGAGCAGCCGCGCGCAGCAGGCCCGCGAGCAGCCATAGCTGCAGCAGCAGCTAGCTGCTGCTAGCTGCTACCAGCCTACCAGGCGGCCGCAGCCTGGCAGCCGCAGCCCCAGCCGACCGGCTGCAAGGCAGCAGCCGACCAGCCAGTCGCGACCGCGACCAGCCGCGGCAGGCAGCCGTAGCGGCTGTACGGACGCGTGCACGTACAGGTACAGCCGTACCGGCTGTACCTTCAGCCAAGGTTTTGACAGTTTTTTGGGGATCCGTGCCCTCGCAAGTACAGGGTACAGCAGGTACCCTGTGCAGGTACAGAAGGTACAGCTGCACAGGCACAAACAGATTTTGTTTGGGGAAGAAGGAAACAGTGAGAGCACTCTGCTCTTTTGCGTGGTACTTGCAAGTACACGCAGGTACAGAAGTACAACGAGGTTTTTTTTTCTTGATGCATTCCCGGAATTTTCAGTTTTTAAAACTGTGTTTTTGAGATACAGCAAGTACACTCGTGTCCCTCGTGCTTGAGGTGACTAGTGCCACAGTGTGTGGTGGTTGCACAGTTATTTTTCGGGAAGGTCAGATGCCTTGATTTGCAGAGGGCTTTTATGCTTACACTGAGTGCAAATCTCAGTTTTCGGGTGACTATTACAAAGGGCTTTTGCCTGGAAGTGTATGCAGTGTATGCCTTGAGGCAGTGTGGAGCCAGGGTGCCCACATTGGTCTCGTTTTCCGCAGTGTATCAGTGACATTTCTTTGCAGGTCACATTTTGTGTACGGCACTTAGAAAATCTCAGTTGAGCCACGCTTGGCCAGGGCGCATCGAGTTTACTCGGTCTCTAACTGTCCATCGTTGACAGTGCTCAAAAGATTTTCTTTTCGGTGTTTGTACGTTGGGATCTGTGTTGCTACTGTGCACACAGGCAGTTTATGCATTACATTGTCAAGTGAAAGTGCCAGGAGAGTGCTGAATTTTGTATGCTACCTCATTGTTGAGGGTGTTTATCACTTGGTAAAGGTGTCAAATCAAGGGGCTTTTGCCCAGATTTTGCTTGTGAGCACTTGAGTTACTGTTTGAGAACTTCAGATGCCTTTTATCCCCTTGGCAGAAGGGTGATTGCTTGGGATTTGTCCCATACTTTGTTGCATGTTTGTGACAGGCTGAGGTGTTTGGAGCCTTTTTCAGTGGACAAAACAGTCTATGCCAAGTGGTTTATGCATATAAAATCAGTGCAATACCTCATCTGAGGTGGGAGAAGTGTCCAGGACAGCAGTGTTTTGTGCTTCGTCAGATGATGATGCACTGATAAAACACTTGTGGAACAGCTGCAGCATTCTGTAATTACTGTTTTATGCCTATTTATGCAACCAAGCTGCCTGTCCGATTCTCAACCTGAGCGACAAACTTCTTGAAAGCATCTAAGACATCGCTCTTATGCTTCAAGAAATAGACCCACACTTTGCGTGTGGCATAATCAATAAAAGTAATAAAATACTTTGCACCCCCTAGTGATAGCTGTGGCATCTCACACAAATCAGTGTACTAGATCAAGCGGTGCTCTATTCTGGGGAGTTCTCCTCTTATGAGGAGTCATAGAATGCTTTCCAAAAATGCAATGATCACAAGTAGGCAAATCTGAAAATGAAAGAGATGGCAGATAACCCAAACGTGACAGTTCTTGCATTCCTTTAACGGACATGTGTCCCAACCGACTATGCCACAATGAAACCTTCGGCAGCTCGGTTATGGCAACAACATGATTACCTACACTGGAAACATAAAGAGGGTACAAGGTATCACTCTTATAACCCTCAGCCACTACAACCTGGCCATCAGTAATCACCCATTTGGAATCCCCAAATGTGGTGTGGTAACCACTGTCATCCAACAAGCCAGTGCTAATCAAATTTTTCTTGATTTGCGGCACATGGCGAACACCATCAAGCATAAATATGCGTCCGTCAGGGAATACTATCTGTATACTGCCAATCCTTGCAATCTGACATGCATAGTTGTTCCCAAGGTGAACAACTCCATGAGTACATGTGTAGGAAGTAAACCACTCCCTATGAGGCGTAACATGAAAAGAAGCACCTGAATCCAAGAGCCAGGTGTGCATGTCATGGCCATCAACAACCAATGTATGTGCAATTACAGCAGAAGAACATAATACATCATGTCTGTCACTGTCACTGTCCTCTGCTGCAACATTCACTGCATCAGTGTCATCTCCCTTGGCCTTGCCTTTGCCTTTGCTTCCACTGCCTGCATCCTTTGCCTCAGCCTTCTTGGCTTTCTGATCCCGTATAAACTTGAAGCACTTAGACTTCACGTGTCCCTTCTTGCCACAGTAAAAGCATTCAATATCCTTTTTGCCACGGGACTGACTGCGGGATTTGGACTTGCCAGCAGATCTCCCCTTCTGCTGAGTCCTACCTCTTTCCTGTACCTGCAAAGCATTGGAAGACTTGCTGCCCGCATTATTCTTCCTGCTCATCTCCTCCATGAGAAGAGAGCTCTCCACATCAGCATACATAAGAGTGACATTTGAATTAGACAGGGTTGTCTTAAAAGTGTCCCAACTCTCAGGAAGGGTACACAACAAGAAAGTAGCCTTGAACTCCTCATGAAGGTTCAATCCCTGTGCGATAAGCTGTGTAAAGATGGCATTGAACTCACTCAAGTGTGAGGTCATAGTTGTACCTTCCTTCATGCGAAGGTCGACAAGCTTCTTCAACCAATAAACCTTACTGGCTGAACTCTTTTGGGCATACAACTCTTCTAGCCTCTGCCATAGGCCATAAGAGGTCTTTTCTGCCTGAACACTGAACACAAGAGAATCAGTGAGAGTAAGCATGATAGCCGCCCTTGCGGACAAATCAAGCTCCTCCCACTCATCATCTGCCATCCCAGATGGCTTGACACCCTTCAACCTTATGGGCTTAGAAATCTTCTTTAGCAAAAGTACATTCAAACACTGTTCTACCCATAATGCATAATTGTGTGCCCCTTCCAATTTCTTTATGTTCAGTATTGAGGATTCACTTCCCCCTGATGCCATATCAGACAAGGAAAGTGCCTAACTCCCTGTAAGTCGAAAAGGACTAAACAAAATTCTGATTTCTCAGAAAACCTGCTCTATCAAGAGCCAGGAGCACTCACAATAGTGCTGTTTTTTACTGTCAAAAAACCTGCAGCAAAACAGAAAATTTCATACTGAGGTACGTGAAGTCCACATTGCAGTATGGACTATTTTATGAGACTGGGGTTCAGATACAGTTGCATGGATACACTAATGCTGATTGGGCTGGTAGTATTTCTGATAGACAATCTACCAACGGATATGTGTTCTCTTTTGGGAGTGTTGTGGTCACTTGGAGCATCCGATAATGGGGGTGAGTATGTGTCACATGCTTTTGTACAGTTATGCGAAGCTAAGGGTATTAAATAGGAACTCACAGCCCCTCATAATGCATCTCAAAATGGTGTGAGTGAGCGAATGAATCGGGCTATCCAGGAGAAAGTTCGATGTATGTTGTCTTATGCTGCATTGCCCCATGGCTTTTGGGCAGAAGCCGTGCAAACAGCAGTTCACCTAATTAACAGGTCGCCGAACAAGGCTTTGGAGTTGAAAGTGCCAGAGGTGGTGTGGTCTGGCAAGCCACCTTCATATAAGCACTTACGTGTGTTTGGCTGCGAGTGCTTTGCTCATGTACGCAAAGAACTGCGCACCAAATTGGAACCAAAGTCTTTCAGATGCATCTTCATGGGTTACGGTGATGAAGGTGAAATGGGGTACAGGTTATGGGATCCTGTTAAACGGAAGATTATACGCAGCAATGACGTCATCTTTAAAGAGGATAGTGTACACAAAGAACCCATGCAACCTGTGGAATACAGGAGGGTTGTTTATGATGATGTCGGACAGCAAAGAATGCCCATTAATATGCAGCAGCAGGCTGCTGTAAATAACCCTGTTCAAGTGGGTATAAGGCTGAAAATCAGCCAGACAATTTTGCCAATGATGCACCACTGGATATGCCAGCAAATGACGCTGTAGGACAGCCAAATATGGTGTTACAGCCACCCGTCATGCATGACGAACAGGCTAGACAGCAGCCTAATACGGAGCATTTTGTTAGGAGGAGCACCCGTGTACAACGGCCTCCTGACAGGTTTGTTCCAGGAGCCAATAATGTGGCTGATTTTATCATGCTGACAGATTGTGGTGAGCCTTCCAGCTTCAAGGAAGCTATGGGAAGAACAGAGAAAAGGAAGTGGGAGAAAGCCATGCAGTCAGAAATGGACTCCTTACTTCATAATGATACATGGGACTTGGTGTAGCTACCTGCAGGCAGAAAGGTTTTGCCATGCAAGTGGGTTTACAAAGTCAAAGTGGATTCAAATGCTTTACCGAGGTATAAGGCCAGATTGGTTGCCAAGGGATTTAGGCAGGAGAAGGGCATTGACTTTGATGAGATCTTTTCCCCTGTAGTCAAGATGACTACTTTGAGAGCAGTGTTAGCTCTTGTTGCTCATGAGGACATGGATTTATGTCAGATGGATGTGAAGACTGCTTTTCTTCACGGAGATCTCCATGATGAGATCTACATGAGTCAGCCAGAGGGATATGCTGTTAAAGGGAAAGAGCAGCTTGTGTGTAAGCTCAAGAGGAGCTTGTATGGACTCAAGCAGGCGCCAGGAGAATGGTACAAGAAGTTTGATGCCTTCATGCGATCACTGCTTGTACACCAAACGGGCAAAGGATGGCAGTTTGATGCTACTCATTCTATATGTGGATGACAGGCTGATTGCCAGCAAATCTCAGCAGGAGATTAGTGCTTTGAAGAAGCAACTGCATAAGTCTTTTGACATGAAAGACTTGGGTGATGTAAACCATATTCTTGGTATGCGAATGCGGATTATTCGTGACAGGTCCAAGGGACTTTTGTTTCTGTCACAGAAGGAGTACATTGACAAAGTACTGCAGAGGTTTAAAATGGAGGGGGGGAAGTCTATTAGTACCCCATTGCCTCCTTATTTAAAACTCAGCAGTAAGGACAGCCCCAGATCAGATGATGATAAGGCTGAGATGGCCAAGGTTCCGTATGCATCTGCAGTTGGTTCTTTGATGTATGCCATGGTTGCCACTCGTCCAGATATTGCTTTTGCGGTGGGAGTCATTAGTAGGTATATGGCAAATCCAGGCAAGCGGCACTGGGAAGCAGTGAAAGGCGTCTTGAGGTATCTCAAGGGTACCAAAGGCTTGTGCATATGCTATGGTAGGCAGGATGCATTGGTGCATGGTTTTACAGAATCAGACTATGCAGGGAATGCAGATAACCGGAAGTCTACTACCGGTTATATTTTCACATTTGTAGGAGGTCCTATATCATGGGTGTCTCGGTTGCAGAAATGCATTGCACTGTCAACCACTGAAGCTGAATATATTGCAGCCACTGAGGCTTGCAAGGAAGCAATATGGCTTACTCGGCTGGTGGGAGATTTGGGCATTACAGGAGATATGCTAGTTTTGCATTGTGATAGTCAGAGTGCTATCATGTTGGCAAAGAATCCGGTCTTTCATCAGAAGACCAAGCACATAGATGTGAAATACCATTTCATCAGGGAGGTACTGGAAGACAAGCGGCTTGAGCTTGTGAAGGTGCATACTGATGATAATCCTGCAGATTTGCTCACTAAGAGCTTGCCTACAGAGCGGTTTGCACATTGTCGCCGCATCATGGGATTAGGATGAGACCATTCTTATTTTATGGTCTTGTATACAGTAACTGTATATTGCTGTAATTTTTATTCTTTTCTCCCCTTCAGGCACATTGGCCTTTAGGTGGGAGGTTGTTGGGGTAAAGGCACATTGCCACCCTTTAAAATGTATGACTGTCTTAAGACAGTCATAGGGTGAATACCTAATCCTAATAAAACCTTTGAGTTTGTGGTGTGGCTCAAGACATTCTTACACACCCACACTCCTTGTGTCACTATCTCATAACGTTCCACTCCCCTCTTTCCCTCACAGCTCAACAACTCTCTAGCTTGAAAAGCTTGCCTAATGATGAAGATAAAATGGCTGTCTTTATGAAGAGTATGCAAGGGATACCTCGTTTTGAGCAAACCCTTGAAATTCTATGCCTTGCCACTACCACGTTTCATGATATGGTGGCTCTACTTGTTGAAAAGGACCGCCGTAATAAAGATATCATTCTTGCCTCTGTTGGTGATCATGCATTTGCTTCCACAAGAAAATAGAAGACAAACAAGAATATTATTTGCAGAATTTGTAAAAGAAAACATGTTGATGCTAATTGCTTCAAGAAGAAGGAATAGGAACAAGAGAAGCACCATGCCAATCTTATTATTGAAGACCAGGCTGAACTTGAAGACCCCTGAGGAGATACATGTAACCATAGCTGAGGTTCATGGCCTCTTTCTTGAGGAACATTATGACTAGGATTCTTCGGCTTTCTAGGCCCTATCTGATGTGGGTTTTTTTGTTGAGTCAATAAAGATTATGAGCCTTGAGTAGTCTCTCTAAATCAATAAGGGTACTTTGCCCTCGATTGTCTTCCAATAATGGTTGTATTGTCTTTTGCTTTGGTAT
This sequence comes from Dipteris shenzhenensis, assembly GCF_047967505.1. NCBI lineage: Eukaryota > Viridiplantae > Streptophyta > Polypodiopsida > Gleicheniales > Dipteridaceae > Dipteris > Dipteris shenzhenensis. Next base: position 30,898,918 of record NC_141626.1, read on the forward strand.
GATTTCTAGATCACCCAATTCAGAGTAAGGGGGGTTGACGAGCGATGCTCGACCCTTGCCGGTCGCAAGCTAACTGAGAAGTCACTATCGCACATGAGGTGTTGGATAGTTGGACTTGCTCTTTGCAGTATTGCGATGGAGGGGGGATCGGTCTACTCCTTACGTGTTGGGTCTCACACTCTTTGCTCTAAAGGGGGAGTGTTGGAGAAATAATAGCCAAAGAGTGCGTGTTGATGTGTTATACTAGGAGTTCTACTAGTGGTTCTATGTGTGAGTGCCACGTGTCACCTTGGGAGTTATTCCATATGCATTTGGTACTAGAGTGTGTGTGTGCCTAGTCTATATAGGCTTGTACTTCACTTGTCACATCACATTGGATGAATGAATGAAAGCCTTTCCATTGTCTTCATTTGAGTATATCTCCTCTCTCTCTCTCTCTCTCTCTCCATTGCTGCCCCGCTCTGCTGCTGCCACTGCCCCACCGCTGCTCTCTGTTTTGCTGCTGCTCCGCTACCCCGCCTCGCTGCTCCGCCTCGGCTCCACCGTTGCACCTTGCTGCACCACCACCGTTCCTTGCTGCTCCGCTCTCTTTCGCTGCTCCCTGCTCTCATTCGCTCTCCCCCTTCGCCTTGCCCTGCCCTGCCTTTCCTCCTTAGCTTGCCTCTCCACCCCGCTAACCCCTCAGTCCACCCCGCTAGCCCTTTGCCACCTCTACCAGCCCTCAGCCCTCAGCCCACCTCGCCAGCACTCTGCCATTCACTGCACCTCCACACCTCGATCCATTTGCTCTAAGAAAGCCCCTCAAGCTGCAAGAAACAGGAAAAAGAAGGCCTCAGCCACATTATAATGCATCTATGAAAGAGGGGACGTGGAGGAAGGGCAGAGAAGCACTACCAACATGCTTGGAGATCAGCCACACACAAATTAGCACTATTCTCTATTTGGCTGAAGCACCATGCCTACAAGGGCGGGAGTAGAAGACACATGGGGCAAACTAGCTTTGGAGAATGCAGCCCTCTCTATAGGGACAGCTCACAAAGGCACTACAGAGGTACTCACATGCCTCAACAAAATCTGCCTCGTGTTGATAGAAAAAATAGACAGCTTGGAGGCCACGAGTGTGGCCATATTGGCTGAGAAAGCGCATGTGGACAAAACACTGCCTGAGATTCAGAAACAAGGTGGGAAGGTACAAGAAAAATGGAGGAAGGAGAGAGCAGAATGGGAAAATGAGAAGACCAAGCTACAAGACCAAGTACACACATTGGGGACTGAGTTGCAACAAATGAAGGGCATGCAAAAAACATCAGATGGTGCTTGCAAAGTTATGGATGAGCTCAAAGCAGAAAATGCAGCCCTTAAGAAAGAGATGGAGGCCATGTAGACTACCATGAATGGTAAGCATGCTGAGTTCGCACAACAGCTCAACAAGGGGAAAGAAGTGATGCTTGAATGGACAGAAGTTGTTAAAAAGGGATCAGAAGCTACCAAAAAAGAACTCATTTCTGAGACACTAGAGCAAGAGAAGAGACGGGCTGGTAAAGCAATGAATGTTCTAGTTAGAGGTTTCACAATGGGAGACAACCCAATGGCATATGCTCAAGCCCTATTTGCCAAGATGGGAGTCAACCTCACATGTGAGGCAGCTTGGAGGGTCGGGAAGACGGAGATACCAACAAGACCGTTAGTGCTGAAACTCCGGACTGCAATAGATAGGTCCAACCTTATGAGCATGCGAGCATCCTTTAAGGGGACCAAGATCTACTTGGATGATGACCTCACCCTTCTACAATAGGAACATAGAAGGGAAGGCATGACACAGATAATGGTAGGGAAGCAGGGAAATGGGCTGCCTACAGGGACGGCAAAGTGATTATTCGAGAAGAATTGACAGAGGGGATAAGGGAGAAGGGGAGAAGGAAGAGGGGGAACTATGACGGTGTTAGAGCCGGGAGGGGAGTGCACAAAACAAGCTGAGTATGGCTGTATGGAACTGTAATGGTACACTTTGGTCCGACCAAGGTGGCTTCTCGGAGACATACACAGGCAAAGACATCATCTTCTACACTGAGACACATGAGAGCCCAGAGAGAGGGCTGCCCACAGTGACAAGGTACATTTGGGAGTCTACTCATAGGAGAGAACTGAGGAGAGTTAGTGGAGTACGAGGCTCTGGAGGTGTAGCTGTCCTTTTCAATTCACACTTGAGACCACTCATATCTATGGTATGAACGTCACATGTGTATACGAGTACAGCTACTAGATGCTCGACCGATCTTCATTGCAGTATGCTATTTTCCTCCAGACACGTCATCATATGCCCATGATGTCACTACAGAGGGACACAGTGCTTATGAGACGATACATGATGACATCATAGAGTTCTCCAGACAAGGAGACACCCTCCTAGGGGATTTCAATGCAAGGACGAGGGATAGGCAAGTGGGCTTACTTGACTTCACATATGAGAGAGACCCCCACATGATGCCAGAGTTAGATGCAGTAGAGCTTGGGACTCAGAGACTTTCTGTAGATACTTCACATGTGACATCATACGAGCGACACCTGCTTGAGTTGGGAGCTATCCACGACCTCATCATCTACAATGGCCTTCAGAGATGGCCATCATGTGAGGGGTTCACATGCTTCCCACATGGAGGCGGGACTAGCACAGTGGGCTACCTATTGGGTCCATTGGCTTTTGTCTCACGGATACATGACCTCACTATACTCCCTCCCTCACTTGGAGCCGACCACTCATATCTGGCCTTTGATGTTCTTGCTACTACACCAGTCACAGGGAGAGTGCCTACCGCTACCCATACCCAAATCCACTTTGACCGTGCCCTTGATCCAGTGTATGTGTGTCACTTAGCCAGTGAGCTTCCGGCCCTATTGGAGGGTGATTCGCCCACGCCTCAGCCACCCTTGTCATAGTGATACAGGATGTTGCCACCAGATCCTTTACTATGACCCGATCTTCATGGGTACGAGATGGGAAGATGCCTCAAAACCCTTGGTTTGATGATGAGTGCAGAGAGATGCGAGCCCACCTCACACAAGGGCAAGCCTTGGGTCAGTCGACGTTACATGAGGCACACATGATCATTTCAGTGGTTGACACGCCGCAAGAGAGGAGCCTTCCTCACACACAGGATGGATGAGATCATCAAATCATATCACGGGGGAGACTTGACCACTGGATGGGGATTCCTTTCGAGGAAGCCACCCATCCCCATCACTGATCCGGGCGTGTGGCATTCTTATGCATGCTCCCTATACGATGTCCCGAGGCAGACACCACCAAACATGTCCTCTATGCCCAGGCCCACTACTAGTCATCTATTCACTACGCAGAATGTGCGGGCTGCACCTCGCCGGCTCCACAACCGGAAAGCACAGGATCACAAGGGCCTTCGGACAAAGCACTTCGCACATGGGCAAGAGATTCTAGCACCGATCCTTGCACATTTGTTGAACCTTGCAGTTTGTCACGGCTTTCCACCAGCATGGAGCACCACCACTATCGTACCAATACACAAAGCAGGAGACCTCATGGACACCGAGAACTATCGCACCCTCATGATTGGGAGATCAGCTGTCATACAGAGGCACGGGGGGCAGCGAGCACTAGGGCAAGCAGGATTCAGGAGGTAGCACTCTACTCTAGACCACATTTTCACTCTGAGGGCTATCATTGAGGAGGCGAGGTTCAAGCATCAGAGAGTCTACACATGCTTCGTAGACTTTCGAAAGGCCTTCGACACTGTTCCACGATCCCACATGGTCATGTGACTACAGGAGATGCAGATTCCAAATATGCTGATTTGGCGTGCGATGAGCTTATATGAGTCAGTCAGAGGTAGGGTCCGTGTTCCAGGTGGTCTATCGGATTGGGTCGAGAGCACCATTGGGGTGAAGTAGGGCTGTCCTCTCACCGACTCTCTTTGGACTCTACATTGATGAGATCTCATCTTTTATAGATCACCTAGGGGGTGAGGGTTCATTACTAGGTGATCTCCTCATACAAATATTGTTATATGCTGACGATATAGTCCTTATATCCTCGTCGACGGAGGGGCTACAAAGAGATCTGGAGGCATTAGAGGTGTTTTGCAGAGAGAGAGACCTAACGGTCAACCTTGGGAAAACTAAGGTTTTGATCTTCAACACCTCACAAGCAGTGATTCGCCAACTTAGTTTCACCTATCGTGGTGAGCTAGTGGAGATAGTGCAGTCGTACACATATTTGGGAGCAGTCTTCAAATGACCCATCATCACCATGACACATGCAGCCCAAACACGGCTCAAACGAGGGCGTAATGCTTTGGCTAGACTAGAAAGAAAGAAAGAAAGTTTATTAAAGTCTTCGGAAGACCGATGGGTCTATGAGACTATGAAAATCCTGATACAACAAGTTGTGGTAGTGGAGCTACTATACGAGCGTCCATACCAATGCAAAATGCAAAAATGCAGAATGGCAGTACTAAGTTCTAAGTACAACATAGTCATGTCGATGGTCGACTATATGTAAATCTCAGCATCGTCATCAATATCATCATCATCATTGGCAACACCAAGATATCAGGATGGATGAGGCAGTGGAGGCATAAAGACGGCAATAGAGTGTTGTCGGCCACTTAGAGGTGCGGTCCTGGCACTTCTCCTGGTCGTAGCTCTGCGTCTGACAAGGGCTACTGTGACCCCAGTTGGTCGGGCTCCGATTCTAAACAAGGAGGGGATGTCCCCAAGTGTGATCTGTGTGTCAATCCTCTGTCTGAGTTGTCGGGTCACAGGCTCCGGGTCACGGTCATGTCGAGGCCTCGTCTCGTGGGGGTCCATGTGATCTAGCTGAAAGAACTCTGTGATAGAGCTCTAAGAGGAATCAACCGAGGAAGAAGTCTGCTCTTGTCTCCGTGCTCGGAGTATCCTCTCACGGTGTCTAAGTGCCTCATGAATGAAACCTGCCAAACATTGCTGGTCTGGGTAGGAGAGAAAACATGCCAAAATCCATAACTATCCCTAAAGAGACAGTGGAAACGCCCTCAGATCTCATAGTACACAGGATACCTGAAGATGAAATGCTCCTCTGTCTCAACCTCCTGTCTCAACCTCCTACATGTCACACAGTGTGCATATGCGCCTCTCCTTGGGTAGTCGCTCTGCTTTGTCGCTCTCGATGCGAAGTCTGTGTGAAGAGACCCGGAACTACCCAAGAGAGATCCTCAGCGAGGGGGTAGGTGAATCTGCGTGTATCCTGGTGGGTCAATGAAACCCTCCGTTGCGATGTGTAAGAAGTGATCTCTGAAGAAGCTAAGCTTCACTGGGAGTTCACTCGGTCCCAACCAGGTTCGAAATGTGTGTAGCTGTAGTGGATCCTCACGGATAACGTGGTTGACCTCGTGTGATAAGAGGGGAGAAAATGGAGCATCCATGCTGTACTGCAAGGGAGGTAGTCTATCCATGTGGAGCCTCAATCGCTCAAACCATCTCTTTGTACGAGCATGCCAACACCTCTGGGCTAGGAGGTTAATCCCATATGCAATAAACTCAGTGCATAGCCTCTCATGATCCTTCGTTGGGCCATTATGAAGTTTCATTATGGCATCCTTTACCCCTTCTCTAGTGAAGAGGATGCAAGATGTGAGACGAGGCATGTGTGAGGTTAGCAATTGGCTGATTTGGGATGTCATAAAGTGTGCGTGCATAATCAAACCAGATTTGAGGATCAGTGAGTGGCGGAGGGGACCGTCTGTCTAGAAATCTCTCCCAGAAGTCCTTAGAGTTATTACTAAACAAAATGTTCAGTAGCTCCTCCTTGTTCTGACGAACAAAGTCTAGTTTATTCCTCCGTACCAGTCTACGGTATTCGCGTAGTATATTTGGTACGCTTGGAAGACTGTTTTTGGTTTTGAATCTGAGTTGACGGCTTAAAGCCTTACACTCATCATCGTACCAACTATTATAGGGTACGGTTCGAGGGGGTGGTGGGCAAGTGGAGCGGGTGGTGTGGGAAAAAGCGTGAATGGCAGCCAAAGACTCCGCGGGTCTTTAGAAACCCAGTATAGCTGCTTATGCTTGGGCACTCATGACGACGTAAGTGTTGCTTTGCTTGCTAAGTATGTCTTCCTTTTGCTTTTCATAAAAGTTTTGGTTTACCTCTTTTTTCTTCTCTTTCATTTTCTCTTTTATTTTTTGTGTAGATTTTTGATCTTTAGAACAACAAAAACTCTAAATTTGTATGATTGGACTTATTCTAGTCTTACAAAGGTATATATATGTTTTGATACCATGAAGGCAACATGGTGGAGAGAGAGAGAGAGAGAGAGAGAGAGAGAGAGAGAGAGAGGCTAGGATGAGAGAAAATGATAGTCAAATGAAGACATAATGGAAAGGCGTTCATTCATTCATCCAATGTGACGTGAAGTACAAGCCTTTATAGACTAGGCACACACACACTAGTACCAAATACATATGGGATAACTCCCAAGGTGGCATGTGGCACTCACACATAGAACCACTACTATAACTCCTAGTACAACACATCAACACATACTCTCTCCAACACTCGTGGTATCATACATCTATGTACTGTTCCATGCACAGCTACACACCAGAACAAATTGGGGTTGCGGAACTCAAGAATAGAACCTTGATAAAGATGGCACGGTGCATGATGAAGGGTAAGCTTTGCCCAATAAATTCTGGTTGGATGCCATTCTGTGTGCCAATTATGTCTTGAACATGTCACCCACCAGGTCATTGAAGACTATCATCTCCTATGAGGTTAAGACAGGTTGTAAGTTGGCCATCTCACATATGTGAGTGTTTCAATGTCGTGCATATGCACATGTTCCATCACAATTACGACATAAGCTTGAGAACAAGGCACTTAAATGTGTCATGACAAGAGAAATCACTAATATGTGATTAGTAGACATTAAAACATTATTATTATGTTATACGCCAATGGTGTAACATGTATTTGTATTTATGATGGACACCGACCGAATTGTTATGGCGGTGGATCATCTGAGTAGATAGGACTAGTCGAGCTGGAGTCACAGCTTCAGACGGCATCGAATTTGGACATGTGATACTTATTCTATCAATAAAAATGTGCACACACGTGTCTAGGTCCTAGGGACAATAGGAAGGGAAGGGTGCATTAAGGTGCATTGAATGGTAGATGCATGGGTCATAGGCTAAGGGTAGGTGTAAATGGGAAGATGGAACTTGAGTGATCTCAAGGGACATTAATGAAAGGGTATCACCCTTTCATTGTGAATCTCATGTTGCATTCTCTCTCCCACATTGCATTTATCCATCATCTCTCTCCCACCTTGCATGTAGGTCGAAATAGAAACAAGTAATCTCACGAGGGCGCTCTTCCCCATTGGAGGGCCAATCGGCATTCAAATTCTGCATGCATTGCACACATTTGCATTCTTGAAAAGTGTGGTTATTCACATTTGGTATCAGAGCGGTGACAATCCACAAGCGGGACGAGAAGAGGACGATAGTTGTGGACGATTGAAGTCGCAAGAGAAGTTGCGGAAGAGGATCACGACTGACCGATCTCCGAGGTTCTGAGACAAGGGATTTTTCTGAAAATTCTTGGTCTTGTGAACGGGGTGTCCTCACGGGGTGAACCCCCCCCCCCCAATGTGAATGTACCCTTAAAAGCCTTAAATCATGAGGAAAAGGGATCCCCCGTTCTCCCCAACGGAAAGTCGGATCGGAATACGGTTTTAAGGGGGTGATCCACCCATCAAGTACCCCCTATAACGGTATCTAGAGCTTTAATCCGCTCAAAACAAGTAGCCCAAACGGAGCGTACCAGTTTACAGCAGAAATACAAGAAGAAAAGCTTGAAAGAGAAGGGAAAGGAGGTCATTTTAAGTATCTTCTCAACACAAACGAAGCGGGAGTCAGATAAGTACCACCAACTCTACAACACTTGACTTTTGCTGTAAAATAAACCTTTTTTTTTTTTGAAATTACAGCAAGACATTTTCTCTCTTGTATTACTAAAAGGAAAGAATGGAAGGGGAAGGGACATATAACAATGAACTTATTCCTTTTCCTCCATTACCCCAAGGAGAGAGAGAAAGAACACCTTCACCCCCTCTTGAAGAGGATGGATTAGGTGAGAGTTATAAACATCTTGAGTATGATAACCCACAAATAACCCACAAATAGATTTACAACAGTCTCTCCTTCAAGAACCTTTTGATAGGGAGTTCTCCTTTGGTAATGAAAGAAGAAATGAGACCAGCCAAGAACAAAGTGATGAGTTCATGCCTTCAACTCAAAGCCCTGTACACATGGATTATAATCCAAGTGCAAGAGGAAGAGAGGAGACTCCTGTTGATAAGCTGATTTTTCAGCCTAGCAATATGATTGAGCAGTCCATTATGACAAGATTAGGAACTAAGAGGACTTTAAACTTCGGGGATGAAGAGTTGAGTACCCCTTTTAAGAGGTCCAAATTCCAACCGCGAGAGAGAATTGAGTTCCCCAAATATGATGGGGCAAGGGAGGCTGACAAAATCCTCCATTGGATTCGTCATTTTGAGCTATACTTTGCCCATCAAGACAAGACCGAGCAAGAGAAGCTTGCTCTTGCCACATTGCATTTGCAGAAGGATGCTCTAATGTGGTGGTCCTTGTCACAAATAGGAAAAGAGCCTATTCATGAATGGGCTAAGTTTGTGGAGCAACTGAAAGCCACTTTCATGCCACCGAGGCATGAAGAGAACCTAACCTTTCGTTGGGAGAGGTTTAGGCAGTTCGATAATGAGAGTAATGCAGATTTTACAGCCAGATTTTGGAAACTCTCTCTAGAGTTACCCGAAAAGAGTGAGGAAGATAGGAGAAAGAAGTATTCAGCAGCCTTAAGCCCAAAAGTAAGGTACGAGGTTGAAATGTTTAACCCGACCACGCTTAAGGACCTCACTAAGCTGGCTGAAATAGCCGAGAGGAAATTGAATCCGCGTAAACCCTTCAACAAAGGAAATGAGAAAGCTATTGTACAAAATGTTAACAGCCAATCACGTCCTGGATGGATACCATTTCCTTCCATGACTGACGATGAGAAGAAAAAGCTAATTAAGGAGAGAAAATGTTTCGGATGTAAGAAACATAAGCCAGGGCATCCATGGCATAAATGTCCTACTCTATTAGCCAAAATTGTCAAAACCAATTCTGTAAAAGGGAAGGGCAGAGCATCCAAGCAGGAGGGTGAGGCTTCTACCTCCTCATCCCAAGACTCTACGATGAGCATAGAACCAAGAGTAAATGCTATCCATTCAGCCAACACTGGTGTATGGATGTGTGAACTGAATAGAGAGTAGGCATATTCACTGTAGAGTATGGACAGAGAATAAATATTTTTCTCCTCCGTGTAGAGCGTCTAATAAGATAAATAGGGCTGAAATAGAAGAGTTGGAAAAAGAGATTGAAGGTCTATAGTTTCTATAGACTAAGTAGCTCTCCATCGCAAAATCATCCATAGCCAAGGTCTACCTAGTTCAATGAAAACATTTGGGTGAGAGAATCGTTTTAATACCGACCAATTTGTTGAGAATGTGGTTAAGCTTATTGAGCAGGTTACTGTAAAGAGATTTCAGCAGCTAAGTATTAATAAGAGGATTCTGAGCATGAAGAGATATTGAAGAGGCACTGCAGTGGTACTTCTGCATTTTGAATATTCAGCATCAAGAGGAACCAGAACTTGAAGATGAGATTTAAGTTCGGCTCTACCACATTGCATTTATCCGTCATCTCTCTCCCACCTTGCATGTAGGTCGAAATAGAAACAAGTACTCTCACGAGGGCGCTCTTCCCCATTGGAGGGCCAATTGGCATTCAAATTCTGCATGCATTGCACACATTTGCATTCTCGAAAAGTGTGGTTATTCACAAAAATGCATCATTGGTTACTGCTCAGAAAGCAAAGGCTATCGGTTATACCAACCAAGTATTGGGAAGATTATTACTAGCAGAGATGTTGTAGGTTGCCTCAGACTTTGATGAGTCCGTACAGGCTCCAACCCAGCCATAGAAGCAATTGATTTAGAGCCACAATTAGAATCTGATTTTAAGCCTGAATTCCTTCATCTTGATCAGGCTACCATAGATCAAGAAATGACCGAAGAGAGTACTGTCATACGTCAACAAAAAACAGTCCCTAGATGATTGTTAGATACATTAAAGCACAACTTGCATCAGAACATAAGACACATGAATGTCCCTTGCAGACAGTCTCTCTCTGACATAATGATAAGTGTGTGCATAAAACATTGGGCTGCATGCAATGGGTAAAGCACTCTGACTATCAGTGTAGAAAATGGTGTGAGATCTCTGACCAAGATCAAGATCTACAAGTAGTTTCCATGGCCACATTCCTTCCACCGTGGCTGTAAAAGCTGCCTTGTACTCAGCTTCACAATTGGAAGTAGCAATGATAGGCTGCTTTTTTATAAACCAAGAGATGCATGAAGCTCCAAGTATAATGTCCTCCCCACTCACTATCTCTAAAAGCATGCAGAGTAAGTGAAGAATTGTGACCATAAAAAAGGCCCCAATGTTGGGTGCATTTCAAGTAGCGACAGACGCTTCACAGCCTGACGATGTTGTGTTGATATTGTTCATGAATCTGCTCAACTAAGAAACAACATATTGAGGATCTAGTCGTGTGTGACATAGATATTTCAAGCATTCTCAAATTGAAACCCATGTAGGAGCTGTCCAATGTACTTGGACTAACTTATCATCATACCCCATGAGAAAACCTAATGCCAAGATAATAGTGAAGATGGCCAAAATCTGTCATTGCAAAAGACTGCTGTAAATCAGCCCTAAAGGTTGCAATGTGCTGAGTGGAAGGTCCAATTAAAAGCATATCATCAACATATAAAATCAAAATCAGCAAGTCTCAATGAAGGAAAGTGTGTATGATATCCAGCTGATGCACTTGCCAATGGTGATGGGCCGCAATAGCAATCACACCTGATGGTAGTACAACGCTTGCTATCAAAGGCGTTGTTGTGACACAATGGCTCTTCATTGCAAGCTGTGAAATCAATGCAACCTCCACTAAGTTGTCCTTGCATGTGACAAAAAACTGCCCTGGGGTATCATTGCGATCTTTCCAGAGTACTTCACCCATACCATGGAGGGAGTTTGTTAGGTTTAGTTCCTTGGTATGGCCTTTTAGGCCTGGCTAGTTCTAGTCATTTTTATCTCATTTTAACTAAGCTAACTCCATCAATTGACTAGACGAGGGTTTAGGGTCAGCTTTCCTGAGCTTGTACTTTCACTTCAATTCTACTACTTTGCAATATACGAACACTCTTGCTTCGTCTTTAGCTATTGCTTTCTTTACTAGTACCACCCTTCAAATTTCAGTCCTTCAATAGTCTTCCATATTAGTTTAGTGATGGCCTTTGTCATGGACCATGGTTGAGTCTGCCCTTCACCTCTAGAGCGTTGACAAAGACTTAATTACGAGACCTTTGTTTAAATGGATGCTCATGTGTGTGTTGTGGATATGTATGAGTGAGAGCATAAGTCTGTACTATGGTCTACACCAACCGTTGAACGCCAATAATTTTTGTGGGAATGTCCTAGTAGCTAGTCTCTGCTATGCATGATGGTCTTTATGGTTTTCAACGTTGTGAGTGGCTGTCATGAGATTGACATTGCCCTATGTGTTGCGTTTTTAAAGGATGAGCTTGGGCATGTTCTTGGCCTCATCTAGATATATATAAGTTTTTCATATGCCCTTTGCCATCTAGATGGATCCTAATCTTTATCTTCAGATCAGATAATGGGTTGCAAGCTTCTTGTAGACCATTGTGTGGGATGTCATGGTGCTAAGGGTCCGGGCTTGGCTGAGCAAGCAAGTCCTTTCAATAGCATGACACCCAAAGGCTTTTTGGTGGACAACCCACTGAATTGGGTTAGAGGTAATGGGGACCATAAACTCTCAAAAGTTTACTTGAAAATGAAAAGTCCATGTTCTCAAAGGAGCAGATATGGGAAGGCCATAAAGTTTGGTAGACCCTTTTCTATTTCCAAGGATGCTAATAAAGGATTCAAGGAATAAGCATATGGGAAGCCAAAGCCCTGTAGGGCTTCAGGCTAAAATGTCAAGTTGCTAGCAAAGCAGCTATGTGTTACGCTCTAGTCGAGGTAGCATGACCTCAGAAGAATCAGTCGACATTTCCCTTTAAAGGATCTATCTCTGTAATATATGTGTTTGCGCTTCATGTAAATGATCGGGAGGGATTGAATGTCAAGGTCCCAGGTGAGGGCTGATAGCACCAGACTAGGCAGATCTAAGGCCAAGGGCCTAGTGCAATGATTGTGCCTAGGGGCAAAGGAATTAATCCATCCCAAGAGAGGGGTGGAATGTTACAATAGCAAGGCCCTATATGGATGACATGTGGCATCTAGATCTATCTAGGGAATTGGGGCTTGCTGAGGCTAGAGAGAGATGAGAAGGGTATTATTCACGTTGATTTTGATGAACGAAGATCTCTGTCTGCTCGTTAGCCTTAGTGAGATATGGCTGGGAGGTGATTATCGGTGCTACTCCCGTGATCATCAAGAGGGGAAGTAGAGATAGTGCTTAACATTTGGTATCAGAGCCTTGTGGAGAGAGCTCGTGGAGAGATCAAGGGACGTGAGCGTCAAACTGATTGGCGCAGGCCTACACCAGCAGGTCGTAGAGAGCAAGAGCGAGGCACGGAGTCGGTGACGTTGGGTTGGAGCGGAAGGTTCCTGCATGGTCTGTTGACATCGGTAATTGGTGGCTGACCAGATCGATAGGAAGCCCAAGGAAAGGCGCTGACGGACGATTGGCCTACGCACCGTGGGCGCTGGACTACTTTAACGGAGGTCCCATACATGCATACGACGAATATGGAGATCGTCTATGATTGACGAGGGATTCTGAATTGGGGCTGTTGGAGCTCCGCGATCACAGCGGAACCAGTGAGGGATGTGGCGTGACGACGGACAGCAGGAAATCGCCACGATGCCAGAAATGACGCAGTGTAGGTTGGCTAGCCGTGGTCTGCTTCGTTGGCACGCATATGTGCAACGATCTGCAACGCCAGCAATCTGTTCGTAACTAGTGACCGGAGTGACGATCCAGCAAACCTTGGGAACCAGGTTGAGCGTAAGGCTAGCCAAGGTAGATGATAGGTTGACGAACAACCTATTGGTTTCGTCAAAGATCACGCAGACCTCTCTCAGGATGCGACACATTCCAAACAGAAGTGAAGGAAAATAAAGATTGTATCAGTTGCAAGCAGATCATACGTGGAGGCTGCAGCCTTCGGGGACTCGGATTGCGTGGAGCTTCCAGGGAGCATCAAACTTTCCTTCGCTATAAGATTTCAGTTTGGTTATACAGTTTGTTGTTTCTGTATAGCGGAGTCTACGGTTACTATGCCTGTGTGTATGCATGTGTGCTTCGATCAGAGTCAGTTTGCAGGAAATTCCCTAGTATAGGGAAAAGCGCTGTTTGGGTTATGCATGTATCAAATGCCTAGTCAGTGCGCATGTGGGATTGCAGGAATTCCCTAGTATAGGGAATTGTGTCAGACTGTTGGTACACTGAATTGTGTCAGCTTGTAAATACAGTTGGCTAGTGGTGGTTTTAATTTCAAAAAAAAAAAAAAACCCCAAATCAAAACAAAATCAAAACAAAACAAACCACCCATAGAACGGAATGGAAGCAGAAGAAGGGGCTTCCAGGAGGGACCCTGGTGAATCAGGAGTCTGGCCGACCCAGCAGGGATCGCGCCCAGTAGCTCACACTTTATCCGACAGGATTGCATTGCTGGAGGATGCCTTGCAACAGTTGTTAGCGCAGCAATTACAGGCCAATGCAGGGTAATCCGAACTTAGGAGAGCGATACAGAGTATGTCTGCCAGACCTTCTCGAGAAGAGAAGGGAAAGGCTCCAATGGAACTGGAGTCTAGTGTCCATACGGTCGAGCCTAGGAAGGCTAAAGTGCCAAATATTGCAAATTACAGACCGGAAAAGTATTCTGGTCGGATGAACGACCGTAGCTCCGATGTCATTGAGACCTGGTTACACAAATGGGACGAGGCGTTCGCCATTTGTGAAATCAAAAAGATCCGTGAGGCCACCCACATGTTTAGTGAGGCAGCGGATCGGTGGTGGATTAAACAACAAAAAGATGGTATAGCATCCACTACCTGGGAGGGGTTTAAAAGAGAGTTCAGGAAACACTTCTTATCTTCTGACGAAGCATCCCGGGCTTGGGATCAATATAGGAACCTTCGTCAGAGAAATTTATCAGTGGCAGAATACACTGATAAGTTTCGAGAGAGTGTAATGAAGGTTAACGAACCCCTGCCTCAATCAATTCAAGTGAAAGATTTCATATTTGGATTGAATGATCGAATAAAAATGGAAGTTCGGGCTAAGTACGCGAACACGTTAGATGATGCAATAGCTATAGCCCTGAACTACGAGGATGCCAAGGGCAGCAAGCCAAGTGGGTTTGCACAGGTCGGAACCCAGTATGGGTATCCGAAGAAATCTGGGTTTAAGAAGAAGTGGGCTAGTAGAGGGAGTGGTTCGCAGCCGAGTGGTCAAGCCAAGCAGGCGAGACCGGCTGAAACTCCTAAACCAAGTACCACCATTGGAGTGAAGAGGAAAGTAACCCCAATGGCAGCTCTGGCTTGGTCTAAGTCTCCCTTGAACCCAGAACAAAGGGAAAAAGCGAGGAGAGAAGGTTTATGTTTTGGTTGCCTTCACCTCATCAGTGGAAGGATTGTCCACGTAATAAAGATCGTCGGATGGCTGAGATGGTGATCTCAGAGTGCGACGTGGAGATGCAGGGAAGTCCCAGAGCGGAAGAGATGCAGATTCAGCTAGCGGGATCTTCTCAGAGGTTAGTACCTTGTTTGTTATGTGTGTCTGTTGCTAAGTTAGTGACGAGTGCACCTGATAACATCCTATCTAAGCTCGCAGCAACGGGGTATATAGCCTTTAATGATACGGAGTTAATTAAAATGAAAGGGCAAGTGGCTAATCATGATGTCATTGTGTTGTTTGACTCGGCGTCAACTCACAATGTGATTAACTCCAAGCTCGTGAAGAGGCTGAAATTGAAGACAAGTCCATCTGACTATGCGTATACAGTCAGGATGGCAGATGGAAGTTCAATTGAAGTATGGGACCAAAGGGTTACCCAGTTGCAACTTCGGATTCAGGACTATGCTGAGAAGCTTGATTTTGAAATGACCAAGCTTGCTCATGCGGATATAGCCCTGGGTATGGCGTGGCATTCTAAGAAGAATCCGGCCATTGATTGGAAAAAGCACGTATATCAATTAGAGATGAATGATGTGCTTTATGTCTTGCGAGGTGAAAAAGATATACCTCAGGGACCGTTGGTTTCCGTGATGGAAATCCGAAAAGCTCAATAAGAGTTTTTATTCCTTTGCACACCATCGGTAGAGCCGGTTGATGATTCTTTGGCTAGCATTGATGTTACGCAAAGTGGTGAGATGGCCAAGCTGGCTAATCTTATAACAGAGGAGTTCTCTGAATGTTTTAGGGATGAACTACCTTATGGGTTACCTCCAGAGCGGAAAGTTCAGCATAAGATAGAACTGATCCCGGGGGCAGAACCTGTAAATATACCTCCCTATAGAATGAGTTTTACTAAAGAGGCGGAGGTGCGTAGACAACTGGAAGAATACCTCAAGTTGGGGCAGATTCAACCAAGTTTCTGACCTTTTGCTTCACCAGTGATATTAAAGAAGAAAAAGGATGATACGTTTCGCCTCTGTATAGATTACAGAGCATTTAATAATATCACTGTTAAGCACAGGTATCCGATGGCTCGGATTGATGATTTACTAGATGCATTACATGGAGCCGTGATTTTCAGTAAGATAGATCTTAAGTGTGGCTACCATCAAATCCGGATTAGAGCTGAGGATGTGCATAAAACCGCTTTCAGAAGCAGGTTTGGTCATTATGAGTTTTTGGTAATGCCCTTCGGACTTACCAATGCTCCAGCGACCTTCGTCATGCTTATGAACGATTTACTACGTCCGTATATCGGAAAGTTCGTAGTACATTTTATTGACGATATCCTGATATTCAGCAAAAGTATTACTGAGCATCGTGAACACTTAAGAGTAGTGTTCAGTACTTTGAGGAAAGCCAGTCTTTATGTAAATAAAAAGAAAACTATACTGTGTATGGTTAGGCTTGAATATTTAGGATTCATAATTACTCCACAGGGGGTAGAAATGGATCCGAAGAAAGTGGCTGCGATACTAACTTGGCCAATCCCTCAGAGTCTGACCGCGTTGCGATCATTCTTGGGATTTATCCAGTTTTATAGAAGGCATATCAAAGGATATTCCGGAATAGTATCGCCATTGACTGATCTGACCTCGGATAAAGTACCATTTATTTGGGAACAGAATCAACAAGAAAGTTTTAACACCATAAAACAAGTTGTGGTCACAGGACCGGTGTTAAAAATAGTTGATCCCCAGAAACCGTTGTTCCTAGAAACCGATGCAAGTGGCATTGTGGTAGGAGCAGTTCTCCTTCAAGAGGGAAGGCCAGTAGCCTTTGAAAGCAAGAAGCTTTCTCCCTCTCAAAGGAATTGGCCAACTCATGAATTGGAGTTGTATGCTGTTATCCATGCTTTGAAAACATGGAGGCATTATTTGTATGGTTCAGAGTTTTATGTGGATGTGGATCATGATACTCTGAAACATTTTTGTAAACAGCCTGACTTGAGGGACCGCCAAGCTAGGTGGGCAGAGCTCATGCAGGAGTTTAATTTAACGATTTGGTACCGAAGAGGAAAAGATAATAAGGTTGCTGATGCGTTGTCTCGCATTGTGCACAACCTGAGTTTCACGGTATTAGAGAGTGCTCTAATGATCAAGATTAAAGAAACTCAAAAAGTGGACGAGTTTGTCCAGAGCTTATGGCCTAAGGCTCATGTGTTAAAACCCGGGGAAAGTGAAAAAGATGACCTGGCATCCAGAAAAGGCCAAACTTATGCAAGATATACCATAAGTAATGGTATGCTGAAAAGAAATGGCAAGGTTGTAGTACCTAGTCAGAATGATCTCAGGCAGAGAGTCATTCGACAGTGCCATGATAGCCCGTGTGCGGGACATCCAGGAGTCGAGAAGACATATGATCTCGTGAAACGAGATTTCTTTTGGCCAAAGATGAAAAAGCATATTCATGAATATGTGACACGGTGTTTCTCGTGTCAGGTAAGTAAGGCCGAGCGGGTGAAGCCTCTCGGACTTTTACAGCCCTTGGAAATACCACTAAGTAAGTGGGAGAGCATTTCCATGGACTTTATTGTAGGGCTGCCTACAACGCAAGGAGGGTATGATTCTATCCTTGTGGTGGTTGATCGTCTAACCAAGATGGCTCACTTCATTCCGATTAGAGAGTCTGTTAGTGCCCCGCAAGTGGCGGATTTGTTTATTAGACATATATTTCGTCTGCATGGATTGCCTAGATCCATAGTGTCAGACCGAGACGTCAGGTTTACCGGTCATTTTTGGACGGCGGTATTTGAGACACTGAGGACTGAGTTGGGAATGAGTAGTGGGGATCATCCTGAGACGGATGGTCAGACGGAGAGAGTCAACCAGACTTTAGAGATATGCTGAGGGCATATGTGTCATTGAGGCAACATACGTGGGACAAGTGGTTGCCATTGTTGGAGTTTGCCTACAATGATAGAAAACATTCCTCTACCGGGTTCAGTCCGTTTGAACTGAACTATGGTTATAGACCAGCAAATCCAACTATAGTTGGAATACCTCAGAAAGTGCCTAGTGCCGCGAACTTTGTAGTTCAGATGCGGGAGATGCTAGCATTTGCGAGAGCTAATATCCGCTAGGCTATGGATAGAGCCAAGGTGTATATGGATGAAAACCGGTCTATAAGAGTATTTAAGGAAGGAGAAAAAGTTTTTCTCAGAGTTCCTTCGCACTCGAAGTCGTTGACTTCAGGAGAGTGTGCTAAGTTATCACCTCGATACTGTGGGCCGTGGTTAATTCTAAAGAGAATAGGCAGTGTAGCCTATAAATTAGAATTGCCACAGGGGTGTAAGGTGCACCCGGTTTTTCATGTTTCGCGCTTAAAGAAATTTTTGCATACAGGTGACTCACTAATTGAAGGTGTGGTTTTGTTTCAGGAGATAGAGGATATTGCAAGGCGCAAACCAACAAGAATCCTGGACCGAGGAACAATGCAAATACGAAATCGGAAGATACCCACGGTGTTGGTTGCATGGCATGGTCAGCCTCTATCCGAAGCTACCTGGGAATCCGTATATCAGTTGCGGAGAGCGTTCCCAGATTTTATCATCGAGGACGCTGATGTCTGAAGAGGGAACGATTGTTACGCTCTAGTCGAGGTAGCATGACCTCGGAAGAATTAGTCGACATTTCCCTTTAAAGGATCTATCTCTGTAATATATGTGTTTGCGCTTCATGTAAATGATCGGGAGGGATTGAATGTCGAGGTCCTAGGTGAGGGCTGATAGCACCAGACTAGGTAGATCTAAGGCCAAGGGCCTAGTGCAATGATTGTGCCTAGGGGCAAAGGAATTAATCCATCCCAAGAGAGGGGTGGAATGTTACATTAGCAAGGCCCTATATGGATGACATGTGGCATCGAGATCTATCTAGGGAATTGGGGCTTGCTGAGGCTAGAGAGAGATGAGAAGGGTATTATTCACGTTGATTTTGACGAACGAAGATCTCTGTCTGCTCGTTAGCCTTAGTGAGATATGGCTGGGAGGTGATTATCGGTGCTACTCCCGTGATCATCAAGAGGGGAAGTAGAGATAGTGCTTAACATTTTTGTGCTTAACACTATGCTATTGATCACTTACATTTTTACTCTTGCAAATGCAACATATATTTGGTCAAGGTAAAATCGTCATAGAATTTCATGCAGATGGGCTAACAAAGCACTGACCTGGTGGATTACAAAAGTTTTTAAAATTTTCACAATGCAACTTGCATTTTTAGATGATTGTGAGTGCAATTGGATGAAATTCTTTTCTAAAAGGGGGATTAGGAACAACTAGTGTAACTAGAAAACGCATTTCGCCTAGGCGAAACGTGCAGAAATGTTTCTAGGCGAATTGTTTTGCTGAAACGGCCGAAACGCTAATGCATTGGGTGAAACGCCCTGGTGCTAGACTGTTACTTTTTTTGACTCTTTTGAGAGTGCTCAGTGTGTATGTGTGTATCTGAGAGCTCTTTTCACACAGAGAGAGAAAATTTGGAGATAATTAAAAATACAAATTTAAATTCGTTTCTAGGCGTTTTGCCTGGCAAAATCTAGAAGCGTTTCTTGAGACACTGGGAACAGCCAATGAAATCTCAGTGCATTAGGAGCAGGATTCTCACAGGGAGTATGGACTGTTTTAAAGCCACAAGGTACAAAGACTTGGTTGAAGGTACACAAAGGGATTTCAGGCACATGCAAGCAATAAATCTATGACGTCAAGTTTAGGTTTATTCTTCAACAGGAGGGGGCAGTACAGTCCTATCATGAGAATCCCAAATGTAGAGTCAGCTCCTTAAGGATTGGGTCAGAACGGCTGAGGCATGGATTCTGGTACAGGGAAGGAGAAAGCCCTTGGTAGGAGATTCTGCATGAACTGCAGCCAACAGTCAGTAATGAGAAAGCATCATGGCTGCCTAGAGTGTCCTGCATTTTCCATCATCCCTGCCTAGAGTGTCCTGTATTAGTGTGTCTCATTGGTGTACATGCATGCACGTATGCATGCTCTCATACATGGGTGTGTTCACTGTGCATGTGTGTGCATATGCAAGGAGGTGAATGGTTGTTTGAGACATGGCAAGTGTTTCATGACAGTATGGGTGCTGATCTCTGCAAAATAATGCATTGCTTTTGAGTCATATCCCCCATGAAATAATGTATTGGCAAGTATTTGTTTTTCATGACAGTTGGTGCTGATCTCTGCGAGATAATGCATTGCTTTTCAGTCATGTTCCCTATGATTGTGGGCTTATTGCCTTGACAGCATCCTTTTCGAAGTAAATGAATTGTGGGCTTTTCAGTCATATCCCCTGTGAAATAATGTATCTGCAAGTATTTGTATTTCATGTCGGTGCTGATCTCTGCGAAATAATGCATTTCTTTTCAGTCATGTGCCCTATGATCGTGGGCTTATTGCCTTGACAGCATCCTTCTCAAAAGAAATATCCAAGTTCCTGTTGTAGACTTGGCCATGCTTTTTGTGGGATGAGCGGGCATGTTTGGCTTTAATGTCAGATCTATGCCCCTCATTGCGTAATAGATTGGTCGGTTGCAGATACATTAGGGATTGGTTGGTTACTTCAATTTTTGTGTGGCCTTGTTGTGTTTGCCATGTTCATGTGTATTTTGTGAAATGTTGTTATCCTCAATGCAAGTTTCTTATTTTGCAGGTTCCATCCTACCTGCATGAATCTGAGCCCGGAACAAGTTAAAAAAATGGAACACTTTTACTGTCCAGATTGTTACAGCTCACAAGATGGGGACAAGAATTCTCACAATGTTCACAGAAGTTCCCCTCCTGCAGAGTCCAAGGTATGGCCTACCAGTATACCTGACTGTAGCTCACAAGATGGGGACAAGAAGTCCCGAAATTCTCACAGAGTTTTCCCACCTCCAGAACCAAAGGTATGGTCTATCTGGTTTTCATCTATTCTTTTCCTCCTCTTTTACCATTGTTTTAATCAGTTGCTTCATCTGAGAAACATTTATACAGTTAAGTTTTATTCTTCCACTAATGGTCGGATGGTAAAAAAGCCTCTGAAAGTTTGCAAGATGTGAATATTTAGTGGCTTGATGGTGTAAAATACTGTGAAAGTTGACAAGTTTCAATAGGAAGAACAGAGAATTGGGGCCGTAGGGCAGAAACCAAGGCCTACACTGCACCTGTGTCTGTCTCCATTCCCAAAGAAAATCTGTGGGAATGCAACTTCTGTACATACATTCAGCCTTAAGCTTTTACGAATGGGATTCTCGCACAAGTTACATATAAAGAATGCAAGGTGTAATATATAATAGTTGAATGTGAAATAGGCTTTGAAAAGTGACAGGATAGTAGATAGCTATTCTGTTGCTCTAGCTTTAAATAATTTCATTCTCCTCCTCCTCTCTTGCTTAGTGCAACTGGGCTGCCCTCTAGCCCCCTTCCTATTTATTTTTGTGGCAAAGACACTAGGCTACTTCCTTCATTCTTAAGCAACTAGCTTGGTGGATATGTGCCTTCCAATTTGGAGCTACTATGCTCACAAATGTTCGCAGAGGATTAAGTCAAGAGCCTAGAGAGGGTTCGGTCTTCTTGGAGGCCCATATGCGCTCCAATGCACCCATAGGGCCTTCGGGCCATTTTTTCCCAAAATTGTTTTGGGGGCATGGATCTCTCTGGCCCCAAGAGACGTTTCCACAAAAACAATTTTGAGAAAAAAATGTACCAGAGGCCCCATGTGTGGCGTCTGGCCCATATGCCCACCAATGCACATACGTCAGAGGCCAATCATCCATCGCAGGGTTTTTTCGACCTCCCATTTGACGGGCCCTCTATGATTTGCCTCTGACGATCACCACAGGCATATATATATATATATATATATATATATATATATATATATATATATATATTTGTATCTCCCCCCTTCTGCTCCATTTTTTTGTGCCATTTTTTGTATCATCTGGAGATAGATACACATTTTTTGCACCAGGACTAGACACACCGTTCTTCATAACTTTTTTGAAGAAACGGTTGGCCGGACCATTTTGAGACCGCCACCGTTATGCTCATTGTACTAGTTATCTTTAGTTTCATAGACCTTCACGGTCTCCCGAAGACTTTAATAAAATTTCTTTCTTCTTTCTTTCTTCCAAGCCATTTGTTTTCATAATGTTTTTGAGACCGCACGTGTTGTCTCTGCTTGTACGCCCCCTTTCGTGCACTCTTCCTCTGCGCTGCACTGATTGCTTGTCCTCTGTCCTGCACGCTTCCGCTCTATCGCTTGCTTGTTTCTTCTCTTTCCCTTCCCGTCTTGGTCGTGGATTGTTGTTGCTCTGATACATGTAGAACTTGAATGCCAATTGGCCCTCCAATGGGGAAGAGTGCCCTCGTTTCGACCTACATGCAAGGTGAAAGAGGGATGATGGATGAATGCAAGGTGAATAGAGAGAATGCTACGTGAGATTCACAATGAAAGGGTGACACCATTTCATTAATGTCCCTTGAGATCACTCAAGTTCCATCTTCTATTTACACCTACCCTTCGCCTATGACCCATGCATCTTCAATGCACCTTAATGCACCCTTCCCTTGCTATTGCCCCTAGGACTTAGACACGTCGTTGTACATCTTTATTAATAAAATAAGTGCCACATTTTCAAATTTGATGCTGTCTGAAGCAGTGGCTCCAGCTTAACTAGCCCTATCTACTCAGATGATCCACCGCCATAACAATTCGGTCAGTGTTCATCATAAATACAATTACATGTTACATCATTGGTGTATAATATATAATAATGTTCTATTGTCTACTAATCACGGATTAGTGATTTCTCTTGTCATGACACTCCCTCTTGCTTGAATGGGCAGAAGTCCTCTTCTGGATACTCTCTTGTCTCTTTCTCTTGCATAAGCTTTTCTCTTTTACTTTTGCATTTGCATCACTCTTCATAATTTGCAAATAGTCTTTTCTTGATAGTATACGATCTCTTTTGACTCGGAACCTAAATCTCATCTTCAAGTTCTGGCTCCTCCTGATGCTAAATATTCAAAATGCAGAAGTGCCACTGCAGTGCCTCTTCAATATCTCTTCATGCTCAAAATCCTCTTCTCCAAGCTGCTGAAATCTCTTCAAAATAACCTGCTCAATAAGCTGAAACATATTCTCAACAAACTGGTTAGTATTACAAGATTCTCTCATCCAAATGTGTTCAAAATGGTGGCTGAAACGGTGGCCTTATAGGCTCTCGCTTCGCAACATCCACCCACCTGGAAGTTTCTGCAATGGCTGACTACATGGTGGCTATCTGTGTCTCAATGGCCTCTACTACTAGCCCACCGTGCGTTGTTGTCACTACGGCTGCCATCAATGGCTACACCCAAGAAAACAATGACCCACGCAGGGAATGGAGAAATCACACTACATGGCACGGAATGCATTCTTTAGACATACACAACATTTTAGAGGAAAACAGAAAGCAAATGCTTTGAAAGAAGTCTTTCAATGGTTCTATCAAGAAATGCTACAAAGGCTTCAAGCCAAGAAGAAAGTCAATACATCACAGGTTAAGCTAGCTTTCAAATTGGCTCAAAAGGAAAGAAGGCGGCAGATCTTGGAGAACTTAAATGCAACACAAAGACATGCTCAGTGGAGGCACTCAAAGATATTTGTAAACCACAAATGGGTAGATAGAAGCTAAGTGCTAAATCTTGTTCATCAATAGGTGTCATTTAATGTATCAATTTTTTTTTGCAATGAACAATGACTTGGATCTTTCATTCGTAAGAAGTCATTGTATGCAACCATTGAAATATTTGAAATGTACTACATATATTTCTATTTCAAAATGTACATTGTTTTTGTCACGAATACACATAAACATAACTAAGACATTCCAAAATGACAGTGTTCTCACAATTCAATTCTACTTCCATCTTGTAAAATATACAATGCCATACAGGCTATCCTTTCAATGGTTTGCCACTTTGCTTGGAATCCTTCTTGTGACTTTGATTGGAGACCTTTTTTTCTTGAGCTGAGGAGTAACCGAACTCTTCTCATCTTGTGCAAGAGTAGTTTTTGTTGCAGTTTTCTCTTCATCTATTTTGTCGGGAAGGGCCACACCAAAGAAGGCTCTCGATTCCTTATGAGCTTATGCTTTCCATAACCCTCCAAGAAGAGGGGATCCTTTACACCACAAGCTAGTTTCCAGGCAGTACATGTCAAAAAGTAGCCAGCTCTTGAGCCTTGCTTTCCAGCATAACACCCAAAAATAATTAAAGCAGACCACTTCTCTATCAGAATGATTTTATCTGTTTGCCATGATATAGTGTATCTCTAGGAGAATATGGTCCCAGGAGTTTGATTGGTTCATGTGGCCATTAAAGGGTGTATGGGTGTGGTGTGAAAGAGGGCTGAATGATGGGAATGTAGGCCATCTTCTTCCGGTCGTATTGATGCCCTCTGGGCCTTGGTATGTGCCATGTAGCTTTAGTTATTGGCACTTAGTGTTAGAATTATAGATATAATTCAGTAGTGACCAATGTAATTTAATAAGCTAGTTAGGGGCACTTTTCCCTCTTTAAGAGGTTTTTCCCCCTAACCGCAGTTAGTTCACTAACTATGGTTAGTGACTACTAAGGTTTTGTCACTAGGACAAAACCTTATCTCTCACTCTTTGAGTTGTATTGCAACTCAGCTCTCAAGCTTTCAGCTCTCAAGCTCTCACTCTCTTGCTCTTTCTCTCTCCGCATTCTATCACATTTGGTATTAGAGCAATTGATCCTGCTCCTTGCTCCTTCCCCGTTCAGCTCTAGCCTACAGCCCACGCTCCTGCTGCTACATCTCGTCCGTACCTGCTCGAAGTAGTCAAACGATTGCCCGTACAGTCCGTACGACTGTACGGAATTTGTACTCTGCACGTCCGTACCTTCCATATCGTACCCCGCCGTACCGTACTTGTTGCATCCGTACCTTTCGTACCTACAGTCTCGAAGTGCATCCGTACCTGCAGTCTCGAAGTACCGTGCGATTGTACGGCTGTACAGCTCATTGCTGTACAGCCCCGTACGTACCAACGCCGTCCGTACCACCGTACCTTTTTTGCAAGCAACGATCGCACACCCGTACGGACTGACGGTCCGTACAGTTCCTGCGTCGTACAGATCTGCAACACGTGTGGCGCTGTTGTCTGTACTCCGTACAGCTCTAGTCGTTCGTACTCCGTACCTTCGTACAGTCATCCGTACAACGTACGAATTTCGTACAAGACCGTACACTGATAATGCCGTACTGTCAGCTCATTGAAGATTGAAAGTGTCCGTACACTTCTGTTGCAGGCCTTCTGTGCAGATTTTTATTTCTGCAGGTACTCGAGCAATTAGTTTTTTGGCAGGCATTGTTTGCAGATAGCCATTGTTTGGCTCAGTTTTTTTGGGAAGAATTCGGGGCATCCTGTTTGTTGCAGACATTGCAATCAATTTTTGTTGAAGAAATTTGGGGCTGCACTTGGAGCAAACATTGCAGATTCGGTCTGAAATTTGGGGCTTTTTGCTGAAATTGCAGAATTTGGGGCTTTATGAGCTTTTGCCCCTTTCTGGTTGCAATTTCAAGCTCGAATTTTGGGGCTTTTGATTCTGCAGTACAATTTCTTGTAGAAATTTGGGGATTTTGTAATTACATTGCACTTTGGCAGTGAAATTTGGGGCTTTTGCAGACACAGCTCAATTCTGGCAACATTTGGGGCTTTTGATCAATTTGCCCCTTTCTGGTTGAAATTTCGGGCCTCTTTTGGGGCTTTTGTGTTGGGAGAGCAATTTTTGGAGATTTCAGTCCATACTGCCTTTCTTGAAGTGTTTTGCAGCACTTTTGGCAGATTTTGGAGAGTTTTTGACGCTTGGACAGATTTTTGACAGTGCAAGTACAGAAATCTGAGTTGCATTTACAGCCGGTGCTTGGCTGTGTTTTTTGGGAGTTGTGCATTTCATTCCCAGTAAGGGAATTCAGTTTTGTATCTGCTTAAATCTCTTTCTCAGATATGGCCCAACAAAATGAGAATGACTTCCAGTTCGGTGGTCTTTCACAGGAAGACAAGTTGGATGGTACCAACTACTCCCTCTGGAGTTTTATGGTACGCAACATTTTGATTTCTCGCAATTTATGGGATTATGTGAATGGGGGTGAGATCCGACCAGCAGGTATGGCACCTAATACCCCTCCTCAGCAAGGAGGTGGAAGAGGTCGTGCACAGGGTGCAGCTGCAGAACAAGTTGTTGGTGCAGCTATAGCCACTACTCCAGAGCAGAAGAGATGGGATTCACGGGATGCCTTAGCTCTGTCATGCATCTCTCTTTCAGTGAAAAGATTTATCATTTCGCATATCCGGTCGTGTAAGATCTCGAAGGCAGTGTGGGATATTTTAGAAAGCATGTATGCAGCCCGGAACGATGCAAGGGTATCTTTCTTGAAAAGAGAGTTATGTAATACACATATGGAAGAGGGTGACTCCATGTCAGTCCACCTCACAAAGCTACAGGATCTCAGAGAGCAATTATTAAACATAGATGAGATTATTCTTGATTCAGAGATGATTACAACCACTCTGAATTCTCTTCCTGAGTCTTATCTCAGCTTTTATACCTCGCTGAACTTATCATTGAGGGGGGGTGCAAATCCTCTCACTTTTCATGAGTTGATAGGACTTCTGCTTCAGGAAGAGCAGAGCAGGAAAAACTTGGCTTCACGTGCAGGTGAACAAGCTATGCTCTCAAAGTTTAAATAAAAAACAAAGGGACAGGCAAAGACATCAGTAAATCAGCCTTCCAGTGGGTCAGGACAGCCTTCACAAAAGGCTAAAAGTGATGCAAGTAAGCCCAAGAAGAAGGGTTTTTGTCACTACTGCAAAAAGCCAGGTCATCACATAGCAGAATGCAGGAAAAGGCTTGCAAAAGAGAAGAAAAACAGCTCCGGTATGGCTGTTTCAGATTCAGCTCCTCATGCATCTGACAGTGGGGATGCTGTAGCCAACTTTGTTGGACAGGATTATGCCTTTTTATCTTGCATTTCAGATTCTAGGCTGGCTGCTCCAGATGCTCGGGATAGTACAACCACTTGTAATGATGATACATATGCATTTTTGACTTGCAGTTATGACTCTTCTACGGATGCATCTGCTTTCAGTGTCAATGAAACACTGAACACTTGGTATTCTGACAGCGGTGCATCCAAGCACATCACTTCTAGGAAGTGTCTTTTTACTTCCTTGCATCCACCTCCCGTTGGTAAGAAAGTCACTTGTGCCAATAACTCATCATATTCAGTACGTGGCACAGGAGATGTTGAGCTTACTGCCATTGATGGCTCAATTTTCAGACTTTCAGATGTCTTATATGTGCCTGGTATTACAAAAATTCTTCTTTCAGTGTCCACTCTTAACAGAGCTGGATTTCAGGTCATCTTTGAGGATGACAAATGTGCTGTCTGAGACAGGGAAGATGATTATGCCTTAAGATTATCTGGTACTCTGCTGCGTGGGCTTTTTCAGCTTGATCTTTTTGAGAAAAGAGTAGCCCATGCTCTTGCAGTTTCTACCCCTACTGCTGCCATGCAGAATGCAGAATTATGGCATGCCCAATATGGCCACATGCATTACAACAGCTTGATGACACTTCAGAAGCATTCTATGGTTGATGCATTGCCACCTCTTGAGATACCTCCTCCACATGCCAGTGAAGGGTGCATTTTAGGCAAGATGCATAGATTCCCCTTCAAAAACGATGGTTCAGTTAAAGCTGTCCGCAAATTACAGCTTATACAGAGTGATGTCTGTGGTCCCATGAGGACTCCATCATTGGGTGGTCATCTCTACTTCGTTACCTTTATTGATGATTTCTCCAATTTCACTTGGGTCTTTGGGCTGAAGCGCAAATCAGAAGTGTTCATGGTGTTTAAACACTTTTCAGCCATGGTTGAGAATGAAACCGGACTCAAAATCTAGACATTGCGCACAGATAGAGGTGGGGAATACTTGTCTGCAGATTTTGATGCTTTTCTGAAAGGCAAGGGTATTGTGCATCAGCTCACAGTGAGGCTGACCCCTCAGCAAAATGGCAAAGCTGAGAGGAAAAATATAACTCTCATGGAGATGGACAGATGTATGCTGAAAAGTAAACACATGCCTCACAAATTTTGGCTTGAGGGTCTGATGTGTGCCAATTATATTTTGAATCAGGCTCCCACTAAGGCTTTAAAAACAAAAACTCCCTATGAGGTCTGGAATGGGAGAAAGCCTTCAGTGGATCATTTCCGAGTCTTTGGATGCCTTGCTTATGCTCATGTGCCAGTTGATTTTAGCACAAGTTGTCAGATAAAGCCATTAAGTGCATATTTGTTGGGTACAGTGCAGAAAGCAAGGGGTACCGTCTCTACAATCCTGCTACACGCAAGATCATTGTCAGTAGAGATGTGATATTTGCTGAAAATTCAGCTCACACTCAGGCTGAATTTCAAATGCCTTCTTCTTCAGAGGATGTCTTTGAGGGGTTACTGATGCAAATCAGAATTTACAGCCACCTCCCGATGCTTTAGTTCCGCCACAGGATGTCTTGCCACCTCCACAGGCAGTGGAAGAGGTGGTGCAGCAAGAAATTGCAGACATACATGCAGCAAAAACAGTCCCAAACTGGCTGTTACAGACTCTCAGGGAGAGTAAAATTGATGCTCCATTACCTGGCAGGACTTGCAGTGCAGCAAGGCACATGGAAGGTGCTAATTCAGTGGAATCAGCATATGCAGGTACTCTTCTTGATGAGGAGGAGCCTGCCACATTCGAAGATGCAAAAGACAATGTGCATTGGATGAATGCCATGCACGATGAGTTGCAGTTCATTGAAAAAAATCAGACTTGGGATGTTGTAGACTTGCCACAAGGTAAACATGCCATTGGCACACGATGGGTTTTCAAGGTCAAACAGAAGCCAGATGGCTCCATTGACAGATACAAGGCAAGGCTGGTTGCTAAAGGCTATGCTCAGAAAAAGGGCATAGATTATGAGGAGTCATTCGCTCCTACATCCCGGATGACCACCATCCGATCCGTTATTGCAATGGTTGCACATTTTGAGTGGAATGTTCATCAGTTGGACATAAAAACAGCCTTCTTAAATGGAGACTTGCTGGAAGAGGTGTATGTCAAACAACCTCCAGGCTTTGAAATTACAGCAAATGCACTTCAAGTATGCAAGCTAAACAAAGCTTTATATGGGCTGAAACATGCCCCTCGTGCATGGTATGCCAAGATTCATGCCTTTTTGACCAGCAAGGGGCTGCACAATAGTCCTATTGAGAGCACCCTCTACATCAAGATGGATTGGGGGGAAATTTTAGTCATCCTTCTTTATGTCGATGACTTACTGCTCACAAGGTCCAAAGAAGACAAAATTGCAGATTTCAAAGCTGATTTGCAGACCAACTTTGACATGTCAGATTTGGGGCTGCTTCACTTTTATTTGGGGATCTAGTTCTCTCATGAGATATGTGGCACTGTTATGTCTCAGTCCAAGTATGACTCTATGGATGCATACTTGACCAAGGTCAAGGACCTCATGGAACAACTTGCCGATATTGATGAGGTGGTGCCAAATTCTCAGCTTGTCAGTACCACATTGAATGGGCTGCCAGATACATATCAAGGGTTTGCTACAACCCTTCGACTAGTGGCCATGGGAGATGCCGTGGTGAGAAAGAGTGCTTGAAATTCTAATAACCTCTAACAACCATGTCAATAATGAATGAGCGACATGTTGTTAAAACATTTAGCTCTAAGATACATATTCAAATTGTAGGATGTGAAAATTTATCTAACTATTTCATAGAGAAAGGATAGCTTGAATTTTCAATTGTGGAGTGAGCATGTTTGAGCAAATTGAACAAGGACAGCTTGAATCTTCAATTGCGGAGTGAGGATGCTGAATTTTCAATTGTGGAGTGAGCATGCTTGTGCAAATTAAAAGATGGAAAAATAAAATAGTCAAACTCTTACAATCAAATGCACAGTCTCCATCTGACAATACTACCAAGAATTGAAGCTACAGGTTATAGCAAATTCAAATATCCATATGTACAACTTAGATATTTAGAAATCAAAATTGTGATTAGATGGTTCAAGATAAAAATGTATGTAGCCTATTTTTACAATCATGCCTTCATTTCCTCAATGGTTCACATTCCCACATCCTCATTTACATTGTGACTATGCCGTTTTGTCACGGGGCATTGTTCACTCATGCACTACTCCTAGACTCCGTAGCATAATCCTTTTCCTGAAAGAAAGAACAGCTCCACTATGGAGATGGCCAGATGCATGCTTGAGGCCAAGTCCTTGCCCAATAAATTTTGGCTTGATGCAGTGTTGTGTGCCAACTATGTGCGGAATAGATCACCTACAAGGGCATTGAGGACTGTTACACCTTATGAAGCATGGAAAGGCAGGAACCCTTCACTTTCACACATGAGAGTTTTTGGGTCTCTTGCATATGTCCATGTACCATCTCAGCTGAGACATAAGCTTGATGATAAGGCAATCAAATGCATATTTATTGGATACAGCCAGGAGAGCAGAGGGTATCGGTTGTACCAACCAAATACTGGGAAGATTATTGTCAGTAGAGATGTAATCTTTGCTGAACATTCAGCTTCTCCTCTTGTGGACTGCAAGCTAAGCCAGAAGTTGACATGTTTGATGCCTTTGACTCTTGGTTACCTCTTCTTCCCTCAGAAGGGGACTTTGACCAGCAACATGAGCCTCCTGCAGGCCCTCCAACAAGCAATGATTAGTCAGCACCCCATGTTGATTTGCAGGTTCCTCTTCCAGCACAAAATGATCCCAATATTCATGATGCAGTGATTGAAGAAAGAGCTGTCGATAGACAGCAAAGGCAAGTTCTCAGATGGCTTCTTGACACATTGAGGACATCAAATTAAAAAGGAAATTTGATGGTAGCATAGATCGACACAAAGCCCATCTTGTTGCAAAAGGGTATGCCCAACAACAAGGCATTGACTTTGAGGAGCCCTTTGCTCCCACTTCCAGGATTACTACTATTAGATGTGTCATTGCCATTGCAGCCCATCACCATTGGCAAGTGCACCAGCTTGACATCAAGATTGCCTTTTTTCATGGGGATCTGCAAGAAGAAGTTTACGTGACACAACCTCTTGGCTTTGAGGTTGTTGGCTCTGAAAACAAGGTATGCCGGCTGAGAAAAGCTCTTTATGGTTTGAAGTAGGCACCTAGGGCATGGCATGCTAAAATTCATGCACACTTACTGTCCCTTGGTTTTCAGAATAGCCCCACAGAGCCCACACTCTATGTCCGTGGGAGTGGATCTGATTTTTTAGTGCTGATTTTATATGTGGATGACATGCTGATCACGGGCCCTGGTACTCAGCATATTGCAGCTTTCAAGGCTGATTGACAGCATGCTTTTGAAATGTCAGACATGGGACAGTTGCACTATTATTTGGGCATTCAGTTTGCTCATGTTGAGGGGGGTATCATGATGTCTTCCCAAGTATATTGGACAGCTCCTTGATCGTTTTCAGTTTGAGGATTGCAAGCCAATCTCTACTCCAGTGGACCCTGGCTTCAAATTTTCAGCTCATGATGGGATCCCACCATGTGATATCACTCTTTACTAGCAGGCTGTTGGATGTCTCATTTACTTATGCCACACTAGACCTGACTTACAGTATGGAGTATCCCAGCTCAGCAGGTTCATGCACATGCCTAGTTCACAGCATTGGTAGGCAGTGAAGAGAGTCTTTAGATATTTTAGAGGCACTCAGGATTTAGCCCTCTTCTATGGTGATGAGGGTTCACTTACCATGCTTGCTCACATGGATAGTGACTGGGCAGGTTGTTCCGACACCAGAGTGTGACATACTGGCAATTGTTTTTTGCTTGGCAATTCATGTATCTCTTGGCTCAGCAAGAAGCAACCAATAGTTACCACATCCAACTGTGAGGCTGAGTACACGGCAACCTTCACCGCTACAGTATAGTGTGTCTAGCTTCGACAATTACTTACAGATCTTGCTATTCACCAGACATCCTCCACTATGGTCTACACTGACAGCTAGTGTGCTTTGGCCATTGCGCGTAATCCAGTGTTTCATGCGCATACCAAGCACACTGAAGTTCACTATTATTATGTTCGAGAGCGGTTGTCAGTTGGAGACCTAGAGTGGTCCTATCTTCCCACAAAGGACAACATAGCAGATATGTTTACAAAGGCACTTCCTCTTCCCAAGTTCGAAGTCTTTTGACAGGCTTTACACTTGGTTCCCTTTGTTACATGATCTGGCATGCCTTGTACATTCATAGGTGGCTATATCCCTTTGGATGAACATGTGCCACCATGACTAGAAAATACCAGGTATTGTGAGACGTTTCCTGAATACTTCAGCCCATACCACGGAGGGGGGTTTGTTAGGCCATCTTCTCCCGGTCGTACTGATTCCCTCTGGGCCTTGGTATGTGCCATGTAGCTTTAGTTATTGGCACTTAGGTCACCTAGTACTTTTAGTGTCTCATGACACCTAGTACTAGTGGTACCTCCAGGACAGTAGGTCCTAGGGTTCTCTTTTATAGTACTTTGTACTTTCATTTTTGTTTTTGTTGATGTGACGGCTTCCACTTCTTGCTTCACTCTTTCGCATCCTTTTGCTTCCGTGAGCCTATAGGGGAGGGAAGTGGAGCATGGTGAGGGGAACCTAGAGTGTGGGTGTGGGGGGATTGATTGAGGAGGGGAAAGGTGGCTCAGTGAGGGGTAAGGGTGACAAAGATGAGGTATACTGTGTAGCGGGAGCATAGTGAGTCGGGCTGAGAGGTTGCTACGCTTGTTCACATCATCCGTAGTGAGCTGCTTTTGCTGCTTCTCCTCCTTCTTGGGTTTCTCTTTATCCTTATCACCTTTATCCCCTTTGGCTTTTTCTATTAGCTGCTTTTTCAAAGGATGCTGAATGTCTTGCTGAAATTCATGGAGGGGGGGAGGGTGTGCAGCCCTCCATACCTTCCATTACCTGAGGATTGAAGAGAGAATGACCACTAGGTGGTGGACTGAAGGGGGCTCCTGCCAACAATAACCAAGATAATTGAAGCACTTACTGTTGCACATGATTTGGGTCTGACTTGGAGCAGAGGCTACTGATCTCTGAGCAGTAAATGATGCTACTTCTGAGCTCTGTTTTGTGCTGCCTGTTTTGAGCAGTCGAGTCTGTCCAGCAAATGCAGGTGATGGCACAGGCTTTCTTTGAGGTTCTTCTTGGGGCTGATTGGAAGCTTCTTGGGTCTGCAGCAGAGATACACTTGGCCCTGGTACCAGCAGCAGCGGATGGCGCAAACTCCAATTGTCCTAGTCCCAACAGGTACCTTGGTACATAGAGGTGATGGTGCAGGGTATAGAGCAGAATCACAACCTGTTCTTGACGCTGGGGCAGGGTGCACAGGTCCTGGAGCAGTTCCGGGAGTAACCAGAGCGATCTCTTGGATATATGGGTGCTTTCTTGGGCCTAGAACAGACCTGGAGTCTGTAGCACAGCACTGGAGCAGCTTCAAAGGATGAGCGCCCAATCTCTTGATTGGTTCAAGGTTTCAGTGCAGGTCCTTGACAAAATTGTAGGCCATCCTTTGGTGGTTCTAGTGATGCCCTATAGGCCATGGTATGTGCCTTGTAGGCATAAATAAAGACACTTATAGTGTTAGTGTCTTTTAGGCCACATAGGACACTTAGTCCTATGTGACACCTAGGACACTTAGTCCTAGGTCTAGGTACTTGTACCTTGTACTCCTTTGTTATTGGTTTATCCGAGATTTGATGTGACGGCTAACTCGTCGCTTCTTTAGCTACCTGCACTCTCTCTCTCCTAATTGATCCTTCAGTGGTATCAGAGTGGGGCTTGACTTGTCTTCCTGCCCCCAGATTCCTTGTTGTACCTGTCCGTACTGGGTTTTGTACCTGCGTCGTACAGATCCGTACATGTCATCGTACTTACGAAGTACAACTTATGTACTTGTGTTGTACTGCGTGTCCTACACCAGAGCCACGGTACCTGTGCCACCGTACAAATCAGTACTTGCATTGCTGTACGGTTCGTACTAACCGATGTGCCTACACCGTACAGCTTGCACATAGGATTTGTGTCGCCGTACAGCCACGTGGGAACGTACCTACTTCCGCACATTGTACTTCCGTCGCACATGATCCATACATCGTGCATATTCAGTACTGCTCCTCCGTACAGTCACGTGTGCACGTACCAGGCTACCGTACAGTTCCGTACAGCTGTCGCACTCAGTTATGTACAGCTATCATACACTGTTCCGTACGAGCAACGTACTGCTTTCGTACAAGCATAGTACTTGTTACCGTATTGGCATCCGTACAATTGTACTTGATCCAGAATTTGGTCAACAAAAATTTGGGGCTTTTGCGTTGGAAGCTAAATTTCAACTGAGCAGTAACTCATACTTTTGAGTTTGGGACAGTAACTCATACTTTTGCATTTTCAAGCCTTGAGGCTATACATTTGGGGCAATATTGCAGGACATTGAGTCACTTTTGCAGGACATTGAGTCAAATCTTCATACATTGGGTCACATTTGCAAAAATTTCAGCAAAATTTGGGGCTTTTCTGTATTTGCCCTCTTTTTGGCCTATTTGCCCTCAATAAATTTGGGGTTTTTGCCAGATTTTGCTGTTTTTGCAGTGAACATTGCCTGCCACAATCACATTTGGGTCAGATCTGCATTTGCCCTTTGATTTGGGTCAGAAATTTGTAGGTATTTGCTGTCATTTTTGGACAACCAGCATTTTGCAGTGATAGACTTGAGGCTTTTGGGTTTCAGGTCTTTTTCAGGGTATCACATTTGCTATGGTTGGGAACAATCAAGATTTATTTGAAGTTCTTCGTGAAGATGATAAGTTGGATGGCACCAACTATCCGATGTGGTCTTATCTCATGAAACATATTCTTGTTGCAAAGCATTTGTGGAATATTGTTTTTGGGGCTGATCTGAGGCGAGCCAATGCTACAGTGGTTGCCTCTACTGCTGGTCCCTCTGCAAGGGGTACTACTCTTGATGCCTCTTCCTCTAGCACTCCTGCTGTTGCTCTTCCAACTCAAGAACAGTCAAGATGGGATGCAAGAGATGCAAATGCACATTCATGCATTGCTTTATCATGCAAGAGAATCATTATTCCACACATCCGGTCTTGTAGGACAGCAAAGGATGCTTGGGATAAATTGGCTTCTCTCTATCAGATTCGCAATGAAGCTCGTGTTGCATATTTGAGAAGGCAATTACAGGAAGTCGGTATGAATGAAGGTGACTCTATGGATGCATACCTGACAAAGGTCAAGGACCTCATGGAACAGCTTGCCAACATTGATGAGGTGGTGCCAAATTCACAGCTTGTCAGTACCACATTGAATGGATTGCCATATATATATCAAGGGTTTGCTACAACCCTTCGATTAGTGGCCATGGGTAATCTAGACCACTATTTTTTTGATCAGCTAGTTACTTTGCTTTTGCAGGAAGAGCAAAGTAGAGCTAATAGACAAGCCATTATTCCTGATCATGCATTTGCTTCATAGCAGACAGAAAGAGGCAAGGCTTCCAGGCCTATGGGCAAGCCAAAATCTGCGCATAGTAGCTGCAATTCCTCCCATGCATCTAAAAATACAGCAGATATTGTCGCAAGCCTGGACATGACATTTCAGAATGTAGGAAGCGCATTGCTTCGGAGAAAAAGAAAGCAGGATTGACAGTTAATGCCTCACATGCTATTGAATCCCATAAGCCAGAAGATGCTTCACATGCGCATGCTCTTCAGGATGATTGGGCATGGGTTGTCCATTGCTCATTTGATCCCTCCAAAGCTGATGCATTCTTTACTGCTAATGATGCTCAGTCCTGGTACTTTGATAGTGGTGCTTCCAAGCATGTCACATCTTGCAGACAATTGTTTCATTCTTTAGCTGATGCACCTCGAGGGGGGACTGTTACATGTGCTAATAATGCTTCATATGTTGTAAAAGGAGTTGGAGATGTGTAACTCACATCCATTTTAAGCCATCCTGTCACTCTGACAAATGTTCTTTTTGTGCCTGGAATTGAAGTCAACTTGATTTCAATTTCAGCAATTGCTACTTCAGGTTTCAGAGTGATTTTTGATGGCTACAGATACCTAGTTTATGATCTTCGTGATGACAATGCCATAGTTCTCACTGGCACTTTGCAAAAAGGGCTTTATCAGCTTGATCATCATTCAGCTGCACTTTCTATTGAAGCATTGGCTATTTCAGATTCACAGCTTGCTGAAACTCATCTTTGGCATGAGAGAATGGGCCATCTCAATTATAGAGCTCTTGCAAAGCTACATTCACAGCAGATGGCAAATGATGTACCTCAGACTCACACAGTTTCCAAACAGGTGTGTGAGGGTTGTCTTTTGGGTAAGATGCATCGATTTCCTTTTCAAAAAAATAGTCCAAAACTCTCACAAAGGAAATTGCAGCTAGTGCACAGTGATGGAGATGGCCAGATGCATGCTTAAGGCCAAGTCTTTGCTCAATAAATTTTGGCTTGATGCAGTAATGTGTGCCAACTGTGTGCTGAATAGATCACCTACACGGGCATTGAAGACTGTTACACCTTATGAAGCATGGAAAGGCAGGAAGCCTTCACTTTTACACATGAGAGTTTTTGGGTCTCTTGCATATGTTCATGTACCATCTCAGCTGAGACATAAGCTTGATGACAAGGCAATCAAATGCATATTTA
Source organism: Dipteris shenzhenensis (assembly GCF_047967505.1). Lineage (NCBI taxonomy): Eukaryota > Viridiplantae > Streptophyta > Polypodiopsida > Gleicheniales > Dipteridaceae > Dipteris > Dipteris shenzhenensis. The sequence continues at coordinate 30,935,588 of NC_141626.1, forward strand.
TTGGTTACAGCCAGGAGAGTAGAGGGTATCGGTTATATCAACCAAATACTGGGAAGATTATTGTCAATAGAGATGTAATCTTTGCTGAACATTCAGCTTCTCCTCTTGTGGACTGCAAAGCAAAGCCAGATGTTGACATGTTTGATGCCTTTGAATCTTGGTTACCTCTGCCATCATTAGAAGAGGATTTTGACCAATAACATGGGCCTCCTGCAGGCCCTCCACTAAGCAACTCAGCCACAACCTCTTCCGGCACAAAATGATCCCACTACTCATGATGCAGTCATTGAAGAAAGAGCTGTCAATAGACAGCAAAGACAAGTTCCTAGATGGTTTCTTGATACATTGAGGGACAACAAACAAGATCAGCCTTTTGCTGCTCGGACAAGATCAGGGAATAGACAGCGTGGTCACTTTCTTGAGTTTGGAGTCCTTGCTACAGGTTGCAATGAAGAGCCTCTGTGCCATAAAGATGCTTTTGACAGCAAAGAGTGGATGGATGCAATGAGAGCTGAGTTACATTCCATTTCTAAAAATGACACATGGGAATTAGTAGATCTCCCTCCCGGCAAGCATGCCATTGGAACGCGGTGGGTCTACAAATTAAAAAGGAAATCTGATGGCAGCATAGATCGATACAAAGCCCGTCTTGTTGCAAAAGGGTATGCCCGACAGCAAGGCATTGACTTTGAGGAGACATTTGCTCCCACATCTAGGATTACTAGCATTAGATGTGTCATTGCCATTGCAGCCCATCATCATTGGCAAGTGCACCAGCTTGACATCAAAACTGCTTTTCTTCATAGGGATTTGCAGGAAGAAGTCTATGTCACACAACCTCCTGGCTTTGAGGTTGTTAATTCTGAAAATAAGGTATGCCGGCTTAGAAAAGCTATTCTATGTAGCGAGAGAGTCCTAGGCTATAAAGCTTGACTTCAAAGGCGACCTCAAAGTTATAATACAATAGTTGACCAATGCAAGCTAGCATCAAGTAAGTAGTACACACAAACTGCAAGCTAGCCATAGAGACGTAGATCACACCTTGCAAGTAGCCGACTGACACAAAAGCAACAACTACGATTCAATTGAAGGACTGCTAACAAGAAGCAAATAGCAACATGGGACAAAGAGAGAACCTAGACAAGCAGTCGAATAGGCTTGAGTAACTAGCAACAATCTACAAGGGAGCAACAAGCAACAGTCAAGTCCAACTCCTACGACAAACTACAAAATAGACTGACTCACAAAGTCTTAAAAGAAGCAATCTATCAAGGCAGCATAGAGTGCATGCATAACAAAGACCTGACACTCAGCATTCATTAAATGCTACACCTCCGGAGTGTCGACAGAAACTCAATACGAAGACTTTGTATAATGGGTGCTCAAGTATGTGTGGGTGTGTGGATTTGTATGTGTGAGAGCATACTTTTATACTATGGTCTACACCCACTGTTGGGCGCTGATGATGTCAGTGGATATGTCATAGTAGCTAGTCCCTGCTATGCGTGATGGAGCTTATGGTTTTCAATCTTATGAGTGACTCTTGTGAGATTGAAACTGCACTATGTTGTGTTTTTAGAGGATGAGTTTGGGAATGTTCCTGGATTCATCTAGGTATATGCTTCTGTTGTATTAGCGGACATGCAAATTTCACCTTGTGAAGTTTTCGTCCAAGTTGCGGCCTGCTGGTATTGCGATATTTCTTTCTATCTTAAATGGTATGTTGCCCAATCAGCTAGATTTAGATTTAGATGCTCGTTTGGAAGAGACTAAAATGAAATCGTTTAGACTTCACAAGCAGTTGTAGCTTGAATGAAGAGATTTGGACTACTTTTTGATTAGCCTTCTCCTTTAGTGCTAGCCTTCGTCATGGCTGAGTTTGCCCTTCACCTCCGGAGTGCCGACAGAAACTCAGTACGAAGACTTTGTATAAATGGGTGCTCAAGTATGTGTGGGTGTGTGGATTTGTATGTGTGAGAGCATACTTTTATACTATGGTCTACACCCACTGTTGGGTGTTGATGACGTCAGTGGGGATGTCATAGTAGCTAGTCCCTGCTATGCATGATGGAGTTTATGGTTTTCAATCTTATGAGTGACTCTTGTGAGATTGAAACTGCACTATGTTGTGTTTTTAGAGGATGAGTTTGGGACAACCTCCAGCAGAAGTGGAAGTAATAAGTAACCTAGATGGGATTATATAACACAAAATTGCTTCAAGATCAACCGACGCAACAAATCAACAGATGCAAGGTAGATTGACACATCAACAAGGACGACGAGACAAGCAAACGACATTTAATAGAAACTACACCTGCAGGCAACCATTAGTGACAAGCGAGACGCATTCAAGCAACTCAAGCAAGTAGATTGAGAACAACGTCAACAAATGAGACAACACCAAGCACAGCGAGGTCAGGCGAGTACAACATAAGAATAGTAAGCATAGATAGACTGGCAACAACACTAGAAATGGCATAAAAGGCGTAAAAGGCGAACATGAATTTTTAACATCTAGAAAATCTCCAAGCTCCATAGATAGAAGATGAGGCACGTGGTAGATTGACCATCTTTGGGTCAAGATAGGTATAGGATTAGGTGTGAGAAAAATGGAAGCAAGAGCAAGAGTGAGCAAGTAGAGAGTGAGGTGAATGTAGGTCACTCCCAAAAGTGGATTGAATGAAGTGAAGTACAAGAAAGAGATACTTAGACAAAACCCTGTCTAATCACTAACCGTAGTTAGAGATTAGACTGTGGTTAGGGGGAAAAACCTCTAAGAGGAAAAAGTGCCCCTAACCCACGCATTACATTACATTGGCCACTGCTTAGAATATAATAATAATTCTAACGCCCCCCTGCAGTGCCAATGTGGTGTACAAGGTAGTGATCAATCACCAAAAGGAGATAAGTTTAGGGCACTGCGAAATGCTTCAAACTTCTCACGTGGAAGTGCTTTGGTGAAGATGTCTGCAACATCGTCATGTGTTGACACATAGATCATACTGATCTCCCCTACATGCAACTTCTCTTTGACATAATGATAATGAATCTCAATGTGCTTCGTGTGAGCATGAAACAGAGGATTCTTTGCCACTGCTATAGCACTTTGACTATCAATGAGAATTGGAGGACCCTCCAATATGAGACGAAGATCAGCGAATAAACGTCACAGCCAAACACGCTCAACTGTCGCTGTGAAAGCTGCCTTGTACTCAGCTTCACATGAGGAAGTAGCCACTGTAGATTGCTTCTTGCTCAGCCAAGAGATGCAAGTGTTGCCCAAAAAGAAACAATTACCACTAGTGGATTGCCTGGTATCATAGTTTCCAGCCCAATCTGAATCACTGTAAGCATGCATCTGCAAATCACTCTCCCCTGGGAAACATCAAGCCAAAAGACTTTGTGTGTTGTAAATAACGGAAGATGCGTTTTATAGCCTGCCAAGGTGTTGTCTTTGGGCTGTGCATATATTTGCTCACCTGAGATACTGCATACTGAATATTGGGCCGTGTATTGCACAAGTATATGAGGCATCCAACAGCCTGATTGTAAAGTGTGACATCCATTGATTCACCTACATCATACATAGTAAGCTTCGGCCCCGGCTCCATGGGAGTGGCAATAGGCTTACAATCATGCATGTTAAACCTATCCAAGAGCTTCTGCACATACTTGGATTGAGACATAACAATGCCACGCTTGTTTTGTATAAACTAGATCCCCAAATAAAAATTTAACATGCCCAAATCTGTCATGTCAATTTCAGCTTTCGACTCAGCCTTAAAATCTGCAATTATATCCTCATTTGACCCTGTGAGCAGCATGTCATCTACATAAAGAATGATGACCAAAATATCCCCCCCATCCTTCTTGATGTAGAGGGTGCTTTCCGTGGGACTATTATGTAACCCCTTACTTGCCAGGAATATGCATCAATCTTGGCATACCATGCACATGGGGCTTGTTTCAGCCCATATAAAGCTTTGTTAAGCTTGCAAACCTGAAGTGCATTGCCAAGAAGTTCAAATCTATGACGTTGCTTGACATAAACCTCTTCCTACAAGTCCCCATTAAGGAAAGCTGTTTTTATGTCCAATTGATGGACATTCCAAACAAAATTTGCAGCCATTGCAATGATTGATCGTATGGTGGTCATCCGGGATGTAGGAGAAAAAGTCTCCTCATAATCTATGCCCTTCTTCTGTGCATAGCCTTTGGCAATCAGCCTTGCCTTGTACCTGTCAATAGACCCATGTGGCTTCCTTTTCACCTTGAAAACCCACTTGGTACCAATGGCATGCTTATTTGGTGGCAAATCCACAACATCCCAAGTCTGATTTTTCTCAATGGACTGTAACCCATTGTGCATGGCATGCATCCAATGCACATTATCCTTTGCTTCTTCAAAAGAGTCAGGCTCCTCTTCATCAAGAAGAGTCCCTGCATAAGCTGTCTCAACTGAAAGAGCCCCCCCTACGTGCCTTACTGCACTACGAGTCTTGCTAGGCAATGGGGCCTCAAGCCTACTCTCCCTGAGAGTCTGTAGCAACCAATTCGGGACTGTTTTGGCTGCGTGTATCTCTTGAATCTCTTGCCTGACAACTTCATCCACACCTGTGGAGGTACAAAATCAGCCGGTCGTTGAATCGGGGCATGTGGATTAGGAGGAGGTTGCTGTAAATTCTGATTTTCAGCATGGACCTCAGCGGGGGAACCAAATGCTATAGGAAGCATCCCCTCAAAACATCATCTGAAGAAGCTGGAATCTGAAATTCAGCATGTGTATGTGCTGAATTTTCAGAGAATATAACGTCTCTACTAACAAAAATCTTACGTGAAGCAGGATTGTAGAGACGATAGCCTTTGCTTTGTGAACTATACCTCACAAAAATGCATTTAAGTGCCTTATCTAACAACTTGTGTCGAAACTCCACAGGTACGTGGGCATGTGCAACACAACCAAAAACTCTGAAGTGATCCACTGAAGGCTTTCTCCCATGCCATGCCTCATAGGGAGTGATTGTCCTCAAAGCCTTTGTGGGAGCCCGATTCAAAACATAGTTGGCACACATGAGGCCTTCAAGCCAAAACCTGTGAGGCAACTTTTTACTGCTAAGCATGCATCTATCCATCTCCATAAGAGTGCGATTCTTGCGCTCAGCTTTGCCATTCTGTTGAGGTGTAAGCCTCACTGTAAGCTGATGCGTGATGCCTTTCTTCTTAAAAAATGCCTCAAACTCATGAGACATATACTCCCTCCCTCGATCTGTGTGAAGTGTCTGCACCTTGAGTCCTGTCTCATTCTCAACCATAGCCACAAAGTGTTTTAAATGCATAAACACTTTTGATTTTGCCTTAAGACCATAGACCCAAGTGTAGTTGGTGAAGTCATCTATCAATGTAACATAATAAAGATAACCCCCAAAAGTAGGTGTCCTCATGGGACCGCAGACATCACTGTGAATAAGCTGTAATTCCCGTGTGGCTTTCACTGCACTATCCTTCTTGAAAGGAAATCTATGGATCTTGCCAAGGATGCAACCCTCACATGCATGAGGAGGAGGTGACTCTAAAGGAGGCAATGCATCAACCATATCATGCTTTTGAAGTGTCATTAAGCTGCCATAGCTCATGTGCCCATGCCTGGCATGCCATAACTCCGCATTTTGCATCGCAGCAGCAGTGTGAGTGCTCACTGATAATGCAAGATTGGATCTTTTTTCATATAAATCAAGCTGAAAAAGACCCCGATACAAAGTGCCAGACAACATCAAAGCATAGTCATTCTCTTTGTCTTTGATTGCACACTTAGCATCATTAAATACAACCTAAAATCCTCCTCTATTAAGAGAGGACATTGAAAGCAAATTCTTCTTTATGTCTGGCACATAGAGAATATCTGAAATTTTGAAGTCTATGCCATCAGTGGATGTGAGAATAATGTCCCCCACTCTACACACTGAATAAGAAGAATTATTTGCACAAGTCACCTTCTTTTTAGTAGGTGGAGGATGCAGAGATGCAAACATGCTCTTCTTAGAAGTGATGTGCTTTGAAGCACCACTATCAAAATACCAAGTATTCAGTGTCTCATTGATACTGAGAGAGCATGCATCCTTTGAAGGATCATAACTGCAAGTCAAGCAAGCATAAGGGTCATGATCATTAGTGGCTGTAGCATCTGCACTACCCACTGAAAAATCTGAAGTGGAAGACAGAAAGGCATAGTGCTCTTCCACAAAGTTGGCTGTAACATTTCCCCCATCATGTGAATGAGGAGCTGATGCATTTGACACAGCCATACCTGAATCCCTTTTCTTTCCTTTAGCTATGCGCTTCTTGTATTCACCAATATAATGACCTGGCTTCTTCCAGTAGTGACAAATGCCCTTCTTTTTCTGCCTATCTGCATCACCCTTAGCCTTATAAGAGGGTTGTCTTGAATCAGCTTTATGCTGATGTGCGGGCTGATTGGCATGTTGCTTTTGCTGCCCTTTTCCCTTGGGCTTGAACTTGGAAAGCATGGTATGCTCGCCAGCCAAGGTTGCCACATTTCTTCATGTGTGCTCCTCTTGTAAGAGAAGTCCTACCAACTCGTGAAAAGAGAGAGGATTGCTGTCCCCCCTGAATGACAAATTCAGCGAGGTGTGGAAACCGAGATAGGACTTAGGAAGAGAATTCAGAGTGGTGGTAATCATGTCTGAATCCAGAATTACTTCATCAATATTCATCAGTTGCTCCCTTAAATCCTAAAGCTTTGTGAGGTGAGAATTCATGGAATCTCCCCCATCCATATGTGTATGAGAAAGCTTTCGTTTCAGAAAGGAAACTCTGGCATCATTTCTTGCTGCAAACATACTCTCTAGTATCTCCCAAGCTGCCTTTGATGTCTTGCATGACCGAATGTGAGGTATAATGAACGTCTTGACAGAGAGAGAAATCACTGATAGAGCTTGTGCATCCCTAGAATCCCATCTTTTTTGCTTTGCTGTGGGAGCTCCTGGAGCGGCAGCTCCAACTATTTGTGCTGCATTTTGACCTCTACCCTTGCCTCCAGCTGTAGGAGTGACAAGTGTAGCCACAGATTTTGGCCTTGCCTCATCTCCATTGACATAATCCCAGTGATGTCTGCTAACCAAGATGTTACGAACCATAAAGGAGTAGTTGGTGCCATCCAACTTATCCTCTTGTTTGAGGACTCCGAACACCTCATTGGGGTTGTTTTGAGCCATTTTTGCCAGATAGACTAAAGTACAACAAGTAAAATCCCTTCTTGGGATGCAAAATGCACAAGTAAAATTTGCAAAGAAAATCTGCCCACAGTGACAAATACTGTCACAGCCTATCAAAGGCTCAAAATACACCACAATGCTTTGTTGAATGCCCAAAAAGCTGCAAATAGAATTCGCAAAAAGTGGCAAAATTCTGCAATTTGACTTGTATTGAGTACATAAATGCTTACAAACTTCCAAAATGCTCTTTTACTTGCAAAATTGCAACCCAAATGCAAAAGCCCCAATTTTTTGTGGGAAATTGCATACAAAAGAGGGCAAAAGGTCTGAAAGCCCCAAATGTTGCACAATTTGTACTCTACCTTTAAAAGCCCCAAATTTCACTGCAAAATTGCATTGTAATTGCAAAAGCCCCAAATTTTACAGCCAAACAATGGCTCAAATGCGCAATTCCTGTCAAAAGCGCGCCTTCCAAAATGCCTCTGCAAAGAAAAACTGCTCAAGGTACTAACACCTCCAAACTGTACGGATGCTTGTACGGTTGAAATCCGTACACCTATACGGATGTACGGACGAAACTGACAGTGGGATGTACGGATGTACAGAAGGAATTGTACGATAGGGTTGTACGGAAACAGTAGGTATATTGACAGTATGGACACCTGTACGGCGCTCCAACAGAAGTTGTACGAAATGCGGGCGGCGTTGTACGGAATAGTGGCGTAGGACTTGTACGGCGTCGTACGACGGAACCGTACGGACTGTTAGTTTATACGTTGTTCGGATGTCGAAGTGTACGGGCGAATGCTGCATCGGGACTTGTACGGAATGACGGAATTGCAGTAGTACTGGCTGTATGGATGGCGTCGCACGTGCGGGTCACAGTACGCACTGTCAGCCCGGACGTTGTACTGCAGACTTGACGATAGAGCTGTACAGAGGGGAGGCAAGAAGCTGAGAGTTGAGGTGGGAGTAGGGAGTAGGTCCGGGAAGGAGAGCTACTTTGATACCAAATGTGAGAAAAATGAAAGCAAGAGCAAGAGTGAGCAAGTAGAGAGTGAGCTGAACGTAGGTTACTCCCAAAAGTGGACGGAATGAAGTGAAGTACAAGAAAGAGATGTGGGGTTTTGTCTAAGTGACAAAACCCTATCTAATCACTAACTGTAGTTAGAGATTAGATTGTGGTTAGGGGAAAAAACCTCTAAGAGGAAAAAGTGCCCCTAAGCCACTTATTACATTACATTGGCCACTGCTTAGAATATAATAATAATTCCAACATTAGGGTCATGGTTTAGTCACAATTTGAACACATGCATCTTATTTGCGATGTCAAATTATCAAGTGTCACGTCATAGACCATATCACACTGCCACTTTAGCAAGGCTACGACACTTGCCACGCCACTCCTACCACGTCTCCTTACTACCTCCTCATCAGTGCCTCGTCATTAGTATCACGTGGCACACATAGTGTCAGCTAGGCATAATTACCTGTTGCCATGGAGAGAGTGTAGCTTACATGTGCACACTCTTGTCACATCATCATCGTGCTTCACAAGCATATTCGCACATACATGTGCATTTGATTGTCTGATCACCTTTTTGACTTCTCTTCTTGATCAAGTCACATTGTGAGGATGTTGCAAAAAGAATAAGTGAACGGTTTTTAATGCTCTACGGGCTCGTTACATTTGACGTAAGGATACTTGTATCTGATAGTTTTGAGCCTCTACATCAAAACCACTTCTTTTGCACATTGAAGTCTCTTTCTTAATGTTTCTAACCCCAGCACATTAAAAAGAATGAAGAAAAGAAACTATTCCTTGCTTTTCTTCGCTAATACGATTAGCATGGATTAGCATAGCATAGTTTATCTCAAAGGAGATTTAAATGTACAAGAGTCAATTAAGTCATTGCTCGAACTTAAGTCAATGAAGGATGTCATAGTAGCTAGTCCCTGCTATGCATGATGGAGTTTATGGTTTTCAATCTTATGAGTGACTATCGTGAGATTGAAACTGCACTATGTTGTGTTTTTAGAGGATGAGTCTGGGAATGTTCTTGGATTTATCTAGGTATATTGCTCGAACTCATCCGACCCGTTCCTATTCGAGTCAGCTCTTGCGCTTACATGCGGTTTTATTCTCATTACATATCCTAAAACTCGACCATCTATGGTTCAGTGAGTTGAGTTCATAGTTTTCAGAGGTATTGGCATTGTATCAGTGGGCATATTTTACATTTTTTTATTGTATACATTCTTTTATTCTATTTTTTTGGCATTTATGTTTATTTTGAGTCTTGTAAAGTGTTTTAGGCTATTCTCGGCATCTATTGCCCTATCAAGTCTTGTAACAAATTGGATACAATGCAGTTTCTATATTCCTTCGCAGGTTGCAGTTATCAATGGATACATAACTATTTTCATAGGCTCTTCGAATACATTTTTCTTGGCATCATGTTTACATGTAGCAATCTCAATGTGGAGGTATCTACTAAGTCCAATGATGGTACATGGAAGTATCGGATAGAGACCATACTTGTTTTACAAGATAAGCATGAGAGACTATGACGTTCATAGAGATGATTTTAGTCATTCTCAATAGACCAGGTGCGGGAGATGAGAATCTAGGTCATAGTAATTCCATTTAAAGGCAAGTTTGATTGTGTTACTTGGTGAGCAACTAAAAACTCAAGCTATTCATGCAAGGAATGCACAAGCATCCACAACCTCGAATAGAGACAGAGGCAGAGGCAGAGTTAGAGCATCTTAGAAAAGTGGATATCAACATCAAAATTAGCGTTAACAATAGCATCAGCATTGACATCCAGATGCAATAGAAAATCATTATAATAGAGAAGAATTTAAGGAAGAGAAATTGGATCCATCAATATGTCAAACATAATGTGAAACTAGTGTTATAAGTTTGGGCATTACGAAAGAGATTGGCGTAAAAGCAATATAACCAAGTATATCAATCTAGTAGTAATAGAGGAAATTTTCGTGAAAGATGAAATCATTGTGATTGACATCAAAGTCATATTATGTCAATGAACCCGACACAATGTATCTTGATATTGAAGGCAAAGTGCAGTTATTAAGTTGATCACGCAGATCAAGATCCATGGTGGTGCATCATCTCACATGACAAGACATCAGGAATGGTTTATAGAGATCAAACCATTAGAAGTATCTAAGAACGTTATCTACAATGCAGATAAAGTTCAATTAAAGAGAAGGACAAAGTTCCTATGAATAATTTTATTTGTATGAAAAGATCGACGAAAAATAGGCTTTATGTTCTCAAACTCGGCAAGTATCTTTTATCAGTTGGACAAATGATGAAACATAACTATAGAGTTATCTTTGATGGATATGAGTGTATAATTAGAGATAAATTGAAAGGATATCGGTTGGTTGGAAAAAAAGAATGCTTATTCAAAATGCTAGCTTCAGTACCGGACTTTATGTCATGTTAGCTTGGCATCACCCGATGTAACTTTTTGCAACATGGCACATAAGATATGGTCATGTCAACTTCAAAAGTTTTATGCAATTTGTGAAATGAAAATATGACAATTGACATTTCTAAACTCAATTCTTTAAAAAGTTTATGAAGCATGTTGCTTTGGTAAGCAATAAAGAGCTAGCTTTCGGAGGAGCATCGCTTGAGCAAGAGGTGCCCTTGATTTATATATATGTATAGGATTATGCATAGATCCATTATATTAATGATTCAGTTTACTAGTTGATTTTTATTAAGGATTACAATAGATATTGTTGGGTTTATTTTCTTAAGGAGAAATTTGAAGTCTTTTCTAGATCAAATTAGTACTAGATATAAGGAATCCACACTGTAAACTACTTATTTAATTTGCTTCTGATTGAACTGAATTTAGGTGTGACACGTTATGGAGTATTTACTTGATACGAGCCACACATTGGGCATTTCCGCATATTTTGATGCTTAGCATATGTTTGAACACATATATGATCATCATTGCAAAAAGTTAGATTTCAAGTCACGTAAATGCACCATTGTTGACTATAGTGAAGAGAGCAAAATATAGAAGCTATATGATCCCAGTAACTAAAAAGTCATAATCTCTAGAGATATAATATTTGCTGAAGAGTTAAAATGGAAGTCATCAAATACAGTCACGTTCATAGAAGGTTGATGAAGAGAAAGAATCGTAAGAAGAGCAAAACAAAAAGCAAGAACTAAGTTAGTCTACAAGAGAAAGTAGACCACAAGTCAGGTTGATATATGCTTAGAAAAGCAAAGCAATTTAGGTTAAAAGCACAAATTATACCAGTCTATGTAAGATGTTACGTTAATTTTCATAATTTTAGTTTTATTTGCTTTAAAAAACTCTCAAATTTGGCTTACGTTTGGGTTCTAATTTATTTTTTCAATAAAAAATATTATGAGAGTTTACAACTATTTCTTATCTTTTGGTGTAACTTATGTGTGTCAGGTTAAATTTTATAATTTTGATTTCATTTTCTTCAAAAAGCTCAAAAAAATTGCTTGTTTTTATGCTTTTATCTGTGTTTTGAAGAGTGAGTTTTTCCTTAATTTTTTTCAAAAAACTAGTCCAAAAGTATCTATAAAAATGAATTTGTACATTGACAAGACTCTCATGACTACCATCATGGCTACAAAAGAGCGTATGCACTTTAAGGATGCAATTGACAAGTTAGAGTGACAAACTGATATGAATGAAGAGATAAATGTTTTTTACAAAAATAACACATCGAATTTATTTGACCTTCTACCGCGGAAGAAAGAAATTCAAACAAGTGGGTCTACAAAGTCAAGTTTAATTCTGAAGGCAGCATTAGAAGATGCAAAGCCAAACTAGTTACAAAATAGCATCTTTATGACTCAGCAGAAATATGTGGATAGTCTCCTTAAGAAGTGTCATATGATAGATTGTAGATGGCACTCACTCCTATGAAGTAGAATTTTGAACTTACGAAAGATCCAGAAAAGCTTATGGGCAACGATATATACTATCAACAGCTCATTGGATCTCTTATATATTTGACTATCTGTTATGTAATAAGTTTACTCGGATAGTTTATGACAAATTTAAAAAAAGTCCCATCGGTATGTAGTTAAGAGAGTTAAAGGTACATTAGACGTATAAGACAGTTTGGAAGAGAATTCAGAGGAATTTATCTAGGGTGGTATGGATATAGTGATAGTGACAATGCAGAGGAGGTCATGAGACTAGGAGATTTACACAAGGATATGCTTTTTTCTTTTGTTATGTTTATTAAACAGTAGTCAATTGTTTCTTTGTCTTTAATAGAAGCAGAATATAGGGTACTCACAACTATGTGGTTCAAAAGAGTATTGGCAGAAAGAGATTGCTTTGATGAGCCAAAGCCAACACTAAAATATTGTGGTAATCAATCAGCTCAAGCGTTAGCTATGAATTTAGAATATCACTACAAGAATTTTTCTTTTGTCATGGTTGTTAAACAGTAGCCAACTGTTTCTTTGTCTTCAATAGAAGTAGAATTTAGGACATTCACAGCTATTGGTAGAAACAGATTGCTTTGATGAGCCAAAGCCAACACTAAAATATTGTGGTAATCAATCAGCTCAAGTGTTAGCTATGAATCTAGAATATCACTCCAAGACAAAGCACATTGATGCTAGAAAGAAAGAAAGAAAGAAAGAAAGTTTATTAAAGTCTTCGGAAGACCGATGGGTCTATGAGACTGTGAAAATCCTGATACAACGAGCTGTGGTAGTGGAGCTACTAAACGAGCGTCCATACCAATGCAAAATGCAAAATGCAAAAAATGCAAAAAATGCAGAATGGCAGTACTAAGTCCTAAGTACAACATAGTCATGTCGATGGTCGACTATATATCAATCTCAGCATCATCATCAATATCATCAGAGAAAGAGTGTTACTTATTGACATCACATTGCAACATTGTTACAGAAAGGAGAATGTTGCAGATATCTTTACCAAATCGCTTGAGAAGAGTTCGGAAAGTTAAGCAATGGCTCTTGATTGCTTAAGTAATAATCAGATTTAAAGAGTTTAAAGTCACGTTAGAGAATCAGACAGATAAAAAGATCCAAGTCCTCGGATCAAATAGAGGAGATGAATACATGTCTTCAACATACATAAACTTCTGTAAAAGTAATCGTATTCACATGTGCAGATATTCCTCAGCAGGATACAGTAGCTAAAACGACAAAGTAGACTTTAACAGTTGCTTAGTAAGAAGATTTTTCTGAATCAGTATGTGGTAGAAGTAATCCACATTAAAAACCACTTGTTTAATCAGCTTCTGATCGAACCGATTTACGGTATGAATCTTACGAGGCATTTAGCGGTGGGCATCTCTGCATATTTGGATGCATAGCATACGTTCACATATGCAATGATTATCATAGAAAATTGGATGTCAAGTCACATCATGATTGGCTTCAGTAAAGAGAGTAAAGCATACATGTTGTATGATCTCATAAATGGAAAGATTATAATCTACGGAGATATAGTGTTTTATGGAGAATCAAAATGAAAGACATCAAATAATCACACTTTTTACTCAGTTACATATAGAGAAGGTTGGTGAAGGAGAGGAGGAATTGTAAGAAGAGGCCTAGAAAGGCAATAACTCAGATGCTCTACAAGAGAAGCAAACCGCCAACTAGGTATGACATATGCTCAGAAAGATGACGCAAATTCAGGTTGAAAGTAGAAATGATGCTCTTATGACTACCATCATAGCTAAAAAAGAGTTAGTGTATTTTGAGGATGCAATCGACAAGCCAGAATGACAAATTGTAGTGTATTTTGAGGATGCAATCAACAAGCCAGAATGACAAATTGTTAGACAAAGAGATAATACTAGGAAAGAAGACACTTGCAAACAAGTGGATTTGCAGAGTTCAGTATAGTTGTAATCAAGAGCCATTTCTTAATTGGCTTCTAAGCTCTTTTCCAAGTGGTTTGATAAATATGTATGCAACATTCTCTTTATTGTCAAATTATTTTAATATGTTGCCATTAAGTAAGACTCTTTTTTTGATGAATTATTGCTTGACATCAATGTGCTTTGTTTTGGAGTCATAAACTAGATTCTTGGCTAATGCTTGAGCTGATTGGTTATCATAGTATGTCCTTGAGTCTCTCCCTAAGCTAGTTCTTAATTGCTTACTAAGGTAACATGCTTAGCAAACATTTTTAAGAAAATGAAGTTTAGGAATGCTACTGTCATAGTTTGATTTGCAATTGCATCAAAACTTTTGAAGTTAATATGATCATATCTTTCGTAATATGCCACTTTTGTGTCATATTACGAAAAGTGGCATCAGTTGATGTTGAATTGACATGGCATGCAAGTCTAATATCAAAGCTAGCATTCTGAATAAGAAATCAATTTTGACTGCTTTTTCAACTAGTTGATATTCTCTCGATTTACCTCTGATTGTACTCTTTATCAAAGATGACTCTAAAGTTATGTTTCCGAAACCGGCCTCTAATCACTCAGAGAGCATTGGAACTAAAGCTTTAATCACTTCAGCACGTATTTACAGCTCACAAAGCATATATTTATATGCTGTAAAGCATATATCACAACCATTAACCATTGCATGATCACCATTTGGCATTTACCCATTTGTTCACAAACAAAACCACTGAAAAAGGGATGGAGGCTAGAATGCCCCTACTCAACAAACATAAACAAGTGCACCCGATTGGCCCCAAACACTGTGGTGTCCCTTTTGGTATTTCTTTATATTTCACAGTGAAATGATTACAAGTTGCATCTGGGAGACCTTCCCTGCAGGTGAGCACGCAGCCCCGATTCATTGAGCCTTCGCAATGCTTTCAAGCATAGAACACCATCACATAAGTGCACTAAACCCATAGGCTTAATTCAAAGGCATTCTCTTTTTTGAGTGTAATTCCATTGCCTGTCCAGATGCATTCACACTGCACCCTAGCTGCACTCTCTTTCAGTGGTTTCCAGATGGCATTCACGAAGATTTTCAAAGCTCCAAAATAAAATCAGCAAAGTACCCAACCAAAGAATGACTCATGTAGCATTGCCTGGGCACCTGTGAACCAAGAAAGAGGCGGCACATGAGGCCAATCAATAGCTTATGGCAAAAAGAAATTGCAGCAGCAAAATCACAACTCACCAACCCCTGACAACTCGAATTAAGTCCTCAATCGCCAAGAGGACATAGTAGCCAATGCCCAATTGCATTTTCAGGCAAAGAGGAGTGCAACGGCATGAAGAAAGAGCATTTACAAGAGCCGACCAGCAAGAATTCCACTGAAAAATGCAAAAAGAAGCACTTTTGTCGCGAAGAAGTGGGAGTTCTTGGGCTCAAAAGAAGCGTGCTTCAGAGAGGAATGCATTGAGAAGGTTTTGGAGAAGTTTCATCACCGGAAAGTCCTCCAAAACTGAGAAAAACCAGTCAACCAGCGCGTGGGACCACTCGAAATTCAATAGAAAGCTGTAGCTTTGCAAGAGGAGAGGCCGAGGAGGTTGTAGAAGCAAAAAGGTCCAGAAAAAGCCACTTTTGCAAATTGGACCAGCAAAAGAAGTGCTCAGTTCAGGCCATTCTACGAAATGCACGGAGGGAAAAGCATATCACTGCGAAGAGAAGACAAAGGGAAAGCCATTGGGCCAAACGGAAGTCGAGGAATCCAAATGGGTCAGGAGTTATGAAGAAAAACGAAATTCAACTAAAGGAGGCTGAAAAATCAGTCCAAAATCTCAACAAAGGGAGACCAAACGGAAGTCGAGGAATCCAAATGGGTCAGGAGTTATGAAGAAAAACGAAATTCAACTAAAGGAGGCTGAAAAATCAGTCCAAAATCTCAACAAAGGGAGAAGATGAGAGAGAAAACCACACATGTGAAGTTTAGAACGCCCGAGAAGGTCCAAGAATGGCAAAGGAGCATGTAGAAGGCACTAGAGCCACCTGGAACTCTAGGGGGGCCACTGAAGGTACATGGCCCTCTAGGGGGCCCATTAAAAATGCCATGTTATCATTTTCCAACAACCACTCTTTTAATTCCTTGGAATGCCTTTGGGCTTAGGGATTAATTACGCATATGTGCTAGGCACCATGCCGCGTTTAATTACACATTATTAAGCCCACGCTTGGACTTTTAAAACCAAAGTTGTCACAGTCTTGTAGTACATTAAAGTACTTAGAATTTCACGCCCCCGTGACAGTTTTGTTATTTGTTCAATTGACACAAGATTCTTGTTGAGTTTGAAAGTGTAAGGTTTATCTTCCACCGATTCTTTCATACTATAAATTTAATTATAAGGACTGTCGTTATCTTAAACGAGACTCGGTGTTTTGTCTGCGGATCCCGTCAATGATTTGATCTTTGTAAACTATTCTTGATGTGATGATACACTACCATCAATGTACCATGGATCCCGATTTGCATGGTCAACTTGATCACTTCATTGTGCCTTGGAATCACAATCAATTCAAGATACATTGTGTCGGGTTTATTGGCATAATAAGGATGACTTTGATGTCGACCACGATAACTTTCTCTTCTGTGAAAATTTTCTTAATTATTGTTGGAGTTGGATTAACATTTTTGATGATATTGCTTCTTGTGGCAATCTCTTTCGTAATATCCAAACTCGTGATAATAGTTGCACTGTATGTTTGATATATTGGTGGATGCAATTCTCATACTTAAACATTTCCTCTATTTAAATGGTTTTCTCTTGGATGTGAGTGTTGATATTGCTGTTTACTTCCTTAAATTGCTTTGTCTCTGCTCTCAGTACTTATATTGTATGTTTGACATAGTGGTGGATGAAGTCTCTCTTGCTTGAAATTTTTATTTATGAAATCAATTTCCTCTTGGATATGGATCTTGATGCCGCTCTTTGCAAATGCTGATGTTGATGTGCATTTTTTTGAGATGCTCCGTCTCTGCCTTTGTGTGAGACTGTGTATGCTTGCACAGTGGATTGGCCTTTCCTTATCTGAAAGATTTGAGTTTTGAGTTCCTCATCAAGTAACACCGATTATTCATGGAACTAGCCTTTGATTGACAATACTTTGGGTTCGATTCTCATATTTCTCATCTAGTTCATTGAGGATGACTTGAACCATCTCTGTGGGGGGCTTCCTAGTCTCTCTTGTTGTTGCAAGTTGATTGTTTTAGTCTTTAATTCTGAGTATATAGGCATGACCAGATTCATTGCTATTGCAAAAATTTTGATTGATTTGATGTCTGAGTATCATAATTCTGAGAGTGTTCTTTGACTCATAAAGAGTTGATAACATATCTCATGCTTCCTTTGATGTCTTGGTGGTGTTGAGCTATCCAAGCATGACATCTTGAATGTTTTGCTTGATCAAGTGAGATACATACTTGTCCTTATCCCATTCTGCTTGTGCTTAGGTAATGGCAGGGTCTGCAGTGCGGCCACTAGATGCTCTAGGTGAAGATCCATCTACATACTCTCACTTACCTTGTAAACAAGTATGGTCTCCATCTGATACCTTATGTAATAAAATTAGAGTTATCTTAGCTGATGCCTCTAGATTAAGGTGGCTAAATGTAGACATGATATAAAAATAAAGTAATTGAAGAGCTTGTTAAAATACTAGATAATAGGTAATATATACTAGCTGTACTTTACATTGAGTAAGATTGATATTTCAATTGTGACATATTGCCTGCGCACGCTGGAAACTGTTAGTGAAAATAGAGATTGCAATGTATCTAATCAATTCCAAGGCTTGATATGACAATAAATGTTGAGAAATAGTCTAGAATGCTTTACAAGTCTTTAAAGTGTACACAAACGTCAGAAAAATATTTGATAAGGCTTTACAATGAAGGCATGTAAAGTGCTAAATAAAAGAATGTGTAATTTGTCTACTGGTAGAATTCTAATACTTTTGAAAGCTATGAACTCTGCTCATTGAATTATGGATGGTAAGTTTTCAAGATACACAATGAGTGTGAAGTTGCATGTGAGTTTATGAATTTACTCTCATAGGCACTTAGTCGGGTAAGTTTAAGCAATGCCTTAATTGGCGTTTTGTGAAGTTGAATCTCCTTTGAGATGAAGTAAGCGATGCTGATAAGGCTTTACAATGAAGGCATGTAAAGTGCTAAATAAAAGAATGTGTAATTTGTCTACTGGTACAATTCCAATACTTTTGAAAGCTATGAACTCTGCTCATTGAACCATGGATGGTAAGTTTTCAAGATACACAATGAGTGTGAAGTTGCATGTGAGTACATGAATTTACTCTCATAGGCACTAGTCAGGTAAGTTTAAGCAATGGCTTAATTGGCGTTTTGTGAAGTTGAATCTCCTTTGAGATGAAGTAAGCGATGCTAATCTATGTCACCATCGTAGCGAAGAAAAGCAAGAAATAGTTTCTTTTCTTTGTTCTTTTTAATGTCTTGGGATCAGACATCCAAGTCCCAATAATCCCCATGTTGGGGTACATGCAACGGTCCATAAGACTAATGCTCATAGGCACGGCAGGCATCTGCCCTGTAAAACCCCTGCGTGGAGCAGACAAAACATCTTGATTGTTTGAGTGGTCCTTGTGCTGGGGTGCGGGCTGCTTGCCCTTGTCTTGCATTGCTTGGCCGATCTGTAGCTCTAGTTGTTGTCCCATCTGGGCAAGAGCTGTATCCTGCATAGCCATAGCCATGGTAAGCTGTTGGTTGAACTCCTGTCCCATCTGACGGAAAGCACCTTGGAGCATAGAAGCAAGGGTATCCAAGAAGTGTCTCTGCATTGCTTGCGCTTCTTGAGATGTAGGAGAGAGAGTCGGGGTTGTAGGGATCTGTGTACCACCAGTGGATGCACCCACTGTGGAAGGCGATTGCTCATGTTGAGCAGCCTCATCGCTATCATGTAATGTAATCGAGGAGCACGCTTGGGTGACATGGTAATTGTCTGGGAGAGAGAAGCTCGAATGCAAGCAAGGAGATGAAATGTACTCGGAGCAGGAGGAGTCAACAAAACCCTGCTGTAATGAGTACTTGATAAATTGTGAAGAACCTCAAAAAAGTCTGATGGCGAAGCTCAAGAGGATAATCGATGAAGATTCTTTAAAATGGAGTCGAACAGGCTTGTGAAAGACTCTTAAAAAGAGAGTGGAAATTTTAAAAAATTTTCCCTTTTTTTGGGGGGGGGGGGAATTCCTCAGTTGCCTATGACAATTAGTACACTAACCTAGGACAATTAGGACACTAAGTTAGTAGAATCTAACCTAACCATCACTCGTACTAACCCTAGTTAGCTTAAGCTCACAAATCTAACTAACCCCATCTAACTAGACCTAACAGACTAACCCAAACCTAACTAACTAAACTTAACCTAATTAATCCCACCTAAGTAGCTAGACCTACTAACCTAAGTCAAACTATCCTTAGATCTAATCAAGACCTTAATCTAAGGTTTTGGAGGCGTGGAAAACAGAGCGGACAGCGACGTCATGGCAAGCGATGGCGAAAATCATCGCGGGTGTCAATTTGGCCGACTGTTGCAAGTTTGCAACCAGAGCTACGATCACAGTGGCGATAGCTAACGGGCTACGGCCTGAAGACGTGAGCGACGGGTTCTGAGCGATGCCAAGCTTGGGCGGGATGCAGGCTTGAGCGATGCTTGGGCGTTTAGGATTTCACCCACTGTTCATGTCTTCGTTTATTGTTTGTAGAGGTCCGAGGCACGAGATTTGTTCATTGATGATGCTAGTAGCAAGAGGGCTCCTTGGAGCTTGTAGTTGCTTGCTGAATAGGCCCGGACATGCCTTGCAACGTATACCCAAAGTTCTACGTTCGTGGCTAGAAAAGGGTCGTCGATGCAACTCTATAGGTGATGCTGATTGCAGTCACTCTATTGATCAAATGTTAGCGTAGCAACTATTAGAATCCGAGATGAAGAGTGAAGGAGTGAAGCAAAGGTGTGTGAGAGCGGAGCTTTGATACCAATGTAGAAAAGGGGGAAGGGCAGGTTTGGAGGAAGGGGGATGGAATAGGAGAAGGGAGAGAGAGATGGGGGAGAAGAGAGAGAGAGTGAGAGAGTAGGGAGGAGAGAAGGTGAGAGAGCGTAGGGAGCATGAAGGAGGAAGGAGGAGAGAAGGTGAGAGAGCATAGGGAGCATGAAGGAGTAAGGAGGTGGGAGAGTAGATAGGATTAGATGTCAGTGGTCAACTTATATAGTCCCTCCACATTTCCCACCTAAGAGGCCTCTAAAGGTCCTCTAAATTGCCCCTTTTCCCCCTTTATTATAGGAGGTCTCATGGCCTATGATTGATGGTGTGTGGGAGATAGTGGCTAGTATCATGGCATGGATCATTTGGGTTGCGCGTTGCAGCCTAGTGATGGGAGGATATCGTGTTCCACTGGCGGCCACTCTGGTTGCTATTTGGCAAGATATTATCTGCATGTGGTAGTCACTGGCAACCTCTGTCTCCCTGATGTGCAATCCCCATATGATCTAACCTGGTGTAGATATATAATGGTCTGAAAGGCTCCATCTAGCTGGAGTGGAGAAGCACCAAACTCGGCCTGAATGATGTGATGTGGTATAGACGGTTTCCCCTGGATCATCCGTGAGAGCATGAGGATCTGCAGGCGCTCCACCCATGTCCACTCTATCTCTGACATGTCAAGCCCCCAACAAGGGTTGCCATACATACCGGCTGGTCGCACCAAGGAGTCGAAGAGAAGAGCCTTGGTCTGAGGGTCGTGGAAGTGGGAGTGGAAGCATTGTCTCTCTAGCCGAGCCAGTGAGGTATCCCCTGCTCAGTCTGGTCTGCATCGCTGGTCTCATCGTGAAGATCGGGCCGGAGAAGATGACCCCCAAGTAAGTGTATGAGGATATGATCTCAACTGGTGACCCACCGAAAGTAAAAGTAAACCGCTTCCGTTGCATGTTTGCTCGAGAGGTGTTAAAGATCATGACCTTGGTCTTGCCAAGGTTGACCCCCAAATCATGGGATAAACAAAAAGCCTGCAGTGCATCCAGGTGTCACTGGAGCCCCTCGGGTGTGGACGACAAGAGTACCACGTCATCTGCATAAAGAAGAATCCTGATGATGATCCCGACAAGTGAGCAACCGGTCCCTCCAAACGTCCCCATGAAAGTCTCAAGCTCATCGATGTAGAGGCCAAACAGGGTCGGTGATAAGGGACAATCCTGTTTGACTCCTATGGTACTCAAGATGTCATCTGTCCAACCTGCGCCTGTTCGAACTCGGCCTAAGGACTCTCTCATACAGTGCCATGACTGCCCAGATGATCTCTTGATCAAATCCCAGTGTCTGTAGTCGTGCGATGAGACGAGCTCGAGGTACTGTGTCAAAGGCTTTGCGGAAATCCACAAAGCAGCAATATACCATCTCCTTCCATGATCTGGCCTCCTCAATGACACTCCTAAGTGTGAGTATGTGATCCATAGTCCCATGGTCTCGCTTGAAAGCGGCTTGACCCTCTGCTCTGAGCCCTCTCATCTCTGCGAACAAGTTGACCGACGCATCCAATACAGCTGCATAGATCTTGGACATCACATGTCCAATCATGATAGTCCTGTAGTTACTCGGGTCCATGGGATCCCCTGCCTTGTGGATGGGGGTGATGGTGTTGAGTGTTCAAGTGCGGGGGAAGCCAAGGCAAACAGCATCATTGAATAGCTTTGCTAGGATCGGGGCTAACATGTCGATCCCATATGCGATAAACTTAGTGCATAGCCCCTCGTGATCCTTAGCTCGGCCATTGTGCAGTTTCAATGTCGCGTCCTTGACTCCCCCTCTGGTGAACAACATGCAAGTGGTGGGGCGACGTGTGTATGAGTTCTGGAGTGGGCTGGTGTGGGACATCATAAAGATGGTGTGCATACGTGTGCCAGACTCTCGTGTCGGTGAGGGGTGATGGAGACCTACGCTCAAGGAATCTCTGCCAGTTGTTGCTGTACAAGATGTGCAGCAGCTCCTCCTCATTTCGACGAAGAAACGCTTGCTTCTTTCGACGTATGAGACGTCGGTACTTGCGTACCGTGTCTGGTGTGTTTGGGAGGTGACATTTGGTTTCAAGTCGGAGATGTCGGCGATAAGCCTTGCACTCCGCATTGTACCAATTGTTGCAGGGTATAGAACCAAGAGGTGGTGGTCTAGTGGACCGTGTGGTGTGGGGAAAGATTTGGAGGGCAGCCTTGTGGAGTGTGCAACTAATCAGGGAAGCATGGTCCTCTATGAGTGGTATGTGATCGATGTAGGTTAGGAGTCTGTTTAGGCGTCCAGAGTAGGCCGGTGAGAGGCTGTGATCAAAGTGTATGTCGTGGTAGGTGTCGTGCTTTCTATGTAGTGTGTGTGGTGTGGCTAAGCGTGAGGTGGCGATAGTGAAGAATAGGTATGTGTGATCAGCTCCTGGAGGGAGTGTTGCTACGGTGAAGTTGGTGATACATGAAGTGAAGGTAGGGGATCCCATGATGTAATCTACTACACTAGTGCCCCCTCCGTGTGGGAAGCAAGTAAAGCCACCTGAGGAGGGTCATAGGTCAAGCCCGTTGTAGATGATGAGATCATGCATCCTGCCCAGATCAAGGAGCGCATGTCCATATGGTGTAAGAGGCCCGTGTCGGTCCGATGAGGTCCTAGTCATACCTGCTCCGTCTAGGTCCATGTCTGGTAGCATGATAGAGTCGTCTTGGAAGTCCAGGAGTGGTGCGTGGCGCATGCTTGTCTTGGCGTTGAAGTCCCAACAAGGAGATTTGCTCTGCGGGCTGAAATGTTTGGGATATCCTGATGTAAGGGTGCATATGGCGATGTCTCACCCTCCTCTCGCGCCACTCTGGCGAAGTGGGATGTGTTTGGTGGGAAGAAGCATATTGCTATGAAAAGGTCACGGGTGTCTGTGTGTCAGATCCAGATCCACATGAATCGGGAGTGTGCGTCCTTCCTCTCAATGGAGATGGCTCCAGCGAGAGAAGACCTGTACAATACTGCGACCCCGCCTGACCTTGGACTCCTCTTGTATCCCTTGTCTCATCCGTGAAGGCTGACTCCCATGTGTAGCCACGGACTATCGGTAGTGGATGCTCTGGGCTCTGGTGTGTCTCCATGTAAAAGACTATGTCTCGTCTTGTATAAGACTTCGGGAAGTTCCCTAGGTCTGACCATAAGGTACCAATACAGTTCCAAATGGTGCAATCTAGGGTCTCGGAAACCTGAGTCTCATAGGCCCGTCCCCCTAGGGGATACGGGTGGGAGCCCGACGGGTGCCGGTCAACAACCTACCATCTCGGACCATGCCCATTTCCCCTCCTTGCGGGTAACATCTCGTTGTTGCAGAAGAACTCGGCGCTCCTCAATCTGTAGTGGTGTCAAATCCTCGTTCATGGACAGGGTGGGATGCTCTCGTAGAGCGGCTCGGCGTCGGACTATCGCTAGTCGAGCATGTGAATCTCTGAAGCGAATGACTAGGGGCTGCTCTCGGTTGGGATCTCTCCCAACATGCCATGCTCCCTCTATGCCATGGTCGGGGATCCCCATGGTAGTGGTCACAAAGGTGATCGCCTCCTCCATTGGCGTCATAGTGGTGCTGGTGCTGTCTCGCGTGATCCCTTGTATCCGGATGTTGAGGGCCTTCGAAGCCCTCTGTTGCTGCTCTTGTATGGCGGCTGAAACGGTTGCCTTTGCGGGCTCCCGTTTCGCCACGTCCACCCATCTAGTCGTCTCTACTATAGCCGATTGTATCGTGGCTATTTGTGCCTCCATCTCTGTGACTGGGGTCCCTCCAGGCGCTGCTTTGAGGGTCCCGAGCTCCTCTCGAAGTTGTGTGATGTCGTGCCTGAGTCCCTGGATAAGGGTGCCCTGCTCGTGTATAATGCGGGCTTGCTCCTGGGTGTATCGGGCCTACTCCTGGGTGTAATGTGTCAGCTCTGCTTGACGTGCTCGGATGCTGTGTATCTCAGCCAATAGAGAGTCCCAAGCATCTGGTGGGGGCCTAAGATGTCCTGGTTCAGGTGGGAACTGGATCTCGAGAGGGGTTGGAATGAAGGTGGGCTGCTGAGGTTGTAATGAGGGTGGGACAACATGATCCGGGCGGGGGAGTGGTATGTAGGAGTAGCGAGGCCGGACGAGGTGGTGAAGGGTGGCTGATTGAGAGGTAGAGGTGATACGAGGGGAAAGTATTGTGGAGCCATGGCCGGTGGGGCCAATGGTGAGGCTACTAGAGAGGAGACCTGTGATGATGATGCAGGAGAGAGAGAGAGAGAGAGAGAGAGAGAGAGAGAGAGAGAGAGAGATTAACGTCCTCGGAAGACCTCGCGCACCTCAAAACTACAACATCAGTTAGAGACTGAGAGTTTGTGGGGGAGTGCAACAACTAAGCCCCATATTATTATAATAGCATAACATAACTACATTCAGGTATTATGTAAGAGTGATTTGAATAACATCACTTCAAGATTGAGAGTCTTTGGGTTTAGGTTTGAAATCTCTTATCAGTGCTTGTGCATCTCGGTAGACTGCCCATTTACCTCCCTTGCTTCCTTCTTTCACTTTGATGAGTTCATTTGCCCGTTGTTTGAATTGGGTCATAGTGAGCTCTTCATATATCCAAATCATAGTACCTTTCAGCTTGTTGGTTTGTCTAAGGATCTTGACCCTTGAGCTTTTTTTCTTTGAAGTAAATTTGTGCCTGGTTACCCTTTCGAGTGATGAAGCTTATGTCATTCTCATCCCAATCGACTTGTGGTACTGCCTTCTTGAGTTGAATGATCTTGCTCTCATCAATGTGTTCCTCTTCCTCTTCCATTCCAAAACAGCTAAGATAGTTGTCTTGCAATCCTCCAATGCGTAAAATCTTCTTGTTACTTCTTCCTCTTCCATTCCAAAACAGCTAAGATAGTTGTCTTGCAATCCTCCAATGCGTAAAATCTTCTTGTTACTTACTATGTTTTGCTGCTCTCTTACTATATATATATATATAGAGAGAGAGAGAGAGAGAGAGAGAGAGAGAGAGAGAGAGAGAGAGAGAGATGATGTGATGTGATGTGGTTGTATTAAAGTCTGCTGTGAGACCCTTCAGGATCAATGGGACTGGCAATCACTATCAACCAATAGTGATCCCTTGCATCTAGTGAAAGAAAATATTACAACCTTTTATGCATTGAGTACAGGTTGGGCTAGCACGTGTGCTAGTCCCAGTGCCTTATTACGATGTTCTAAAACCTCCTTCAAGTAACTCCCTAGCTTTTTAGCTGGCTGCTCCAATGTTACCACCTTTTATGCTTTGAGTACATGTTGGGCTAGCTCGTGTACTAGTACCTTGTTACGATGTTCCAAAACCTCCTTTGAGTAACTCCCTAGCGTTTTGGCTGGTTGCTCCAACAAATTTTTCAAACTGTTTCTATTGCCCTCATATTCTTCTCTGATGTGAGCGTAGGCTCTACATATGAGGAGTACATCGTGTTGGGCAGACTTTGCAGGTCTGTTCGATCCTGGGTCTTGCCCACTACCCCTGTCCACCTCGAGATCATGTCAACTAGTTCTGATTTTGTAGATTAGCTGTCTTTTGTCTTCCCCAAGGTATTTCTGAATTCCATAACTTTCGATCGAGTTGATCTGCTGTTTGTAGAACTGCATTTTATCCCGGATTTTGCCATAGTTTTTGTAGCTTTCTTTGCGTCACTATCGCTCTGATTTCGCATGCATCTTGTGGTATTTCAGCAGCTGTTATACCCCATGATTCCATCCACTTCATAGCATCTTTGTGCCATCCCATGATTTGTGTAGCTTCCATTGCCTTGCGTGGTATCCTATTGGCATCCATCTTCTCAAGGTTGTTGAGGTAAGCCGTGAATTGATGTAATGCTTCCCCTTCCTGTAATGAAGGGGAAAAAAGAGGCCAAGTTAGAGGTCCTTTAGGGGAAAAATGTGGAGGGACTATATAAGTCTCCATCCACCCCCTACTATGTACTTTCTGATGTGACATCTAATCCTATCTACTCTCCCTTCCTCCTTCCTGCCTACGCTCACTCACCCTCCCTCTCCCTTCCCTACTCCCTCTCAATCTCTCCCTCTCTTTCCTACCTCATTCTCTCTCTCCTACCCTTCCCTCTCCTCTTTCTCTTCCTCTCTCTCTCTCTCTCTCTCTCTCTCTCTCTCTCTCTCTCTCCCTTCTGCTTCTCTATCCCCCTTTCTCCAAATCTGTCCTACCCCCCTTCACTACATTGGTATCAGAGCCCAAGCTGCTGGCACCTCACCCTCGCTGAGTTTTGCTATCAATCGTGGTTTGCCAGCGCTTCAGGCTGAAGGGAAATACTAGCACGTCTCAGGCAAGCTACGTCAAGGAAGCGTGACCATTGCAAACAAGCGTGGGCTGCCAACAAGCAAACAACATGGCGACGTGCGCCATCAATGAAATCTAGGAGCAACATAGATAGGCGCTTGTATCACATGACTACGTTGCTGCCCAGCAGCTTGTGTTGCAAGTTTGAGCCTCAACAGTCTGTGTAGCATTCTAGCTCTGCTTCATCTCCCCCGTCGTCGCTGCTTCAGCTCCCCCGTCGTCCCTGCTTATAGCAATCTGCTCCCCATCGTCGTTGCTCCAGCTTCCCGACCATCCCCTGCAAGATTTTACTGGTTAACACACATCGCCCCGCTACGCTGCGCTCTGTTGCCATCGCTATGCCGTGCTGTGCCATCGCCATTTACCCTGCAAAAAAACCTTAGCGTTTCTTCTTTCCTAAGGTTCAGTAGTCAGGGTTAGTTGGGTCAGGTTAGGTTTGGCTAGTTTGGTTAGGTTAGGTTTAGTTAGTTTGGATCTAGGTTAGGTTAGTACTAACTAAGGTTAAACGTTGGGTTAGATTGGTCTAAGACACTGTCTTAATAGTCCTAAGTCCTAGGTGACTTAGGACCCCTTTCCAACACAAAAAAAAAGAGGGGGGGGGGGGGCAAAAACTCATAATTCAAGCCTCTTTTAGGGGCTTTCCATAGCCCTATTTGGGCTCATTTGGATCCCGTTTTCGAAGCTTCTTCGATGACCCTTCTTCCGAGCCTCTCCATCGACATTTTTGTGTTTCCACGCATTATCTCAGGTGCTCATTACGTAGGGTTTTGTTATCCATTTCTCCTTGCCTACATTTGAGCTCCTCTCTCCAGGGCCAGTCACCATGGCACCGAAGCGTGTCCCTCAAGATATATCGCATGACATTGATGAGGTTGCTTAGTATGAGCAAGTGCCTGCCACTGTGGTTACATCCACTGGTGGTGGAGAGGTTCCTTCCACTCAGCCTCTCACTCGTGCATCCCGGGAAGTGTAGGCAGTGCAGATGGAGTTTTTGGATGCCCTTTTCTCTATGCTCCAGGGTGCTTTCTACCAGATAGGACAGGAGTCCAGCCAGCAGCTTACCACAACCATGGCTATGTAGGATACCACTCTTGTTCAAATGGGACATCAGATTGGTTAACAGATCATCTTTGCCATTGCTATGCAGGATAGGGGTAAGCAACCCGCACCCCAGCAAGGGGACCATTCAAACAGTCAGGATGTTTTGTCTCCTCCACACAGGGGTTTTATGGCAGATGCCCGTTGTGCCTATGAGCATCAGTCTTCTAGACTTTTGCATGTACCCCGCTTGGGGATTATCTGGACATAGATGCATTTTTTGTGCCATAGAGCATTCTTGTAGGATGTCAGGCCATCTTTTGGCTCTCAACTTTCTGCATCGATGTAGGCTGAGCCGTCTCCTTTGGGCCGACCCGTTGGTGCGCATCCGGCTAGTGCTCCTTTCACCGCACCGGCGAGTATGCATGGAGTTGGCTTGGGTTTATATGGCAGCCCACACCCGTGGGAGAGAGGTCAGTCCTCTTCTCAGCCCTTTGGTATGACATCATTTTGGAGAGATGCATTTGGCAGAGAGACCCAGCGTGGGGTTCATGCACCTATCACTTCGCCAGCAAGCACATATAGCCAGACGCAACCAGTGCATCAAATGGTAGCGGCTTCTACCTAGCAGGGGGTTGGTGGTGGGCAGCAAGCCACTTTTGATGACATGTTGGCAGATTCTTTGCGTTCATATAAGGCCCTACCTGAGGCCATCAAACTTGAGATGCCCTTCTTCGATTATGTGAACCTCAAGCATGATGATGCCTGCAGTTCTGGAGGTTACACACACAAGAATTATGCAGCCAAGGATATCAAGGACAAACTCAGAGTGCATAAGTTTAAAGGGGACACACGCACTCCCAATGACTTGGAGGAGTGGCTCACGAAGTTGGAAGACTATTTCTGCTTCTACCCCAAGTCTGAGGAGGAGTGCATCATTTTTGCAGGTATGCATATGCAGGACTATGCCCACACATGGTGGCAATACATGAGTGATTTGCCTCAGAAACCAACAACTTGGAGGGGTTTCAAAGAATTGATGGTCACTGCATTTGTATCTCCACTTGTATTGGATCAATACTTGGCTGAATTTTATGCCTTGTCATAGACCGGTACGGTCCAAGTGTACTTGTAGCGCTTTTGGAGGCTTTCCCTATTTGTGCAGGACGTATCTGAAAAGGGAAAGCTGTTGCATTTCATCCATGGGTTAAATTCTTCTCTCGTTGCAAATGTGAAGGCACACAACCCTCAAACAATTGAGAGGGCAGCTCAGCTTGCAGAAGTATTTGAGCCTAAATATGCTGGCAAGCATAGAAATGCCATGGGCAGCTCACATGCTACGGGGTATGACGCTAAGTCGAATCCTAAGTTTGCTGAGTGGACTGACAAGAAATCTGCAGCAACACCATTTCCTCGCTTTCCTACTATCTCAGGTAGTAAGATGCCGTATGTTAGGCCTTACAGGTATCCTGATGCCAAGCCTGGAGGCAAGCCTACTGCTGGAAATGAGGAGCCTGAGATAAAACAGCATACACGGGCAATAATGGACAACAGAAAGAAGGCCAACTTATTTTTAAATGTGGCGAGTAATGGACTCCTGAGCACAGGATTGTTTGCAAGATGCGCAACAGTGGTATTGCCAAGCTCAGCATGATCATTGACCTCTCAGATGACGAGGAATTGTTTGATGCCCTAGGTTCTTTGGATACGTCTCAGGATGAGATGGCAAATACACATGATGCAGATGAGGCTCTTACACTGGAGCCATGAAGGGCACTAACTTTCCTTTTGATCCGGGTGGTGCTACTGCGCATGACACTCATGCTTCGCATTATCGTATGAGATTCTGCCCTTTGGTGGCATGAGAGGCCTACAGCCAACACTCTTTTCTGTGGAGCATCACGATGCGATACCTTTTTATGCACGTGAGGATGCAGGTGGTAATGCTCCTGTGAACGAGGATGAGGTTTATTGGGATGCCCAGCCAACACTTTATACTATTTCCATGCATGCCCTGATGGGTGCCAAAAGTGTTGATACTATCAAATTAACAGGGATGATTAATGGCAGGATTGTGCATGTGTTGGTGGACAACGGTAGCACCCACAGTTTTGTTGATTGCAAGACCTTACAGAGGGTGGGACTGATTGCTACTGAGATAGACCATGGGCTGAGAGTAGAAGTGGCCAATGGACAGCATATGATCAGTAGATGTTGTTGCCAAGATGCAAGGATTAAGTTCTTTGATGACTATACATTTGCAGGTGATCTCTTGGCACTTGACATGGGCCCAATAGATGTTGTCCTGGGCTGTGATTGGTTGCAATCATTGGGCAAAATCAGCATGGATTTCAATGCCTTAACACTCAGCTTTGTCCATAGGGATGGATCAGTTACATTGCATTGTATTGTAGCTCCTAAATTGCAGGTCATTTCAGCAAGGCAGTTGGCCAAAGAGCTCAAGAGGGGCAGCGCCATACATTAAATGTGTCAATAACTAAAGAGGGTGGCACTCCCCGTGTTGATGATTGTGATATGCAGAGATTGCTCTCAGAGTTTGCAGATGTGTTTGCTGCTTTGCCATAACAGTTGCCTCCGAGAAGAGATGTAGATCATGTCATAGTCCTGGAACCTCGCAGTAAGCCAATCAATAAGGTCCCATACCGACTCTCTAAGGTAGAACGGGAAGAAGTGGCAACTCAAGTGAGGGACTTACTTCAGAAGAGTTTCATCACTCATAGCACTTCTTCTTTTGCATCCCCTGTGCTCCTGGTAAAAAAGAAGGATGGCTCTTACCGTATGTGCATTGACTACAGAGACTTGAATAAGGTCACCATCAAAAACAGGTTTCCAATTCCTAGGATAGATGACCTGTTGGAAGAACTCAAGGGTGCTCAGTTTTTCACTAAGATTGATTTGAGGTCCGGCTATCATCAGATTAGAATGAAAGCTGGGGATGAGCACAAGATAGCCCTTCGCACAGAGAGGGGACTGTATGAGTTCAAGGTGATGCCTTTTGGATTGACCAATGCACCAGCTACGTTCCAGGCACTCATGAACAAGATTTTGCAGCCTCTCCTTTCTGAATATGTGCTGGTATTTTTTGATGACATCCTCATTTACAGCAAGCATAAGCAGGAGCACATCAGACATGTCAAGCAAGTGCTGGGAATTTTGAGGTTGCATCAGCTTTATGCTAAAGCCAACAAATGCACTTTTATGGCACAAGAGGTTGAGTATCTTGGTCACATTGTGAGCAAGGATGGCATTCGAGTGTTGGGGTAAAGGCACATTGCCAACCCTTCATTAAAAGATAGGACACCTATGACTGTCTTAAGACAGTCATAGGGTAAACCTAATCCTAATAAAACATAAGTGAGTTTGTGGTGTGGCTCATCATTCTTCACACCCGCACTAGAGTGTCACTCTCTCTCGCTCTCACTCTCTTGCTCTCTTTCACTACTCTCCCCCTCTCAACTGGTATCAGAGCCTACCTTAGCCTCCCTTGCCTACCTAGCCTCCTCTCCCTAGCCTATCCTTTCCGTACGGACGTACGGACAGATCCGTACGGCCGTACGTCGTCCGTACAACCGTACGGACGGATCTCGACGGATCTGCGCAGGGCAGCGAACGGGACGGCGGCGCATTCCGCCTGCAGGGCGACAGCGCGGGCGCGGGCTGCAGGGTGAAGGCGCGGGCTGCAGGGTTTTGCGCGGGCGCGGGCGTCGTCGGGTTGCAGCTGTACAGCAGCTGCTGTACGCAGCATTTCGACGCTGCATCAGGCAGCTGCATAGCTGCTGTGCGCAGCTACTCATACGGCAGCCGTACGGACTGTCCGTACAGTCGTACGGAGTGCCTTACAACTGTGTACGGGCGTCTCCTTCACTCACCTGCAGGACTCGTTTGTTTTTGCTGCAAAGACTCGACTTTTTTGGGGGGAAGCGTGTCTGCTACAGGGACAGAGAGTACACAGGTACTCTGCAGGGACAGAAGTACAGGAGGTACTTTGCAGGTACTGAAAAGTACAGCAGACACACTTTTTGTTGGAAGAGGAATAGTGCTGAAGCACTCTGTTTTGTGCATGTACGCGCAGTACATGAAGCATTTCTGATGCATTCCTGAAGCATTTCAGCTGTATACTGTGCATTTGTTGAGGTACAGCAGATACTCTTGTGTCACTCACGCTTGAGGTGACTTGTACCACAGTAGTGGTGTTTGCGCAGTTACTTGTCTTTCAGGAAGGTCAGATGCTTGTTTTGCAGAAGCTTCTATGCATTTACTGAGTGCAATTCTCAGTTTTGGGTGACCACTTCAAAGGGCTTTTGCCTGGATGTGTTTGTAGTATATGCCTTGAGGCAGTGTGTAGCCAGGGAGCACACATTTGCTTTGTTTCCGCAGTGCATTTGGTGACATTTGTTGCAGGTCACATTCTTTGTACGCACTTTGAAAATCTCAGTGTCACATTCTTTGTACGCACTTTGAAAATCTCAGTTGAGCCACGCTTGGTCAGGGCGCATCGAGTTTACTCGGTCCCTAACTGCCCATCGTTGACAGTGCTCAAAAGATTTTCTTCTTGGTGTTTGTACTTTGTGATTTGTGTTGTTACTGAGTACACAGGGGCAGTCTATGCATTGCACATTGTCAGGTACAAGTGTCAGAGAGATTTCATATTGTATGCTACCTCAGTGTTGAGGTGTTCTCCACTTGATTCAGATGTCAGATCAAGGGGCTTTTGCCCAGACTTTGTTTGATAGCACTTGGGTTACCGACAGAGATCTTCAGATGCTTTTTCTCCCCTTGGTATAAGGGTGATTGCTTGGGATTTATCCCATTTACTGTTGCAGGTTTTGTGACAGGCTGAAGGATCATTTACTGTTTTTGGGGTGTTTGTCAAATGGTTTCTGCAATTTAACTCAGTGCAATACCTCATCTGAGGTGGGAGAAGTAATCAGTACAGTCAGTACAGCAGTGTTTACAGCAGTGTTGGTGGTTTTGTCAGATGATTATGCACTGTTAAGCACTTGTTGAGCAGCAGCAGCAGTCTGAAATTACTGTTTTTATGCCTCTTTGAGCTCAGAACAGTTTGTCAGAAGGTACATTATTTGCAGGGTCATTTACTGTTTTGCTGCAGATTTTGCTGACAGTAAAAACAGCACCATTGAGAGTGCTTCTGGCTCTTGAATAGAGCAGGTTTTTTTTTCTGAGAAATCAGAATTTTTATTCAGTCTTTTCACTTCCAGGGAGTCAGGTACTTTCCTCATTTGATATGGCATCAGGGGGAGGTGATTCTTCAATTCTGAACATAAAGAAACTGGAAGGAGCACACAACTATGCATTATGGGCAGAACAGTGCTTGAATGTACTTCTGTTAAAGAAGATTGCTAAGCCCATAAGGGTGAAGGGTGTCAAGCCATCTGATGACTGGGAAGAGCTTGATTTGTCCGCGAGGGCAGCTATCATGCTCACTATTTCAGACACTCTTGTGTTCAATGTACAGGCTGAAAAGACCTCTTATGGTCTATGGCAAAGACTAGAAGAATTGTATGCCCAAAAGAGCTCAGCCAGTAAGGTTTATTGGCTGAAGAAGCTGGTCGATCTTCGTATGAAGGAAGGTACAGCTATGACCTCACACTTGAGTGAGTTCAATGCTATCTTTACACAGCTGATTGCACAGGGGTTGAACCTTGATGAGGAGTTCAAGGCTACTTTCTTGCTGTGTACCCTTCCCGAGAGTTGGGACACTTTCAAGACCACCCTGTCAAACTCGAATGCCACTCTTATTTATGCTGATGTAGAGAGCTCTCTCCTTATGGAGGAGATGAGCAGGAAGAATAATGCGGGCAGCAAGTCTTCAAATGCTTTGCAGGTACAGGATAGAGGCAGGACTCAGCAGAAGGGGAGATCTGCTAGTAAGTCCAAATCCCGCAGTCAGTCTCGTGGCAAAAAGGACATTGAATGCTTTTATTGTGGCAAGAAGGGACATGTGAAGTCGAAGTGCTTCAAGTTCATACGGGATCAGAAAGCCAAGAAGGCTGAAACAAAGGATGCAGGAAATGCAAGCAAAGGCGAAGGCAAGGCCAAGGCAGATGACTTGGATGCAGTGAATGTTGCAGCAGAGGACAGTGACAGTGACATACATGATGTTCTATGCTCTTCTGCTGTAATAGCACATGCTTTGGTTATTGATGGCCATGACATGCACACCTGGCTCTTGGATTCAGGTGCCTCTTTTCATGTTACTCCTCATAGGGAGTGGTTTACTTCCTACACAGGTACTCATGGAGTTGTTCATCTTGGGAACAACTATGCATGTCAGATTGCAGGGATTGGCAGTATACAGATAGTATTTTCTGATGGACAGTCATTTATGCTTGATGGTGTTCGCCATGTGCCGCAAATCAAGAAAAATCTGATTAGCACTGGCTTATTGGATGACAGTGGTTACCACACCACATTTGGGGATTCCAAATGGGTGATTACTGATGGCCAGACTGTAGTGGCTGAGGGTTTTAAAAGTGATACCTTGTACCCTCTTTATGTTTCCAGTGTGGGTAATCATGTTGTTGCCATAACCGAGCTGCCAAAGGTTTCATTGTGGCATAGCCGGTTGGGACACATGTCTGTTAAAGGAATGCAAGAACTGTCACGTTTGGGTTATCTGCCGCCTCTCTCTTTCTCAGATTTGCCTACTTGTGATCATTGTATTTTTGGCAAGCACTCTGTCACTCCTCATAAGAGGAGAACTCCTCAGAATAGAGCACCACTTGATCTAGTGCACACTGATCTGTGTGAGATGCCACAGTTATCACTAGGGGGTGCAAAATATTTTATTATTTTCATTGATGATGCCACACGTAAGGTGTGGGTCTATTTCTTGAAGCATAAGGGAGATGCCTTAGATGCTTTCAAGAAGTTTGTCGCTCAGGTTGAGAATCGGACAGGTCGTAGGCTGAAATGCCTCATATCCGATAATGGGGGTGAGTATGTGTCACATGCTTTTGTGCAGTTTTGCCAAGCTAAGGGCATCAAACAGGAACTCACAGCCCCTCATAATGCATCTCAAAATGGTGCAAGTGAGCGGATGAATCGAACTATTCAGGAGAAGGTTCGATGTATGTTGTCTTATGCTGCATTACCCCATGGCTTTTGGGCAGAAGCCGTGCAAACAGCAGTTCACATTATTAACAGGTCACCAAATAAGGCTTTGGAGTTGAAAGTGCCAGAGGAGGTGTGGTCTGGCAAACCACCCTCATATAAGCACTTACGTGTATTTGGCTGCGAGTGCTTTGCTCATGTACGCAAAGATCTACGCACCAAACTGGATCCAAAGTCTATCAGATGCATCTTTATGGGTTATGGTGACGAAGGTGAAATGGGGTACAGGTTATGGGATCCCGTTAAACGGAAGATTATATGCAGCAATGATGTCATCTTTAAAGAAGATAGTGTACACAAGGAACCCGTGCAACCTGTAGAATACAGGAGGGTTATTTATGATGATGTTGGACAGCAAAGAATGCCCATTTATAGGCAGCAGCAGGCTGCTGCAGATCACCCTGTTCAAGAGGGTATACAGGCTGAAAATCAGCCAGATAATTTTGCCAATGATGCACCACTGGATGTGCCAACAGATGGGGCTGTAGTACAGCCAGATATGGTGGTACAGCCACCCGTCATGCATGAAGAACAGGCTGGACAGCAGCCTAATCCGGAACATTTTGTTAGGAGCACCCGTGCACAACGGCCTCCTGACAGGTTTGTTCCAGGAGCCAATAATGTGGCTGATTTTATCATGCTGACAGATTGTGGTGAGCCTTCTAGCTTCAAGGAAGCTATGGGAAGAACAGAGAAAAAGAAGTGGGAGAAAGCCATGCAGTCAGAAATGGACTCCCTACTTCAGAATGATACATGGGATTTGGTGCAGTTACCTGCAGGCAGAAAGGTTTTGCCATGCAAGTGGGTTTACAAAGTCAAAGTGGATTCAAATGCTTTACCTCGGTATAAGGCCAGATTGGTTGCCAAGGGATTTAAGCAGGAAAAGGGCATTGACTTTGATGAGATTTTTTCCCCTGTAGTCAAGATGACTACTTTGAGAGCAGTGTTAGCTCTTGTTGCTCATGACGACATGGATTTATGTCAGATGGATGTGAAGACAGCTTTTCTTCACGGAGATCTTCATGATGAGATCTATATGAGTCAGCCAGAGGGATATGCTGTTAAAGGGAAAGAACAGCTTGTGTGTAAGCTCAAGAGGAGCTTGTATGGACTCAAGCAGGCGCCAAGGGAATGGTACAAGAAGTTTGATGCCTTCATGCAGTCCCAAGGGTATCATCGGTGTGAGACCGATCATTGCTTGTACACCAAACGGGCAAAGGATGGCACTTTGATGCTACTCATTCTATATGTGGATGACATGCTTATTGCCAGTAAATCTCAGCATGAGATTAGTGCTTTGAAGAAACAACTGCATAAGTCTTTTGACTTGAAAGACTTGGGTGATGCAAATCATATTCTTGGCATGCGTATTACTCGTGACAGGTCCAAGGGACTTTTGTTTTTTTCACAGAAAGAGTACATTGACAAAGTACTGCAGAGGTTTAAAATGGAGGGGGGGAAGTCCATTAGTACCCCGTTGCCTCCACACTTAAAACTCAGCAGTAAGGACAGCCCCAGATGAGATGATGATAAGGCTGAAATGGCCAAGGTTCCGTATGCATCTGCAGTTGGATCTCTGATGTATGCCATGGTTGCCACTCGTCCAGATATTGCTTTTGCGGTGGGAGTCATCAGCAGGTATATGGCAAATCCAGGCAAGCGGCATTGGGAAGCAGTGAAAGGTGTCTTGAGGTATCTCAAAGGTACCAAAGACTTGTGCATATGCTATGGTAGGCAGGATGCATTGGTGCATGGTTTTACAGATTCAGACTATGCAAGGAATGCGGATAACCGGAAGTCTACTACCGGTTATATTTTCACATTTGCAGGAGGTGCTATATCATGGGTGTCTCGGTTGCAGAAATGCGTTGCACTGTCAACCACATAAGCTGAATATGTTGCAGCCACTGAGGCTTGCAAGGAAGCAATATGGCTTACTCGGCTGGTGGGAGATTTGGGCATTACAGGAGATATGCCAGTTTTGCATTGTGATAGTCAGAGTGCTATCATGTTGGCAAAGAATCCGGTCTTTCATCAAAAGACCAAGCACATAGAAGTGAAATATCATTTCATCAGGGAGGTACTGGAAGACAAGCGACTTGAGCTTGTGAAAGTGCATACTGATGATAATCCTGCAGATTTGCTCAGTAAGAGCTTGCCTACAGAGCGGTTTGCACATTGCCGCCACATCATGGGATTAGGATGAGACCATTCTTACTTTATGGTCTTGTATACAGTAACTGTATATTGCTGTAATTTTTATTCTTTTCTCCCCTTTAGGCACATTGGCCTTTAGGTGGGAGGTTGTTGGGGTAAAGGCACATTGCCAACCCTTCATTAAAAGATAGGACACCTATGACTGTCTTAAGACAGTCATAGGGTAAAGCTAATCCTAATAAAACATAAGTGAGTTTGTGGTGTGGCTCATCATTCTTCACACCCGCACTAGAGTGTGACTCTCTCTCACTCTCACTCTCTTGCTCTCTTTCACTACTCTCCCCCTCTCATCGAGTGGATCCTGCAAAGGTCAAATGCATTGAGGATTAGCCGCAGCCACACAACCCTACTCAGTTGAGGGGATTTCTAGGTCTTGCTTCCTTCTACAGGCGCTTTATTCGCAAAGCGGGCAGCCCCTCTTACAGACCTTTTGAAGAGGATGCTTTTATGTGGTCTACAGATGCACAATGCAGCTTTAAAGACCTGAGATTCACCCTCACTCATGCTCCTGTGTCGGTATGCCCTGATTTTTCAGGTACTTTCATTGTGGAGGCAGAGGCCAGTGGCAAAGGATTAGGGGCTGTGCTAAGACAGGAACACGGGGTAATTGCTTTTGAAAGCAGGAAATTGGATGCCAAGGAACTAGATTATCATGTGTATGATCAGGAAATGTTGGCTATCCTCCATGCTTTCGAAAAATGGCACCACTACCTGTACGGTCGCAAAATCAAGGTTAAGACAGATCATAGAACACTTAGGTATTTCCTTACGCAGCCCAACTTGTCAATGAAGAAGAAGAGGTGGCTGGCTAAGTTTCAGTCTTATGATTTCGACATCTAGTACAGAAAAGGGAAAGAAAACGTGGTTGCAGATGCCTTATCCCATATGTGGGCTTGCAGTTTGTCTGCCATTTCTACCCTCTACCAGGAGTGGATTCATGGTATTCAGGAAGAATACATGCAGGATTCTAAGGCAGCTTCCATATTTGTGTAGTTAGAGAGGCCATCGAGCGAGGGGCATGCTGAATTTAAGCTGCATAATGGGCTGTTGTGGTGCAAGGACAGAATTTATTTGGTGCCAGATTCAAAGTATTGACTGCTGGTCTTACAGGAAATGCACTCATCTCCTATGGCAGGACATGCGGGTATTACTAAGACATATGAAAAGGTCAAACAGAGCTTTATCTGGGATGGCTTGTGGCGGGATGTAGTTAAATTTGTCAGTGAATGTTTGCCTTGCAAGCAAAATAAAGTGGACAGCCGGTTACCCGCGGGTCTCTTGCAGTCATTACCTATTCCAGAAGGCAAATGGACTCACATTGCTATGGATTTCATCACAAGGTTGCCTTCCATAGAGCGGGGATGGGATAGCATTTTTGTGGTGGTTGACAGAATGACAAAGTCGGCCCATTTCATACCCACTAAGACCCGTTATTCTGCATCACAGGTTGCTTGGTAGTTCATCGAGCATGTTTTTAAGCATCATGGTTTCCCTCGGGAGATTGTCAGCGACAGAGATGCAAAATTTATGGGTCACTTTTGGCAGGAATTATTTACAGCAGTGGGTCTTTCTCTTACACCTAGCACTGCTTACCACCCTGAGATGGATGGACAGTCGAAAGGGTGAACAAATGGCTGGAGGAGTATTTGAGGCATTTCTGTCATGACACACAGAAGTCTTGGGATAAGTGGTTAGCACTTGCTGAATTTTGTTACAATTGTACCAAGCACATCTCTATTGGCATGAGCCCGTTCGAGGCTATGTATGGATGCACAGTGGGTATGCCATCTTTAGTTGCAGACATGGCTGTGAAAAATCAGCAAGCAAGAAATGACTTGGAGAGTATGGATGCCCTTTTGCAATTGGCTAAAAAGAATATGCAGGATGCCCAAGCCAAGCAGAAGAAGTATGCGGTTGAACACAGGAGGTATCTGTCTTTTGAAGAAGGGTATTATGTGCACTTACGCCTCCGCTGAAGGGTAACACCAACATGAAGCTTGCTCACCGGTATTATGGTTCCTAGAGGATCATCCGCAAAGTTGGTAAGGTGGCGTATGAGTTGGAGCTACCTAGGACCTCTAGGATTCATAATGTTTTGCATGTGTCCTTGCTGAAGCCACAAATCAGACAGCATGTCCAAGTCCTTCCTTAGCTACCACCTATGGATGAGGAGGGCCACATACTCTATGTTTCGGAGCGCATCATGGGTTTCACGGATCACGTACTTCGAAACAAAGTCTACATTGAGTATCTTATCAAGTGGCAGGGACTCCCTGAGGATGAGAACTCATGGCAGCCAAAGAGCATTGTCCAGGACAACCCCTATCTCCTACTGGGCTGATTATTATTTGCTGTTTGCTGCACCTATTTAACAGCCCGCATATGAATTTTTGAGGGCAAAATTTTATGGGAGGGATGGCTGTAATGAAGGGGAAAAAAGAGGCCAAGTTAGAGGCCCTTTAGGGGCAAAATGTGGAGGGACTATATAAGTCTCCATCCACCCCCTACTATGTACTTTTTGATGTGACATCTAATCCTATCTACTCTCCCTTCCTCCTTCCTGCCTACGCTCACTCACTCTCCCTCTCTCTTCCCTACTCCCTGTCAATCTCTCCTTCTCTTTCCTACCTCATTCTCTCTCCTACCCTTTCCTCTCCCTCTTCCCCTCTCTCTCTCTCTCTCTCTCTCTCTCTCTCTCTCTCCCTTTTGCTTCTCTATCCCCCTTTCTCCAAATCTGTCCTCCCTTCACTACACTTCTAGAGGTATCATACCTATTTCAGTCAGTAGGTTGGGGTAGGCTATCTGTGCCTTTGCCACTAACTCCCCTATTAGAAAACGTTTGTGTGTGTGAGAGAGAGAGAGAGAGAGAGAGAGAGAGAGAGAGAGAGAGAAAGAAAGTCATATTAACGTCCGCAGGAGACCTCACGGGTCTATGGGACAAAGTACAAAATGTCAAAAAGACTTACAACATTTGGATAAGCCAGAGGGTCGAGGAGTCCACATGGCATGAGAGAGAGAGAGAGAGAGAGAGAGAGAGAGAGAGAGAGAGAGGTCCGTGAGAGGCCTCGGGACTATGGGACAAAGTGCACAAAAAGAAGACTCATATAAGCCTCAGTGGTTGGAGCAAAGGGCATGCTAGGGCCCTTGCTGAGTACTAATCTATGCTGCTATATTGAGCTCCATGGCTCTTGCAAAATCACATTCAATCAAATACAAACTGAATCAAATCAATCTCAGAGATAGGACTCAGAAACGGAAGATTGGCACGGTGGTGGCTCTCTGGTGAGCTATGAAGATATCTCGGATTTGCGTCTGTCGACTTGTCTCATGCTATGTTAGGGGACGAGGTCTCTTCAATCCCTGAACTCTTTGAGCTATGTCCAAAGTGACCCCTTATCTCTGTTGGTACCCTCTGAGGAAAGTTGTGATAGGTCGGGCCTCAATAGAATGTACTCTAGGCGCGCTTTGTCTTGCGCGTGGTCTTTGTGTCCGTCTCTTGGCGGCACCATGTCGGCTCTCGTTGCTGATCCAAGCTGCCCTCACATCAAGAACTCTTGCGCCTCTACTCTGTTGTGTCTTGAAGTTGACTTAAATGTATAAAAGTCTATGACGTGTCGTTGTGTTCGATCAGCCTCCATATCTTGTGGCCTAGCCACCTCATGCTTCTCTTTCATCTGTCGTAGTAGTGTCTTCTTGTGTTGGCGCATCTCCATCAGATAGAGCCAAATGAAGACTTGGTCATAGTAATGGATCAATCGTCGTGAGAGTGGACTGATGTTGCTCCCCTCTAGGTAGAGACAGTGGTAGTGTCCTCGGATCTCATAGTAGGTTGGGCAAGCATAAAGAAAATGCTTCTCTATCTCAACTGCCCCCAATGTGCATAGCATGCATATCTATTGCTCTCTCGGTCTACTTGCGGCTCTCCCCGCCGCAATCCTCAGCTGATGGGATGAAACCCGCATTTGTCCAATGACAATCCTTAGTGCATGTGAGACTCCTCTGTCCTCGAGATATTGGGGTTTGATGATGAATCCCTCCTCCGATACTCTCAAGAAGTGATTGCGGTAGAACTGAGACATGGTGGGGAGCTCTTGGCCCTCCCCCTCAAGTCCGAGATGTATGGAGCTGTGCTGGAGATCCAACCGAATGATACGATTGATCTCATCTCGAGATCAACTTAGGAGATGCGTCCATGTTGTACTGAAAGGGGGAAAGTTTGTCCCTCTGGTTACTGTGCCTGGTAAGCCATGTAGATACACGTGCATACCAAGTGTTTGCCCCCTCTCTACTAGTCATTTGGATGACTCCAGGGCCAGCCTCACGAGGTAAGTCCAAAACTCTGTGGATGAATGTCGCTGCTGTTTGAAAGATGGCATCAACTTGGAGAGGTGTCATGGCGAACTTTGCATGTACTATCTTGTGTGGGATTGAGTGCTTACTTCAAATCATCTTGGATCCCATAATCACCTGTAGCCGCTTAAATCTTCTCCACTTTGTCTTCGGGAGATCACATGCCCAAAAGGGTGCTGCATATATGGTGGTCGGTCACAAATTACTTTGTCCCCGTGTGAGTCGTGCCATGGTTGCTTGAGACTTTGTGAAGATGGGTCTTGTGAAAACTGCTCCCAAGTATGTGTAGGTCTGCACAATCTCTGCTGGCTCACCATGGTAAGTGAAGCCATGTTGATGAAGCACTGTGTGTGAGGTGTTGAAGATGATCACATTGGTCTTCCCAAGGTTGACTGTCAGGTCTCTCTGTCTACAGAAAACCTCTAAGGCCTCTAAGTGCCTCTGCAACTCCTATGTCATTGGCGTACAACAATATCTGTATCATGAGGTTAGCCATAAGTGATCCTTTTCAATGTAGAGTCCGAAATGGATCGGTGAGAGGAGGCAGCCCTACTTCACCCTTATCATGCTCTCATTCCAATCCGACAAACCACCTGGCGCACGAACTCTCCCTTTGACGGACTCATATAGACTCATCACACCCCAAATCAAAGTCTCTGGGATTTGCATCTTCTGTAGTCTCTTGATCATGCGGGATCGTGGGGTGGTGTCGAAAGTCTTCCAAAAGTCTATGAAGTAAGTGTAGACTTTCTGGTGTGTGGACTTTGTCTCCGCAATGATAAACCTCAAAAGTGAAAATGTGAGCTAGAGTGGAATGCTACCTCTGGAATCCTGCTTGCCCTAGTGCTTGCTCCCCTCGTGCCATTGTATGACTGTTGATCTCCCTCTCTAGTACTGATTCATAAATCTTGGCCAATGTGTGGCCAATCGTGACAATACGGTAGTTCCTAGTATCCATGGGGTCTCTTGCCTTGTGTATTGGTACAATAGTGGTGGTGCTCCAAGCCGGTGGAAAGCCATGGCATACACCATGGTTGAACATCTGTGCTAGAACCGGGACTAAGACCTCGTGCCCATGTGCGAAATGCTCAGTCCGTAGGTCCTCATGATTCTATGCTTTTTATTTGTGTAGCGGATGGAGTGCAGCCCGTACATTCCGTGTAGTAAACAAGTGGCAGGTAGTGGGCTTGGGCATAGAGGACATGTTTGGGGGTGTCTGCATCGAATCATCATATAGAGAGCATGCATAAGTGTGCCACACCCCCGGATTAGTGATGGGAATGGGTGGCTTTCCCTTCGAAAGAAGCCCCCATCTAGTGGTCGGGTCTCCTCCTCGAAATGATCTCATAATCTCATCCATCTTGTGTGTGAGGAAGGCTCGTCTCTTACGGCGTGTCAATCGTCGAAAGATCTGTTGTGTGTCGGATGATGTCAATTGACCCAGGGCTTGCTCTCGTGTGAGGTAGGTTCGCGTCTCTCTACACTAGTCATCAAACCAAGGGTTTCGAGGCATCTTCCCATATCGGGCCCGTGTGGATCGGGTTGTAGTGAAGGGAAAGAGTTGGGTTTATTAACATTTATGAAAGAGAGAACAATTAATGAGAGGTAGACCAAAATTTGTAATTCAAAAGACCCTGTGTAGGTGAATTTGAGGTGTCAGACATACTTTCACATATGTAATATAATATAGAAATGCTTAAAGTAGATTGGAATAGCTAGAAGATTAGGCTATGCTTCGACCATTGGGGCTGTGTATCTTAGATAGACCGGCACTGCTCTTGCTCTAGCATGAGTGATGTAAGTTTCACACGTGGCTGGTGGTGTTCCTATTAGGAATCTGGTGTCTTTGGAGCGTGGATGAGGTTTGTTGCCATCATCATATGCTTCGCCCCGTTGCCGTGTGGGACCTTGACCTGCCACTGCTTTGACATGGAGTTGTACATTGCTGGTCAAAGGTACTCAATGGCTCGCTTATGCCTTAGAACCCTTCTTGAAAGATAGTGGTACCTTCCTCGGATCTTACAGCTCGTGGGTGTCTTAGGAGTACGTTCTTCTCTCTCTCCATCCTTGCATGTTACATAGGGTATAGAGTCTAAGCTCATGGTGTCATGTAGCCTCAACCTCTTTCCTTTTCTCAATGCGGAATTAGTGGGATGGTGTTCAGAGCTGGCTCCATAACTATGCTAACTTTGGTCCCTTGAACATCCACAAGTACACATAAGAAGTGATGATATCAGTAGGCTCTCCTGGTAGAGTAAATAACTCATGTTGAAGGCAGGCATCACTACTGTTGAAGATAATGACCAAGGTTAACCTTCATATCTTGGCGGTCGCAAATTGCGTGTAAGGCTGATGAGCATCTTTGCAAGTCCTTTATTGGTTGCGAGATGAATACCGCATGGTTGACATAAAGGAAAATGGGAATAGAGTCTTTGCTAGCGCTTAGCCTTGTCCTTGAAAGTATCCAAAAAAGAGGCTAGCTAGTTGATGTGTAGTCTCAAGAGAGTTGCTGATATAGGACAACCTTGCTTCACACCGATGGTGCTATTGACCTCCTTTGACATCCCTTGTGTGCACGTGCATCAAAGTAGCCGATGGATGAAAGATGTCCACTCTCTTGACGGAACAAACCTTGAAAAAGGCTTTGAGGTTCCAATTTGAGGATGCATAGTCCTTTTAAGGCGAGAGAAGTCTTGGAAAAGAAAACCAAGTCTACTTCGACACATACTTATCTATATCCTACTACCTATTAACCACTTTCATAAAGGGAGGGCACTTGGTAGCTTGGAGGAGAAGAGAAGAGCCACGTGTTCTCCGTGATGTTTCCAATTTGAATATCCAATCGTCACGTCGTCCCTCTTCTATTACGATTCGGTTGGGCATGCGCTTTCTTTGGGGTACCAAGCTTTGCATAATGCTATCTTGGTGGCATGTACCTATGTTACGGGTACCCAAATTCGTTGAATGTAGAGACCTACCAGCCTCATTTCGGATGATCAGACACCACGTTGCGTTCAGGTGTAGGGTGGACACATTAAACGAGTATGTGTATGGGGGGAGATGATGAATGGACATGCCTTGAGAATAGAACCATTTGGTAGCCTGTGAATACCAACACTTATTGTCTCCATGTTTTGCAAGTTGCATGATTGATGAGAGAGCTCTCCGTGGTAGCCTATGTCTAGTTGCCTTGATCATGCCATACTCTCTGACTGTGTCTGGATAAGTGAGGATC
Organism: Dipteris shenzhenensis; assembly: GCF_047967505.1. NCBI lineage: Eukaryota > Viridiplantae > Streptophyta > Polypodiopsida > Gleicheniales > Dipteridaceae > Dipteris > Dipteris shenzhenensis. Next base: position 30,980,167 of record NC_141626.1, read on the forward strand.
CAAGATTGTGTATAGGGGGCGGTTTGTGAACTTTGTTAGTATGATATTAATTTACTACACTTCTTCCCTTGGATCTGTGTGAGAGCATAACGAGCCCACCTCCCAAAAGGCCCTCCGTCTAGTGTTACCGGTTTGACAAAGGAGTCAAAGAGCAGGGTTTTCATATGCATGTGTTGGAAGTAGGCTTGAAAATGTTCTCGAGCTGTCGGTTCCATGTTGAATTGGGGTTTTTAAAAACACATCCTAGGTACATGTAAACAACGATAATGTCTACATGTGCTTTTGCGAAAGTGAATGTGTAGGATAGAGTGGAGCATCTGTAGTGTTGAAGAGGTCTTCCCAGGATTGAGCCTCATGTTCCGACTGTAAAAGAAGCCCCTAGAGTTTCCAGATGGCTTTATAAACAAGATGGTGTGTCTGAGATTAAGACAACTTCATTGGCATAAAGTAGAATAGTGTCAAGTGTCATTGTATCTCCCCTTAGTGTGTGTACAAAGTAGCCAGCTCGTTGATGTAGATCCGAAGAGTGTAGGGAATAGGGGCCTTCCTTGCGTCACACCATTGGTGCTATTCACATCCTTATACATACCTTGTGAGGTGTGCACTCTAGGTGAGACTTTCTTATATAGTGCCATTACCGTCCAAATGACATCATTTGCAATCCCCAATGCCTGGAGCCACGAGATGAGATAAGACCCTGGGAATGAATTCAATGCCTTACAAAAGTCCAAGAAGTAGCAATAGGCCTTCTACTCTTAGTGCATGATCTCCTTAACACTGGTTCTAAGAGTAAATATATGACTAGAGTGGACTGGTGCCTCCTTAGCCTTGCTTGACCCTCTGCAGTCCACCCATCGCCGCCTGCTTACTAATATGTATCTCTGGTGCATAGCCATACACCTTGGCCATGAGATGGCAGTAGGAACCCTATGCAAAAACTTTTATAGAACACATGGTGCAAGTAGCTCGCAACTATGAGTCAAGAGCTATAATACAACGTCTTGATTGCTGCTTTTAGTTTACAGATGGTGAAAAGGGTAGAATGGTAGGATTGATGCAAGTAGCTCTTAGCTGTGCTTCCTTTAGTCAGGAGGTGGTGAGAAAGGTAGAGTTGGTGGGATAGGGGATGTCTAAAATCTTTGGTTGATTTTTGGTTGGGAACATCATATAGCATGTCAGTGTAGTTTTTCTAGAGGGTAAGAATTTGGATAGGGTAAGGTGATTTCTTCTGTAGGAGTTTCACAAAACTCCTTGGAATTATAATTCTAGAGGATGTTCGATCGTTCTTACTTTGTGTCGGATAAGGAACTATCGTTTATTTTGCGGCAGAGATATTTTGTGGGACATAACACTCCATAGGTTTTCGTGTAGCCTTGATCGTGTAAGAAAAAGGATGTCGTGCAGTGGTGTATACGGAGTGAGCGAGGAGACGGGGCTTGGCATTATGGGTAAAGCTGTTTATCTATGTTTTCATGTGCGTGGCTACGTGGCTTAGTGTCAAAACTGAAACTTAACTACAGAAGGAATACACCCCACAGGGACATGAGAAGGAGCTTGGTACTATGATGCAGCAATAAGGGTGCTCCAATAGGGCAGCAGCTTGTGTGGCATGTGTCCAATCCTAGCAGCGCTAGAGGGTAGCCTTAGAGTCTTGTGCCTGACAAGATCTTGGCTTAATAGGCTCTCCTCTTATAAAGCACGGTGTGATCTCCTGTTCTTGGGGGACATGTCTAGTAGCGGGTCCCTTGAGTCTAGATCGAGGGTGACTGGAGTGACCTCAAATAGCGTGGCACACCATTGATCATGGTAGTCAATGATTGGACTCATGTCCAGATATCTGTGAATACACAAGAAATGGAAACTCCCTTGAATCCTCTAGTATTTGGGGCCTCATTAGGACATGCTCATCAGGCTCCACTTTCTGAATATATCAGAGGGTGCATAGTCTCTGTCCTTGACAATTTTAAGTGGCTGCAATCTAGCGTCTTACTTCTATCTGAATCTTTGGCTGGAAATCTGCTTGTGACGGGGATTTGACGCCACCACTTTCTGCTTCATCTTCGTTTATGTCCAGTTCCCAAAAAGTGCTTGCATGTAGGGTTGCATATAGGAGAATCATTGCTCCAGTGACTGGGTATCCACCTTGATGTAGATGCTCATTTGTAAGGCCCCCATTTGAGAAGCACGAGTATAGGTGATGGATGCATGCACTATAGGTGATGGATGCATGCACTTGCATTGTGGATCAGCCATTTATTATTGAAACAGAAGTCTAATGTATGGACAGCATACATAGTTTTCTACTTACATAACTATTCAGGCTTCTTGCTGATGTGGCAGCACGGATTGATGATGTGATGCTTGCACTACATATGTGCTGATGTGGTAGATCGATAGGTTGATTTTTGATATGATATCAAAATGATGCAAATATCGAGGAAAGTGACCTAGTTCAGTACTCAGTGGGCTGAATCATACGTTCTAGTTTAATGTGAGCAGTCTAGCAGCATGGGAGAAACTCCCTAGCTGGCTATCTTTTACAAGATAAAATAGAAAACAAACTATTGCTTATCAAAAAGGGAGACAAGGCGGTGACGCGAGTATCACAGAAAGGGCCATGCTTTAATTGTGGAAAGCCATGTGATTGTGATTTAGAGTGTTAAAAAAAAAGAAGGCAGACATGGGAGAAGGTACTAGTGCAAGCAGAGGGAAGGGTGCAGGCAGAGGCAAAGTTGGAAGATCATCTGCAGGAAGATGCAGAGGCAGACATGCTAAGGTTACTAATTATTATGCTTATGAGAATGCCCAGGACTGTGATGATCCAAATGCAATTGATGAGCTTGCTTTGAAATATGGAATGTAACTTTTGCTTGCAGACTTAAAAGCTTTCATGTCACATAAACATGCCTATGAGTCACAGTTTGCAATCATTCTATGTTTGGTTGTGGGTTTGTGGATTCAGGTGCTTCATGCCACATGAATCCTAGAAAGGATTGGTTTTTGATTGCTTCATGCCACATGAATCCTAGAAAGGATTGTTTCATTGCTAATAAAGGGAGTCGGAGACATTCTAATGTGCCTTTTTGATGGATATATCATTTTAATTTGTAAGATTGGATATATTAGAGTTATATATACCTTTGTGATGGTGAAAGAGATATATCATAGATGTACTTTGTGCATTAGGATCAAGAGAATGTGGTGGAAGAGTACAAATCCCAAGCCTCCATTTATTTTTGTGTGGGATTAAGAGATATTACATAGCAGCATATAGCATATACCCCTCAGCAAAATGGGGTAGTGGAGAGCAAGAACATGATAATCTTGGAATGCACCAAGGCAATGCTGAGGGAAAGCGATGTGCCAAACATGTTTTGGATTGAAGCTGTTAATACAGCTGTGTATTTGCTAAATAGGCACCTTCAATGGCTGACTGTCTTGACACCTGAGGAGGCTTTCACATGCATCAAGCCAACTGAATGGTTGAATCTCTGATTTTTGTAATACATTGAATCTGAACTTCAGAAACCTTCAGGATTTCAAACACCCATATGTATTTCAGAATTCGTCTTGATTCTTGATTTGAGAATTTCAAAGATTTAGGTTTCTGCATATGCAAAATAACAAGATGTTTGCCAAATGATGTGTGTTAAACAGGTGGATGTAAAGCGGTTCTATGCAAAACAGACTCAACACTTGCGTTGTGCATTGTGTTCTGATATCATTTGTTTTGAGTTGAGTGTTTATTTGTTATGTGCAACCCATGTGAATTGAAATTTCTGGTTTGCACTCTCTTTCAAGTGCTTTTATTTCTCAGGTACCGTGGGAGGGTGCAGGGTTTCTGCATGCAGAGTCAATGCACTTACTCATATTTTCTTTTGTTTCAGCCAGAACCAAAGAGGCGAAAGAAGTAAACTATTTAAGCACTACTCACAAGGCTAAGGTTTTGGGTCCATTGTAATGCTTAGAAAAATCTACGAAGGTATGTAGGACATCGTAAAAGCTTTTAATATGGCTCCATCTTTCTCCTCAAAGCTGTAGGTAAGCGATACATCTTGATTTTGAAGGGCTTGTACGAGCAGCAAAGTTCGTGAGGATTAGTATTCAATCTCCAAAGGCTAGGTCTGAAGATAACCAAAAAGATTTGCAAGTGGCTTTGTACAGTGGCATTGTGTGACAGTAAAGTAACTGGTTTGCTGTTGTGTGGTGGGGCTATGTGTTTGAGACTAAGACCACAATTGATACTATATCAAACTATAGAAAGAAGCTTTATCAGTGTAACCCTTTACACGTAAATGTGTTACATATTGAGGTTATGCAGATGGTCGAGAACACCTATGCAAGAAGCTATATCGAAGGCATGGTGGCTGGTCATGAGTGAATCTTGACATATAGACCCTGCTATGGTTTTGGGTGTCCTCACATCCAAATCAGAGTTGGAATCTTCTGAAGTAGGAGTACTGATAAGAATTTCGCAGATGGTTTTTCCTGTTCTAAACTTGTATCATCAGTTGAATGGGTCCTTTGCATGTCTCCGCCATATTAGTTACAGGATTTAAAAATGGAAATGATTTTGCACTATCAACTTGGACAAAATCTGAATATGTTGTCATCAGATATGTGATCAAGAACAAAGCGAGAAGCAACGAGGATACCTATGTCTTGTATAGTATGTTTCTTATCATGATAGGCTGTGAATTCAATTCTAATGAAAATAGCGAAAGGATGTTTTGTTTGAATTATGGATAACTCAATTTGGTACAAGGTTTTGGTCGCTTCGTCAATACCAGGCACAAACACAGCTATCTACAAGCTCGAGCACCTACTTGAGCGTGTCGTGCGAGAGAGTTGTCTAGCGCTAAGAATAAACACAGTGGTCTGAATGACATCTACTAACATTTGTAGGAAATTTGTGAAAGGTAAAAAAAGGGTCAATGGTAATAACAAAAGGATGCAAGGTAGGTACATTGTATCCATGTACTAGTAATGCTTACTTCTCTATTGCTTTAGTTTCTATAGGAATAGATACAGCTCTGTGGCATCATAGGCTTGGACACGAGTGAGAAGGAGATGCAAATTCTTCACTCAAGCAAGTTATTGCTAGGTTTGAAGGAGGCTGATTTGGAGTTTTGTGAGAGTTGTGTTTATGGAAAATAGAAGAGTCAGATTTCTCAGAGTTGGGAAAGAAAAGAATTCTCAGAGTTGGGAAAGAAAAGAAGAGAGAAAAGTTAGCTTGAGCATATAGATGTATGGGGTCTTGTTGACGTATCATCTCTTGGTGGTTCTCACTATTGTGTTACTTCAGGATAAGTTTGATTTTGTTTTAATCCATGGGAATCCCATTTTTGGATATAACATGGTCTAAATCTCTCCGTTTTGGACCCAAGATTGGCACTTAAGAGGATTGAGAGAAGTCTTGTATATGCAACACCTCTCAAAGACTAATCTAATATACGTGGGGTGATCATTCCATGATGAATTTGGGCATAGGTAACACCTTCAAGAAATCTTTCAAACACTCTTTAAAGTTTGTAATCATCAGTCTCTTGAATGTCATGAGAGCGTTAATGAGTTGGAAAAGCATTACTTTGGAAGCATAGACTTCCCATTCCATGGCAAATGCTATCTCATGCTGATCCATTGGAGCAATGAATACCTCTATGTACCTAGAGCATTAATCAAAAAAGTTGTAGGCTTTTTCTTGCGACTCTTTCTAATACATACTCCATGAATGGTTGCGGATAGTGATTCTTACGCGTAGTAGCATTGATCTTTTTTCAGATTGACATATAATATAATTTAAGCCATTCTTCTTCAGCACAATGACTATGGGGGATACTTCGTCTATATGTTCAATCTTGTTTATGAATCCCACATCGATGAACTTTTGTATTTCTTCCCCCACAATTGTTGTGTACTTGGGATTCATGGGATGGGGCCTTGGTCTGATCGGTCTAATATCATCCATGATAGGGATAGTGCGTCGAACCATCTCAGAGGCACTCCCTTCATATCCAAATACTTCCAAGTGAAGCAATATTCATATTCATGGAGGAGGGCAATCAAGGCCGCTTCCTGCTTGATTTTGTGAGGTCCTCGACTACGTAGACCAGTTTAGGGTCTTCATCCTCAGATGCAAGGTCTACTTCCTTAATGTCAGAGACAAATCGTCATAATTGTTGGTTTCTCTTCTCGTCTATTCTCTTTGCTTGCTCTAGAAGTATTTTGTGATCTTGGATGGTAGAGGACTTAAAGTGTTGGGCGACTTGGCATAGATAAGCATATTCTTCCTTGTCATCTTCCTAGCTCTTCCAATTGGGTTGCTTCTCCTTAGAAGTCTTATTGTTTTTGTCCCTTGGGACCTTGTCCTCGAGCGGGGACTTATAGCTGTTGATGAGGACTTAACCACTTGTGGAGGCCTTTATCCTCTCTAACGTAGCTCCCGAGTTGGAGAAGAATTCGTGGTGCCTGTAGTAGCACCGACATACCTTAGCCAATGAAGGTCTCGGTCTTAACCTGATGTCTTACCCTTGTTCCTTCTTAAGGTGCCATTAATATATTAATCATGTCCAAGGGGATTGTAGCACTGGCACCTTAGAGTCATGTGTCGCAATTTGTGTTTGTCTCTTCTAGAGGGAGTTTATAGTCGCGAGGATGTGCATCAAGTTATGGGAGAACTTGGGTTCTGGCAGCGGAGCATATCAATGTTCATCCGGTTTCTCTCCATCTTTTTCGATACAGGTCTAGAACACATTCTCGGAGGTATTCCATTGAGTAGTGTCGGATTCTGCTCTGATATATTTGGTTTGAGGACTCGTCATGGACCAATCCTTTCGTGCACATGAAGGGACTTTCCAATATAATGTTGTAGCGATCCGATTGGTCATGGAAATCCAAAACCATGAAGAATATACGTGAAGTGAGTCTAAAAGTCTTGATATTATCTCTTGAGATGGAAAACTTGGCATGAGATTTGAAGGGAGTTTTCCCTCACCAATCAGTAGAGCAAGAGTTAGTGCTAAGCAGATTGGAGCTGTGGAACAAGGATGTTCAGTGAAAGGGGGGCAATCACTTAATGTATAGTAGAGAATTTTGTTGGGTGAATGGTCCACTAGCTTCTCCATTCCCATCCCAACCTTTGACATTGATGGTCTGTTCACAATACTAAATGCCAGATGGAGACTGTATGATAGTAGAGAAAATTTGAAGGAAAGGTTCTACAAGGTACGGCTAAAGAAAATACCAGAAAAGATGTTTGCTCTTCCATGGCTGATACTACATAAAGTTGTTTGGTCTAATCTGAGAAGTTTGAATATTGGAAAAGGTAATGGCAATTGCAAACAATGTCCATGTTCAGATGAAGATGTATTCCACCTTTTTATTTCTTGCCCCCATGCTAGAAAGATTTGGAAAATTATCTAGATGGAAACAAGGGAACCCTTATGCTAGAAGGCCATTCTTCTAGGGGATCCCTACAGGAAGAAGCAAGACAAGTGATCACATATCATTGATCATGCCTTATGGTTCATTTGGCTCTCCAGGAACAATTTTCAATTTAATAATGTTGTTGCTACTGATGCTGTCTTTCTTGTTGAGTTGGACAGGAAAAAAAGCGACTTGAAGGAATGATTGTAAGTCTTAACCAAGTTATTGAACAGAATATCTATTGAACCTAATCATGAGGATCTATAAGAGATAAAAAGGTTTCTTGTAAAAAGTCAATTTGCATATTGTTTGCCACATGGTACTCATGTTCATCTGCATAATCAACTAGTTTGGTTGTTGTGCTAAGTCTGGTGTTGTCTTTTGCTTCAACTGTATTTGCTTTCTCTGCTATCATGTGCAAAACCATAAGATTCAATTTCTGTAGTGTTTCTATGATGATTAACTTTGTGTTTAGCTACTACTGCTACTATAAGTGCTATGTGTCCTGAAATTTTGAAAGTTTTTAATGAAGCTTTGAACTTGTAACTATAAATGATCAATTTTTGTTGAGAATCCACGCTTCTCTGCATCTACCTCATGTGTGGCATAAACCTCACATGGATAGTTCACAAGTGAAACAATCTATTATTTATATTTTCTCATACCTCCTATCCTATTTGCGTCAATGTAGTATTCATGACATGGAGCTCAATATTTGTTATAAGTGCACTCTCTACATCAATTTTTTGGGTATCTATCAACTCTTGAATGTGTTTTTTAAAAATCTTGTAAAGCCGATAGTCGCTGCTGTGACAAAAGTTATTATTTTCTTGTACTACATTGTTTTGTTTTGCTAGAACATCTAACTGTACAAAAAATTCAGTTGGCCTCTCATTCAAGTAAGCCTTTATCAAAACGAAGTTGTTAGAATTTCAAGACAAATTTTGTGCTTGTTTGAGATGTAATTTAGTTTGGTATATAGAGTATCTTCAAGCTCAATGACGTTGGCTTCAGTATATCATACTCTATGTGTTGCAAGTGACCATGCTACTCAAAATATTTTCATTTCAATTATATTTTTGCTTGTTTAGTGAGCTATTGTTACATGAAAGTGCTCAACAAGGAAAGGACAACTTGTGCCTACCCCATGCTTACATGCTCTAGACTTGAAAATGACCTTTTAGTAAGGATCAACTATTATTGATTTGAAAAACCTATCAGAAAGAGGAGATTGCAAGCTACTTCTTGCTTTGGTGAATTCAAGTTTGTATATTTCTTGCTTGTTGGCTATGAAGCAAAGATATTGGAGATGCTAATATAGGATTTGCCAATACATGTGAACCTACAATACGTGTGCATCATAATTTTGTCATTAGTGAGATTTTAGGCAATTGAGTGATTGCATTCCATAAATGTCAGGACACTAAAGAAGGGTTTGATTTAGGAGGTGGCTCATCATTTGGGATATTTTGCTATACTTGTGGCTTCACCAATGTGATAGGAATGGAAGTAGTGGTGGATTGTTGATTAGACAAAGCATGAAGGAAAAGGGCAAGTCTAGAATTTTGATGTTAGCCTTGGGTGCTAGAGTGAGTGTCAGATCCATGACACCTGCACAAAGTGGAGTCACAAATCTGCAACCACCAATTGTTAACATTGATGTTCATTCTCGCGAGTCAATCTATCAATTGACAGCCCAACACCAAGTTCTGCCAAGAATAACCTATTTGCTGATATCACCTGAAGGCATCACATAAAAGCGGCTTGCCAAACTATGGCTATTTACTGATACTTGCACGTGCATATATGCAATTGTTGGCATGATTTTCCCATTCACTTCTTGTATAAGTATAGAGGTAGGTCCAAAATTTACCTATGATGTCAAAGTGGTGACACTACTTCCCACAAGATGAGGTTGTGGCTTGCTCTAGATGTTAGGAGCAATGCAATAATGGAGCAATAATGCAAGAAGCAAAATGCTTAAAATACACAATACAGAAAGGTCATAGAATGGAAGGGACAAAGAGACATCGATCAGTATGGGCTACGTCCATGGAGAAACAACCACTCTTGCATTTTTCTTATCCAGCAAGGGAGAAGATACAAAATGCAAGTAGTTGATCCTCTCTTGCTATGTGAGCCACACCCTTATCATACAAAATTGACCACACAATTCATAAACAACTCATGCACCACTTTTCATGCATTTTTTGGCTTCGGGGATTTTGCCCTTGAACCTCTACCAAGGGGGCCTAAGGTATGTTGCCGGTGTCCCTTGGAACCCCTCGATGATAGTAAAAGGGCAGGTGCTCCCTCCCTACCCCCCTTCATGGGATGGGTATAAACATGGCTCGGTTTCAAACATGACAAAAAACAAATTAAAAAAAAAGATCAAGCTCCACATACAACAATCTCCCACGCGAGATTGATCATAGTAACACCACTGTTATTACGCCCACTAAAGTTATTTGGATCTGGCTATGCCTCATATTGTTCCTCATTCTTGAAGGCCAATTGAAATTGAGCAAGAGCTTAACTTCTCGTTGGTTACCACCTTAGTCAACATGTCTATAGATATTTGGCTAGTGTGTACCTTTTCCAGCTTCAACTATTCATTCTCCAAAATAGATCTAATGAAACGATATGCGAGATGTATATGTTTGGTTCTTGAATGGAAGACTGAAGTCTTTGTGAGATGAATAGCACCTTGGTTATCACTATACAAGTTGCAATTTTCTTGCTTCTTTCCAAGTTCCTCTATAAACCTCTACAACCAAATCATCTATTTACTAGCCTCTGCTTCTGTTGTAGATAGTGCAACAACCTTGCAACCTGGCTTACTGATATTTCACCTATAGTGAAAACATACTCGGTGGTATTCCTTCCATCTTTGCCATATCTGAATCAACATATCCTTGTAGAAAAATGTTTGAATGTTTAAAACATAATGCATGAACAATCGTACCTCTCAAATATCCACTTTATAGCCATCCAATGTTCTTTACCTGGATTATTCTTACTTTAGCTCACAACTCCCACTGCATGTGCAATATCTAGCCTTGTGCATACCATTGCATTCATCATGCTACCAATTGCTGATGTATATGGAACCCTTGACATATAGTCAATCTACTTCTATGTCTTGGGACACATATCCATGCATAATCTAAAATGATCAGTATGTACCCGTAATGCTTACTCCTCTATTGCTTTAGCTTCTATAGGAATAGATACAGCTCAGTGGCATCATAGGCTTGGACACAAGTGAGAAGGAGATGCAAATTATTCACTCAAGAAAGTTGTTGCTAGGTTTGAAGTAGGTTGATTTGGATTTTTGTGAGAGCTTTGTTTATAGAAAATAGAATAATCAGATTTCTCAGAGTTGGGAAAGAAAAGAAGAGAGAAAAGTTAGAGCTTGTGCATATAGATGTATGGGGTCTTGTTGACATATCATCTCTTGGTGGTTCTCATTATTACGTTACTTCAAGATGAGTTTGATTTTGTTTTAATCCATGGGAATCCCATTTTTGGATACAACATGGCCTAAAATCACCCTTTTTTTGACCCAAAATTGGCACTTAAAAGAATTGAGAGAAGTCTTGTAGAGGCAACACCTCTCAAAGACTAATCTGATATACATAAGGGGATCATCCCAGGTCGAATGTAGGCATAGGTTATCTAGGAACACCTTCAAGAAATCTCTCAAGCACTCTTTAAAGGCTTTAATCATCAACCTTTGGAATGTCATAAGAGGATTAGTGAGCCCAAAAATCATCACTCTGGAAGCATAGATTCCATGGCAAATGCTATCTTATGCTGATCCACTAGAGCTATGAATACCTAGTTGTATCCAGAGCATTAGTCAAGAAAGTTGTAGACTTCTTTTCTTGCAACTCTCTCTAATACATGCTCCATGAATGGTTGCAGATAGTGATCCTTAGGCGTAGTAGTATTGATTTTTTTTAAAAATTGACACGATATAATTTTGCCATTCTTCTTTAAGTACAATGACTATGGGGGATAACCAGTCTATATGTTCAATCTCGTATATGAATCTCGCATCGATGAGGTTTTGTATTTCTTCCCTCACAATTGTCGTGTAGTTGGGATTCATGGGATGGGGCTGACCGGTCTAATATCATCCATCATAGGGATAGTGTGTTGAACGACCTTAGGAGACCCACCCTTCATATCCGTATACTTCCAAGTGTAGCAATATTCATATTCATGGAGGAGGGCAATCAAGGCCGCTTCCTGCTTGATTGTGAGGTTATCGGCAGTTTAGGGTCTTCATCCTCAGATGCAAGGTCTACTTCTTTAATGTCAACAAAACCGTCATAATGTGTTGGTTTCCCTCATCGTCTGTTCTCTTTGCTTGCTCTAGAAGTATTTTGTGGTCTTGGATGGTGTAGGACTTAAAGTGCTTGGGGACTTGGCATAGATCAACATCTTCTTCCTTGGCATCTTCCAAGCTCTTCCCAATTGGGCTGCTTCTCCTTAGAAAAAGTCTTTTTGTTTGGCTCCTTGGGACCTTGTCCTCGAACGGGGGCTTAGATTTTGATGAGAACTTAACCTCTTATTGAGGCCTCTCTTCTGCCTTCATAGACCGTAATGGGCCTTTATCCTCTCTAACCTAGCTCCCTAATTGGAGGAGAATTCGTGGAGCATTGTAATAGCACCGACATACCTTAGCCAGCGGAGGTTGGTCTTAACATATCTTACCCCTGTTCCTTCCTCAGGTGCCATTAATATATTAATCATGTTCAAGGGGACTATAGCCATTGGCACCTTAGAGTCATGCACCACAATCTATGTTCTCTCTTCTAGAGCAAGTTTATAGTCGTGAGGATGTGCATCAAGTTATGGGAGAACTCGGTTCTGGCAGCGGAGCATACCAATGTTCATCCCGGTCCTCTCCTACATCCTTTTTGATACAGGCTTGGAACACATTCATAGAGGTATTCCACTGAGCAGTATCGGACTCAACTCTGATACATTTGGTTTGAGGACCATAATCCTATCTTGCGCATGAAGGGTCTTCCCAATATAATGTTGTAGCCATCCGATTGGTCATGGAAATCCATAACCATGAACCATATATGGCAAGTGAGCCCAAAAGTCTTGATGTCAATATCTCTCAGCATTCCTACCGATTGGACCATTCCTCCATCAACCGTCTTGACCACAAGATTGGTACTTTGTCTCGGGTCATATGCACTTACCCCAGCACTGTTTGGTGACTATGCTCACCCTTGCACCTCCATCTAAGATTGATGTGGAATCCTTGTTCTGCTAGGTGATAGGGGCTAGAACATCGGAATCATCACTTTTGAGGTACTAGCCTAGCTTATTGATTGATACCTTGAGAAGATGTGGCTCCTCCACAGGGGCTTCTACTGCCTCTTAGGGGTGACCATCTGAACATTCATCCAATCGAAAATATCTCTCCAAAGGATGGGGTTCCCTCTTAACAAGGTAGTAATGGGGTTCCCTCTTAACAAGGTAGCAATGGGCATTTTAACCTCTATGGATAAGAATGCAGCTAAGTCTATAATGCCTTATAAGAAGGCGCTATGGGATACCATACTCACATGCATAAGAAGACATAGAGACTCAGAAGGCGAAAAAGACAATACATCTCTACGAAATCTAAATGCTTGAATAGATAGAATAATGATCCAGAAGATGTTGGTCACATGAGTATACAACGTGCGGTTGCAATTGTCATCTGCGTATGGTTGTGGGTATTTGTGCCTCTTGGAATCCATGCTAATTTCATGATAACCCCACACACTATTAATGCCTTAACACATGGCACTCCCAGTGGACTGTGCGGATCAACAATTGACAACTACGACCTGATGAGAAGTCAGACTAGTGCTATGAAAGTACATTACAATCATTTTGGGCTATACCAAGGTAGAGAACCTGTGGAAATAGAATTTCCGCAATATTCATGAAACTCAGCTTCTTGATATCTAAGGAGCTAAGCACTTTTTTCTTAAGGACCTCACTGTTTGATCTTGACTCGGACTAGGAGCACCCTGACGGAATGCTCTCAACCCGCTCCTCGTTGTCCTTTTTCTTTGCCTTTTTGTTGCTTGCAATAGCTTCAGATATCCCACATCATTCGGCTTGAAGAAGACCACCAGTATTGTTTAGTCCTACCACTCCGCGTCCACCTTCTCTTTGTTCTCACCTCTACTGAAGTCGTTTTTGCCTACGTTATTCTTCTACCTCTGCCAGCCACCACTGCATCCGATTACACTGAGTAAGCGTCACTCTAGCCGGCTCAGACCACTGTTCTTGTGGTAGAGCTTCTCAGGAATTGTTGCTCTGGGCAATAGATTTAGATCTTGGCATCCTTGTAGAGATGTCGGGTGCTCAAACTCTTAGGGCCATAGGGATGGAGAATCTGGGAGAGGGGGAAAAGGACTGTGGTAATCAGCATAATGCACATGAAGGAACCAATCCATTGATTTTCACAAAGGAGGACGTAGCGGCAAGGTAAATGAGAAGGAGTGAGTTGTGTACTCCAGCCAAAAGCACAGCTTCCGAGGTTGATTCCGGCCGTCTTCCCTTTGAGCGTACGAGCTCTTACCTCCGCCAATGAATTATATCGCTCCTCCCAGGATGCTTCGACCATATCCACTACGCCTTTGCCTTTATCTGCAAGCACCCTATTGCGATCAACCCGCAGTTAGAGTCTGAGTGCATCTCATCGTCCCTTCCGCACTGGCCTTGCACCCACACCAGAAAGTTCACCTACCCCCCACCATCCGGAGGCCGTTGGTTGGCATGTTTCTAGAACTAAGGAATGTTGCCAGCATGCACAATCTAGGCTTCCCACTCCCGCCGCATCTCATCTTGCACAGTTGCCAGCAATTCAAAGATCTGATCCACATTTAACGTAACCGTTCTTCCAGGAACTATTACAAATCTGCATATTTTCCTTGAAGGCTCACTTCATGGAGAGTGCGGGTGTTCTACCCAAATTGCTTTGCATCCCGTACAAGCTCTTCAACAGTCTGGAGTCTGGATTCCAACTGCTGCATATGCTCCACCTGATTCTCAAGAGCGGCATTCTGGGTCTGTAAGGCCTCATTTTGAGTCCACAACTTCTCCAGTTGCATCTAATTTGCTTGTTGTGCCGACCAGTGACGTGCTAATCCCAACAAAAATCTACCACAAGCCTCCAACTAGAGTCTTGACTCTCAAGAATCTGCCACATGACTCTCAAGAGCAGTGTTTTGGGTCTACAAGGCCTTATTTTGAGTCTTCAATTGCTCAATTGCATCTAGTTTTCTTGCTACGCTGACCAGTGGCGTGCTAATTCTAGCAAAAAACTACCACAAGCCTCCAACTCTGGCGTCGCAGGCCGCAAAAAATTGCTAGGTGCAAAACTCGTAGTCGTGACCAAAAGTGCAAGCGTGGTAGGGAGGGAGCATGCAACTTGAGTAGACAGTGTATAATTGCCCTCCGTTATCATAGCCACCATCGATGTTGGGGTGCTGGCTAATTGTAGAATTCACTCTTGCCACTGTCAGAGAGAGCTGCCAAAGGCTGCTGTCCCTCCCAAAATGGATCCGAAGTTGGAGGTAATAGCCAGTGGATTCTCTTGCCACACGAGTCACTGCAACTGTGCTCATGGTCACTGCCATTCATGGCAACTCTGCACTACTTGTCACTGGTGCAACACTTACTAGGGCTCCTAGGTTGGTCATTGGTGGAGCGCTTGCTGCCTGGGAGACTAATGGCACTGAACTGGGTAGCGGGAGAGGGGTAGAACAACTATGGTAGCTGTAGAGAAGGCGAGCTTGAGATTAGCTACCACCTTCATTATTGCACCTCCTTCTCTTCGTTGATGAAGGCAACTCGATCTGTGGACCTTCAGGAACCAAGGCTGGCATCATCGCTGACATGCACAGAGAGACCTTCATGTCATTTGTGATTGGGAAGAGGAGGTTGAGCACCTGACCCACCTTTGTAGTGTTTGTACACCCCTTGCTGCTGTCTTTGCCACTCAAGAAGGTTTTTCCTGGAGTCTCTCCTTCAAGACCATGGGTTGTGTCTCGGCAAGCACTATGACCCCTGGTGTGTGCATGGAAATAGGGTATGTTTTTTCCTGGAAGAAAATCGACTCCAACACCCACCATCGACACTCTTCACAAAGTTGCACATTATTTTGATTACTGATGTGATACTCACCTCTCCAAACTCAAGCCTCCAGCACTGCTGTACCAAAGATAGGAAAGTTCTGACCCTTTACATCCATGGGAGGAAACAAACATTCTTAGGTGAGCTCCATTGAAAGCGTGCACTGGCCACTATGTGTCACCTCTGTGAGTTGTTGCACAGCTGGACCGTCTCTGGGTGAACAATGATACACACCCAATCGATGCTGGAGAAACTACAGATCCTGAGTTGATGCGAACACGTATCAGTGAAAGGATAGGAGACAAGGTGATCAGAAGGATGAGCGCCATACCCATGAGTGTGAAGATGTAGGAGAAAGGAGCATATGAATGAGCCAGAGTGAGGAACTATGAGTGAAAAACGAAAAGAACTGAGCTAAGCTCCTGTAAGTGCCTAATAGATGAGACATGCAAGGTCGTTTTTTACTGGATTCGAGGTAATACTAGCAGTGAAGAACCCATCATGGCACAGACTGCACGATCTCGCTATTGGATACTGCTCCCCCACTGGGCACCAAGAGTACGAGGCACTCCGCAGCTAGAAACCATTCATGAGAAGAGGCAGGACGCGGCCATGGAGGTCTGCCTAGTAGAAAGAGGTCAACCTACAATACTCAAAGATCCAAAGTAGGCCCGAACACAGCATTTTCAACTTAGCATCTGGCCCATGCGGCTGTTGGAGATCAGTACTAGTTGCACTTTCTTGAAGAATTTCTTTTTTGAGGCTCAATCCACCCTCCGTTTCCTGCGTTCTTGAACTACCTACATCACATAATAGCTCTCCATATGGTCTTCCTATAACTGCTCCAACACATCCACTCAGAATTCCATAAAGTCTTGTGGAAGTACAATGCAAAAACTAGGCACCACACATTCCAAGGGCATGATTGCCTCCGTTCCAAATTCAAGTTTGATTGCTCCCACAAAGTGGCTACCTGCCACTCTGCAATGTGCCTTGATGAGCATTGCTTCTTGTTCATGCGGCAGAACACATGTGAGCAAGACATCCATCAAGTGTTGGGGGTAGAGTTGCCCAACTACCACTTCAAATTTGTGGGTTTGCAATGCCAACCGCTTTTGTTGATCTCTTGTCAGGTACTATGGCATCATTCTTGAAGTCATATAGAGTAGTAATTCATTATACCATGACCAAGGAGTCTCTTAACGTACCTCCTCCACATCAGTGTCTGCAATACTAGCTACCATAAAGACCGTCCCGAGCTCCACATCAAAAAACTTATTGTCGATGCCGGTTTAGGGCTTGCCAGATTCTAAAGGAGAAAGATAGTCTACAACCGTGTGCTACGATCTAGGCTTGTGTACCACTTTAAAGTCAAATTCTTGAAGGAGTAGCATCCAGTTCACAAGTCGGCCGGTGAGATTCTACTACTTGACTAGATATAGAAGTGAGGAATGGTTGACATGGAACACGAAATGATGAGCCAGGAGATAATGCCAAAATTTCTTTACTAAAAAGATCATTCCTAGACATTCTCACTCTATGAGTGAATATTTTCTCTCTGCTACAAGAGTATGTGGCTCGCATAATACATGGGTCTATACCATTCGGCTTTGTCCTCTTGCGTCAACACACTGCCCACTGCTCTATCTAATGCATCCACAAACCCGTGGAATGTTTTGTCCCAATCTAGAGGTATCAACACTGGTGCTTGGGAATGAGCTGGCGATAAGCCTTATCAAACTCTTTGGACCAAAAGAAGGCTTTAGGATCCACATACGCCTGTGCATTTAATGGAATTGCCATGTGTGCCAAGAACCACAAATGTCTGCCATGTAGTTGGATTTTCCCTAGAAGCCGCAAGCACTCCTTTGGATCCGAGGGTGCAGGAGCTACATGATGACTGCTACTTTGTCAAGATCAACCACAATACCTTTCGCACTGATGACATGCCCTAGCAGGTGGCCACTGCGGACCATGAATGCACACTTTATTAGGTTTAGGCTCAAAGACACTTCCCAACATCATTCGAAACATAGCCGTCGTAGGTGCTCCAAGTGATTTGATCTTACCCTAAACATGTTGAGATCATCCGAGAAAATCTATGAAAAGTGGAAGGGGCATCCCGTAACCCAAACCACATCACGGTGCATACCCAAACACCCCATGCGGTGATGAATGCTATCTTAGGTTGACCATTTGGAGCCATCTGGATCTAATTGTAGCCACTATAACCCTCCAGGAAAGAACATACCTCATGTCTCTCCACCTCATCCAACATCAAATCCATGTAGGTAAAGGAAAATGGGTCGAGCAGTGTTGCGGCGTTGAGCTTTGGTAATCCACATAGATATGCAATTTCTTATTTTTCTTGGGTACAATGACAATTAGAGAAATCAACTCATTGGTGCAATGAATCCTACTCACAAGAAATGCTCCAATACTAGTAACCTTCACCTACTTGGCCACATGTGGGTTCATCTTGTATCTCTGCATTTTGGTTGCGGTGGCATCTTTCTTCAAGTTGACTCGATTTTGGTAAAACTTGGGGTTATGGTCCCTCATGTTAGTGTAATCCCACAAACACATCTGCAAACTCCGTGAGCAGTGAGACCACCTTCATCCAAAATTCCTCAATGAGCAGGGTGCTAATCATTACTGGTTTGGAGCACCCATTTGTTTTGAGAAACACTGTATCGAGGACATCTTCCTAAACACGGGTCACTCTCTCATCATGCATTCCTCGAATTCCCATGCCTACTCAAAAACATCTTGCAAATCTAAATTCACCATAACTGGATCTTCCATCGACCCGATTTGCGATAGTGGAGTTGCCATACCTGTGAGGGTCCAGGCAGGAGGTACTGTGTGGAGATCTCCTTGACATCAATTGTAAAAAAAGGGACTAGATTTGGGGTTGCCTACAAAAACTCTTCCTCATCATCATCCAAGACATCCCCCATGTTGACCGTTTTTAGCCAAGACTAGGTGCACTACTCCATCTAGTATACAAGTTGCTCCTATTGGCATGCAGGCAATCTTCTTGCCTTTGTGCAATGACAAGGTATTAAGCTTTGAATTTTGTGTGACTCTAGCTTGTTGTAGCCAAGGTCAACCCAACAAAAAGATGTACTCTAGATGGGGCGCCTCCATGTTACAAACTACGAATGAAACTATAAAGTAGATCCCCACAACTTTGAGCACAACCACTTTTGGAATCCCCAGTGGTCGAACCCACCACTAATCTGCCATCCGCACCATGAATGGTGCTGGCTTCCTTTTCATCCAGCCCATCTCATGACAAGTCTTCGAGGTGACAATGTTGACACCGGGCTCTCCATTGATGAGCACTTGTTAAAAGAGTTGGCCTTGTGCTCTCACGAAAATAACCAGGATGTGAGTGTAAGTGAGTGGCACTACCGGGTTTTAGAATTGATGCGGCATGAAAAAGTCCACCTTGGGCACTGCAGTTCCACCCCTCAATGATTGGATGAGTTGTTTGTGAAACTACGGCACCAGCTTTAGCAATCGACCAAGGGAGAACGGAATCAGCACGTCTAAGAGATACTCAGCTTCGGATTCATTAGTGTGTGTGAGTGACATTGCCGGTGGTTCTGTTATCTCTAGCACAGGTTCTAGAATGACCATCGGATGTTGGAATCCATCCCCAACTTGAAATGGCAGATGTGCACCCTCAGAACGCTGCACTTTCGTGAATTGCACTTTGCAGATTGTCCCACCATTGGTTTGTGAATTGGTACCTCTTCTGGTGGATTCTCCTATTTGACCCAGTCAACAACTTGCCATCTAACCGCTTTCTGAACGGGCCATTATAGTAGTGTAGTTGCCTTTTCGGATGATCCCCACACCACTTTGCTAGAATGGGTCACGACATTGACTTCAAGTGTGACTTCTGGATCATCATCCACAATTTGGACCATTGATGTACATGGCATTTTCTCGACTATCTTTTACCACTGCATCTTTTGCTAGTCCCATTCTTGGGCCTCTTAGCATTCATCCCACCAATGACCCTCGCATAGGCAGAACATGCAGCTCTTTGTTTGAGTTCCACCATAACCATCACCTCCTCATTTGTGGCCATGGCCTCCTCTGCCGCCACCACCTAAGGAAGAAGGTTGATCCTAGGACTTCTCATTCCTAGATTGCTACGTGTTTATAGCTTCAAGATCATTATTTGATACAGGGGCTGTCCATTGCATCTATCCCTACAATCTCAGGCCTCATTCATTGTAGTGACAGTAGGTTATAGTGCATACTGGTCATGCAGATGGCATACCACTTCTTATGTAAAGCACACTCCATTGCGGAATGTCTCGGATTCTGATAGTGAACACACCAGAGTTCCGTTCTTCCACGGCTTGGTGAGTGTCCTCTGGTCATAGCAAAATTGCCTTTTCCTCCTTTAGTGGTCTTTTTGGGCGGCTTCTCATCTTTGGCTTTTGACTCCTCATTACTTTCATATGAGGAACTCTTGTCTAAACTCTCATCATCAGCAGACTCATTGTCACTCACTGACTTTGTGCCTTTTACTTGTGATTTAGATTTGCTTTTCCCTTTGGAAGCCTTGTGATACTTGGTTGTCTGACCTTGAAGTGCCTATCCATCATGGATTGCTTGTGTAATAAGATCATTCAGAGGAATTGTAACTTTGTCCACAGTCGTCACCACCGTCTGCACATCCTTGGCTAGTCTAACAATAAAGTACTCATTGAGCACTTCCAATGCAGGATATTGGTTGAGAGGAACGCATTGCAAAAGTTTCTGAAGTTGATTCACGTAGTCTTCCACATCCTGATCATCTTGCTTTAGGATCCACAATCCATCTAGAGTTTGTAGAATCGTCTTCTCTTTGTGAAACTACCTCATGAATGTGACACTCATAGCATAGTAAGTTTGGAAGTGATCTACAGGGTATTCTACCAACCATCTTGACGCCTTCCCCTCCAGAGTGGACTAAAAAATTGCTTCCTTTTATGTCGCATCCACTGCACTTGGTACATTTAGTGCATAGATCTTGTCAAACGGTCGGACATGTGCATACAGATCATCTCGAACCTTCCCCAAAAATTTGGTGTACTTGATATTTGCCACTGCCATTGGGATTGCAATGACCGGAATGACTGGAACATGACCGCCTCTTGCTGTTGGAGATTGCAGAGTGGTGAATATACCTTGCATCACCGATTTCACCTACCTCGTAGTCAGTGATGATGATTTACCCAAAACTCATCTACAACAGGCACCAAATGTGAACGTCAAGCGCCTGCAGCTACGTTCTTTAGGTTTTGCTAAACTGCTCCATGATCCTCCAGAGTCTGCTAGTAGAAATGGATCACCTAGGCCATCAAGGTAGCCTCATTGTTTGGAACTAGGGGATTCGGAGGTCCTTGTGATCATGTTCACATGCATCGTAGATATGTGAATTTTTTCATGCAAGTACCAAATCTGCCAAACGAGCTCCTAGGCGAGACGTCAGTCATCAAAGCAAGCATCGTGCCTATTGGTATTAATAGAGAATAGATCGATAAGCACCTCGTGAATCTGCTATCGCTTACGGTCAATTCTCACTAGCAGATTGGCTACAAAAAACCAAACAATTCTCAAAATCTATGAAGGGGCCCTAATTGGATTATGATGATTTGACCAAAAAACTACATTAGAAGAACACAATGTCTTAATATCATCACAATGCAATAAGGGAGTTTCAAAATTGAAGGAGAGGTGCTAATCACATAATGATGATCTGAATGAAAATAGAGATTAGATGATTTAAACAAAAATGTGAATACTAGAAATCAAATAGGTCTTAGAGTGATAGTTTTCAAAAACTCATCACAAAAGATAAGGGAGCTTCAAAGGGTCAATAGTCCAATCCTTGCCCAAACGGCCCACTATCTCGATCCTCTACCACTCCAGCTTATCCAATAGGTCGTGGTTGAGTTAAATGTTGCCTCGCCCATAAATGCAGGCACGACTATTATGGCATGAGGCTTGACACCCACAATATAAGCAAAAAATGCGAAATTATGGTCACCAATGTGTAACACATAAGAAGATGCTACGGGATACAAATAAGAACACACAGAGACTCAGAATGCAGAAAAGATGATACATCTTTGCGAAATCCAAATACATGAATAGATAGAATAGAATGATCCACAAGAAGCTAGTTGCATGAATATACAGTGTGCGGTTGCAACCATCATCCATGTATGGTTCTGTGTACTTGTGCCTCTTGGAATCCGTGCTAACTCTATGATAGCCCCATGCATTGCTAATGCCTAAACAAAGTCAGCCACATCTCAAGGTTGGGTAATTGGCTCTCGACCTATTGATTGTGACTCTTTGAAGCCCTAAAAGGACATGTGGCCCTCTTCTATGACCTGTTGCCATGTGGGGTCATCTTCAAACATTTTATGCCTTAGGAGAGAAAGCTCCACCAAGGGGCTACTTGATCCTTCCTCTTGCACCTTTTCTAGTAGGGGGGAGGATTTAGGGGCTCTATTAAGGGCCTCATAGTTTGGATGGATTGTGTCTGCACCATTACTAGGCTTGAGCCATTGCTCAAATCTCTCTTAACAATCCTATACTAGATGTTGTGCCTTAGTGAGGCATTGTCTTTTGATAGCGGGGTTGGGGTATTCACAGTAACCCTTAGGGGTTGGTTTTTCTTATAACTTGGCACCTCCCTTGTATTGTCCCTACATTTTGGCAGTTAGTTGATTGGATTTTGAACTAACGAGGTGTAAACTAAAGATGATGAAGTGCTTTGTCCTTGTTAGACCCGCTCTAAATAATTACTCTATTTGATCTTCTTCCTACCTTAATCACACCCGTATAGTTCGTATCCTTGGGCTAGGGTGTACCCATTTTATCCCTCTTAGTCTACTTATAAAATTCCGTACTTAGAGCTCTAGCTTGGGTCGTAGTTATTACATTTAAGGATACAAAAGAAACTTGGTCCATTTCGATACTCAATAAATAAATGCTAATCTTAGAACTATGGCCGTTCTAGGGGCCCTACCCACATTAGACAATCTTTGTAAAGATGGTCCACTCTGCACCCAAAGCAGAACGACTCCCTTGTGTTGGTGGTAGTTTCTGTAGGCAAGGTTTCATCATATTTATAAGGATAATCCCTTACAAAGTGAGGTCCTTGGCATTTAAAACAAGCCATCGATGGATTGGTTGTTATTTTATAATGTATAGCATTGCATAGGTGGTCTATGAGTCAAGGTGTTCATGGCTTGAGCTTTTTGAGTATGAGAGCTAGAGGCAATGGGAGGTTTTGAGCACTATATTTCCCTAGATTGGTAGATGGGGCTTCTTGAATGGTCAACTACCCTCGATTGGATGAATTTGATGGTATGGTCAAGGTCGGGGCAGCCTTTGTTGGTACACTGGGAATACACTGGTTGAGGGATAACCTTCGGGTAGAAACATTGGGAGGTCCCATGGTTTCCCCATTGAGCACAATGGACACAGTAGAGTGCTAGCCTAGCCCTACGGTGGGGTCACTCATTGGTAGGATGGTTGCTCGTGCAGATGCCACACCACACGTCTCATCTCAAAAATATGTGAGGATTTCTTAGGCCTTCCCTCATCAATCCCCCCTTGAGTTGTTGGCTTAATTGATTCAAATGGTTGGTGGCCAACTCCTCCATATTTACGCCCTTAGTGGGTGGAGTTTCACCTTTGCTTCACTTGCACTAATGGTTTTACTAGTTTGGGACACATTAGATGAAGCCACTTGTGCCTTTTCTACTTGGGCTTTCTCTTTCATGTTATCGGAGTCCCACAACCCTATAAGGAAGTGTGGCAAGATTTGCACATCACTCATCTTTTGTGTGGCTCATACTGTGAATGTAGGTGTGCTTAATCTAGGCAATATAATCACAAAGGCACTCCGTCTCGTTCTGCTTAACCTCATACAATTGGTTAATAGGTCTTTTTTTTGGACCAGTGGGGCCAAACCGCACTATGAATGACTTTCTTAGCATATCCATTTGGATTTTTCTTCAAAGTTCGCACTATACCACTGGCCTACCTTGCCTTCAAGGCTCAGTCCAAAGGAATTGAACTTATCCACATCACCTATGTCTCCAAAGGTCTTGCGGATTTTTTGAAATCTTTCCACATGGGGCACTAGATCTCCTTCTCCTAGGAATTTAGTAATAATTTTGGAGATGATGATTGGTTTGCTCCTCAAGGAGTTGGTATAACTTCCAATGAAGGTTCACATAGCTCGTATGGTAGCCTTTTTCTTCTTGGACAATTGGGCGATGCCACTCATTAAGTTAAATCTTATGGCTTGCAAAATCCTTTTATCGCTTTGTGCCATCGATGGTCCTAACATGTAAAAACAAAAAAAAAGTGCCTATGTCATGGCCACCTTCTGATCAAAGATGCAAAATTCCTATGACAGGAAGGAGACATCTACAGTCTCAAGTAATAAATTCTTTTCTCGGGCGCATAAAGCAAGATTTTCTCTTTTCAGCTTGTAGCAGTCCTTTTTCATATGGCCCTTCTTGCCACAATGGTAACACTCAATGTTCCGTGCCCTGGATTTGCTACGAGACTTTCCTCTTTCTTGGGACTTCCCCCTAAAATGTGATCTACCCCTTTGCACATTTAACACTGCATCCTGCTTATTGCCATCCATAGACTTCCGTCTAATCTCCTCGGCCAACAAGCTACCCACAACATCATCAAATTTCAGTACTCCACCAGGTGCAGAGTTACTGACAGCTGTACGGAAGGTATCCCATGAGGATGGCAATGAACATAAGAGAAATATTGCCTTAGTCTCCACATCAAAATTCATCTTCTGAGCCTGAAGCTGGCTGAAAATAATATTGAATTCATTCAAGTGAGAAGCAATGGAGACCCCTTCCTTCATCTACAGCTCAAACAACCTCTTCATGAGGTAAACTTTATTAGAGGCAGTTTCCTTCTCATAAGTGGCACACAGTTTTTTCCACAAGTCTTCCGTAGTCTGCTCATTTACTACTGTGAAATAAACTGACTCTACAAGATGAAGTCTAATAGTAGACTTTGCTAATGCATCCAACTCATTCTAATCATCCTCAAACATATTTGCAGGCTTAGCTTCAATCCCTGCCAAGGGTTTCCACAAAGAAAAGTTTATCCCATCAAACTTTTTAATGCAAAAAACTCCTTTTCAGACATGGAAGAGGATTCCATGATGCAAATGAAGCAGCATGTCCCCCCTTCCTAGTGCTTGCACTAAGATCCTCATGGCTTCTTCAGTGAGCACCATTTGTGGTGTAAGAGGATCTACGGGCGAGGAGGGAGATGTACCATAGTTAGTGGAACTAAAGGTGGATTATAGAAAGTCATTGGCCATGCAAAGGTGGGATTGGTGGGTCCTGATCCACCTGGCCCTGAGACTAGCATTTGAGGTGGGCTTGGCCTTATTGGTTGTACCGATGATGGCCTAGGAATAGGCACCCTCATTTTGGGAATCAGTCTTCAACCATGGGGTAGGGAGTGTCTTTTGGTCCACCTCCCCAAGTTGGATACAGAAGGGGAAGAGGAGCCATTGTTTGTGGTAGTGTTGTTACGAGAATTGGGATTATCCCATGATTTTTTAATCTTTCAATATTTTGTTGTGGGATCTAGCATTTTGTCGCATAGTTGATGTAGTGTGTGCTCATTGTTAGTATGAGTGTGTAGTAGTGTCT
This sequence comes from Dipteris shenzhenensis, assembly GCF_047967505.1. Classification (NCBI taxonomy): domain Eukaryota; kingdom Viridiplantae; phylum Streptophyta; class Polypodiopsida; order Gleicheniales; family Dipteridaceae; genus Dipteris; species Dipteris shenzhenensis. Next base: position 31,005,474 of record NC_141626.1, read on the forward strand.
GCACCACTTATCAATGAGTGTGTAGCAGTGTGTGCACCACTTACGCGATGAGTGATGGTATGTGTAGCAATCTGTGCACCATCCATACCCATGGTTGGACATATATGGCTATGGCCATATGAGTGTGTAGCAGTGTGTGCACCACTTATGCGATGACAATATGTGTAGTAGTGTGTGCACCATTCGTATGATTTTATACATGTGTAGTAGTGTGTGCACCATGCGATGGTATGTGTCACATGTGTGCACTATCCATCTATGATTTGTTGATTTTGCATCACTTCAATGCTGAAAGATTGAATAATATTGGTGATTGTTTCCAAGGTTTCTTATGCTAGAAGTATTTGCATTATTGATGGATGTGGTGGATTCAGGGGAAGAATAACTAATCGGGCGATGGCTATTGGTGGCAAGCATTTTTGTGTGCATAAGGCACAACTAGTGATGCTAGAAATAAACAAGGCTTACTTTAGAGAGCCTAGTTTTTGAAATTACAAATGCAAATGTGCATATTTTAATTTTTGGAACATTAGAGGCTTAGCCTAAGCATGTTAACTATAGTGGGAAAAGCAGATTATGTCAATGGAGATGAAGCAAGACCAGATACAGTGGCCACACCTGTCACTCCTACAGTTGGAGGCAGGGGTAGAGGTCAAAATGCCGCACAAGTAGTTGGAGCTGCTGCTCTAGGAGCTCCCATAGCAGAGTAGAAAAGATGGGATTCTAAAGACGCACAAGCTCTATCAGTGATTTCTCTCTCTATCAAGAGGTTCATTATACCTCACATTCGGTCATGCAAGACATCAAAGGCAGCTTCGGAGGTATTAGAGATTATGTTTGCAGCAAGAAATGATGCTAGAGTTTCCTTAGCGAGAGCTTTCTCATACGCATATGGATGAGGGAGATTCCATGAATTCTCACCTCACAAAGCTTCAAGATTTGAGGGAGCAACTGTTGAATATTGATGAAGTCATCCCGGATTTAAAGTTACTTATTGGATATCTTGGGTAAATGCTTCCATCACACCATAAATCGATATGCTGTAAGCCTTCTATCCTCATGTTCTCTCTTTGCATTGCACCTACTTGTGGACCCCTCCATTTTTTTTGCAAAGGTGCATACTCTTCTTCTAAATCAATGTGGAGGTGGTAAAGTCTCTTCTTGCTAGATAGTTCTTCAATGTTGTGGTCACATGTTGCCATTTTTCTGAGCAACGCTGTCCCGTTGCTTCACACCCTTGTCAACTTTTATTAAACAAAGTGTTAGCAATGGACTTACCACGATAAATCCATGTTAATCTTTCATGGGGATGTTTAAAAATTTCAAAAACAGAGGTTCTTAAAGGTTAGTTATGAGTTTCTGACAATAAAATCTTGCAGCCTACATAAGTCAACAACGATAAGTCCATATTTACCATGATAAGTCCATGTTTATTTGTCATGCGAAGGTTTAAAATTTTGAAAAAAAAAGATTCTTAATCGTTAATTATGGGATTCTGACACGAAAATCTACTACTGGCATGAGTCAGGACGACACGGAACCCACTTTAAAGACAGAATATGATAGGAGCATTTGCCAATTCAATTTTGTAGATTTTGGAGCAAAGAAAAATAAGAAACTAGCAAATTTCTTATGGAGGGCCCCAAAATGAGTTCTCTTTTTTTCTAATGGTGTGTTTGAGGGGGCTTGGGGGTTTAGGGGGGTTTGAGGGGGTGTTTTGGGATGTTTGGCAGGGGGTCGGGGGGTTTGAGGGTGTTTAGGGAGGGTTTTGGGGGTTTAAGGGGGTTGTGGGGGTTTAAGGGGTTTTGGGAGTGGGGAGTTTAGGGGTTTTGGGGGGATGTAAAAGATGGTTTAAGGGGTTTTGTGATATTTTGGGTGTTTGACTTGACTTTGAGGGATGTGTTTAGATGGAGAGGATGAGTAGTGATAGCTCATTGGATGGGGGGCCACGCCTGAGGAGCATGGAATGGCTTTGTGAGAGTTTTTCTTGTCCTTACATGGATTGCAGGCAAGATTCATCATCAGCACCATATCATCATGTGCCACTTGCACATGTATGGAGAGGCACCACCACTATATATTGGTTGTCATGCTAGTGGATCATTGGTAAGCCAATGGTATTTGAGTAATTCATGAATATTTAATTTGTAGGAAAAGTATGGTTGGTCATACATAAGTATCTCAGCCTTGATGAGGTTAGTGCAAATCATGTTTGATTTAAATTGTTTTAAAGTTCCTCGTTGTTAGTACTTGTTCCTAATTGTTTTAATTAGTATCTCTTTCTTAATGATTCTTGGATATGAAAATGGCAATAGGTTGCTCCAGAAGATGTTGCCTACGCCAAATACCATGTCCAATTCCAAAGACAAAGCAAAGAAGGTGTTGGGGCAAGCATGGATTATGACACCATGTCCAATTCCAAAGACAAAGCAAAGAAGATGTTGGGGCAAGCATGGATGGTACCATAATCAATACCCACCATTGTTAGCATCTTCTTCACTTCATCTCTTGATGTGGGCTTGGTATTTGGTGTAGGCAACATTTTCTGGAGCAACCTATCACAATTCAAACATACATAGGCTTGGAATAATGATGATTCGGTATACTAATCCATACATGATGATTCTCAAAACAAACAATATCCAAATAATGAGTCAAATTAATGCAAGAGCTAACCTCATTAAGGCTAAGACACTTGTATCCGACCACCCATACTTTACTTGCAAATTCAAGATTGAGAGACAAGCACATAGTTTAGACATCCTAGCACCCTTGTACAACTGTGTTGATTGCAACTCTTGCATTTTGACCTCAGACTCTGACATCACATGTACATGGGATGTAGTGCCCCTAAAAATAGAATCCATCATGTCGACCATACCCTTGTCATCATCCGGGAGACTATAGTCTTACTCAAAGTGTGAAGGTATATGCATACCCTCGTCAGCCTCCTCATCCTGTTTTAAGATTTCGTGTAAATATAAGATCTTGTCTCAAGTTTTCGTATCATAATGATATCCAATATTAGCCATGAACTAATTAAATAGCTTTGACTTACTGATAATCCATCAACACGTGCAACACCAACGGTGGGTACTGGTTCGGGCTCCTCCCCATACATCCGCAAGTGGTGCATGATAATACGACGTTGATGTCATACTTCTCACTTGCAATGAGTGCAATGACAATACAACCTCTCCGTAAGCTACTTTGTGCTCCTGGGCATTGGTGGATCATTTGACGAGCTTCCACTCGTCCCTTCCATTTGCACACTTATAAAATCACAACATAAGTTGCAAGGAAATATATTAACAATAATAAAATAGCATCTATGAGCTTCTTTTTTAACTTTAAACAATAAGTGTCCTGAAGCGTCGCTATATAGTGATGTTTTGCTCTGTTCTGTCGCTATATAGCGATGATTTGCTTTGTTCCGTCGCTATATAGCGACGCTTTTAAATATAAGCATCGCTATATAGCGACTGACTTGCGTCGCTATATAGCGATGTTGTGGGCTAAAACCCAAAACACCTTGATGCGGTGCTTTCTTTAGCAATCTCTATTGTGAGAAAAGCAATCTCTCCTCCCACCTATATCCGATGATCTCGCTTTCCTCCTCTCTATTCTCCACTCCTTACCACTACTCATCCCTCTCCTAACACTTGTGCTTCCTCTCCACCCTTCTTCCTCTTTGCTTGTGTGAAAGGAAGTTTTTCAAGAAGGTGAGTCTCTTTGAGCAATGTAGGTTCGTTTTTTGTGAGATTTCGTTTTGTGAGTATTGAAGCATGTTTCTCCTTATATTGCTAAGGCTATGTGCTAGTTTTCATGCTTGATTTTCAAGGGTTAAAGACAAAAAACGAGATTTTGTGAAAGCAAGAAGACTCAACTTACTAGTCTTTTTTGTATTTCTCTTCCTCCTCTTTCTCCTTGTCTCCTCAATCCAATCCCTTTGAGAAGTTGCTTCTTTAAACTCCTCCTTCCTCTAACTAGTTATTTGAAAAATGGTATGTTTCCTCTCTTTTGTAGGGCCAATCCACAAAACACCAAGCGGGACTATTCCAAGTAAGAAAGTGCTTCCTCTTTTTGCCTTTTGTTATTTTTGTTATTTGCATTGGTCTACAGCTAGTGCCTTAAGCGCTAGCTGTAGTGATGGGCGTAGGAACCCTCTCTTCCCCTCTCTTCCCTCTTCTTTCCCTCTCTTCTCCTCTTCCTTCTCTTCTTTTTCCCTCTTCTTTTTCCCCTCTTTCAATCTCTTTTCCCCTCTAATTTTTTCCCCTCTTTCAATCTCTTTTTCCCTCCTTTCCTTCTCTTCTTTTTTCCCTCTTTCAATCTCTTTTCCCCTCTTCCTTCTCTTATGTTTATGCTCTTTTTCCCTCTTTCAATCTCTTTTCCTCTTTTCCTCTCTCTTTTCCCTCCTCTTGCCCCTCTTTCAATCTCTTTTTCTCTCTTTTTCTTTTATGCTTAAGCTTTCTCTCTTGTTCTTTTATGCTTATATGCTCATGCATAAGCATAAGCATATGCTTTGTTTCCTTTCCCTCTTCTTCCTCTTATGCATAAGCATAAGCATATGTCTCCTTCTCTTATGCTCATGCATAAGCATAAGCATGAGCATATGTCTCCTTCTCTTATGCTCATGCATAAGCATAAGCATAAGCATGAGCATATGTCTCCTTCTCTTATGCTTATGCTTATGCATGAGCATATGTCTCCCTCTTTCAATCGCTTTTTTTCTTTTCCTCTCTCTTTCCCCCCCTCTTTCCTCTTTTTCAATCTCTTTTTCTCTCTTTTTCTTTTGTGCTTAAGCTTTCTCTCTTTTTCTTTTATGCTTATATGCTCATGCATAATATGTCTCCTTCTCCTCCTTCTCCTCTTTTCCTCCTTTCCTCTCTCTTTCCCCCACTCTTTTCCCTCTTTCAATCTCTTTTCATAAGCATATGTATTTGCCTATGCATAAGCATAAGCATATGTCTCCTTCTCTTATGCTCATGCATAAGCATAAGCATGAGCATACGTCTCCTTCTCTTATTTCCCTCTTTCAATCTCTTTTCATAAGCATATGTATTTGCCTATGCATAAGCATAAGCATATGTTTCCTTCTCTTATGCTCATGCATAAGCATTCTCCTTGCCTCAATCCTCAGCTGATGGGACAAAACCGCATCTGACTAATGACAATCCTTAGTGCATGGGAGACTCCTCTATCCTCGAAATACTAGGGTCTAAGCATGAGCATATCTCTCCTTCTCCTTTCCGTCTTTCAATCTCTTTTTCCCCTCTTCCTCCTTTCCTTCTCTCATGAGCATGTCTCATTTTCCTCTTTTCCTCTCTCTTTCTCCCCCTCTTCCCCCTCTTTCGATCTCTTTTCATAAGCATATGTATTTGCCTATGGTTAAGCTTTCTCTCTTTTTCTTTTATGCTCATATGCTCATGCATAAGCATAAGCATAAGCATGAGCATGAGCATAAGCTTTATCCCCCTCTTCCCCCTCTTTCAATCATAAGCATATGTATTTGCCTATGCCTATGCCTATGCTTATGTTTGTTTTTTGTTTTCTTGTTTGTGTCTACATTAGACATGGGATCACGTCGCATGTTCGATGAGTATGGACAGCCTCGCGGGAGGAGACATCATGATCTCTATTCTCCAATTACAAAAAAAAAAAAACATTAGTGGGGCAAAACAGGGCTTGGTATGGCCCTATTTAGCCCCACTAATGCTTTTTTTAAAGTTCTGTTAATCGTCACTATATAGCGACATTTACTAGTGTTGCTATATAGCGACGTTTATCGATGTCGCTATATAGCGACGCTTTATAGCGACCATTCTTTTTCGATGCTTATAACGACCTTTGCGCCCGTAAATTTTTTTTTAAAGTTAAAAAAACGTCGGTATTTTCATCGGAAAAGGGCCTATGCCTTGTAGTGGTATAGACCCTCTTTATTAATGCTCCAAGTGCTTATGAAATGTTAGGTGTGACTCATTTCTTGACTTAGAGGACATAAGTGACTAAGAGATGCTCTTCATTTGTAAATTACAAGAATCCATTCTAAATTCATGCTAATACAAAAAATTGGTAAGACTCCAACTGCTTTTTGTGAATGGATAGGTAAGACCCATTTCTTGACTAATACATGAGATCCTAAGAGGAATTGTTCATTTCTCAACTCTACAAGAATTGTTCTCTGTCTGTGCTATTTTAAAAAGTTGATATATTGGAATATGAGTTTGAGTAGTTGAGTCAACACCACCTTGGAAAAAGCTAGATCTATGAGGAATAACTCCTTCATGTGGGTCGTTATAAGAAGCTATGTGTTTTTTTCCAAGAAAAGGCCAAAACACATGATAGAGATATCCCTAATTTAGAGCTCAAAGAAACCCATCCTACTAAAGGTGCTCTCTAGAAAAACGCACTCCACCTTGTTATGAGCCTTCACAAAGTCCAAAAGGACAAGAAGAAAAACAATTATTGACACATTAGAGGAAAAAAAACAAATTAGAATGCCCGAGGGACAAAACAAAGCCTCAAATTTATTGGAGACGTTGGCCATTTTTGGAAATATTTGACAAGATAGTCAAGTGGGTCTAGTATCAAGTCAAAGAAAGCAGTAAGAGTTTTCATACATAGGATTAATGGAAGAACTAAGAGAACTTTGAGAAGTTTCAACAAGATAACTAGCCTTGCTTTATTTTGCAAGAGATTGTCGTAGGTTTGGTTTGGAATTGCAATCGTTTAAAATAAATTGTGTAAAGATAAAGTCAAAAACCTAAAATCCATAAATTGGATTCCATAGTTAGCGCTTTAATTAATGGTGCAATTTTATTAAGTGGTACCAATTTATCCTTCGAAATCTTATGCGGTCCCATATGCAAGATTCTAACCTTACATGTAATAGCTACTGCTTGAAAGGGGTGCACCAATATATAGTCTAAGCTTACATATGCCAAACTCTTGTTTGATGCAAGCAATCTTCCTTGGAATTTTCATACTTTTTAAGTTGAATATCCACTTGGGATTTGAGTACCTAGGTCACACAAATTTTGGGTAGCTCTTTTGACTAGACATTATAGGTAGACTTAGTCACACGAAACTTAAGAGTTTCCACCAAAAGAATTGAACAAGATTTCAATATCCAATGCATGAGAAGTATCATATTTAAATAATCCATGACTTGATTATGAGAACCTTAATCATGAGTACTACAATTTGAATAATAAATCAAATCCAGTATAAGGGGGGCATTCTTAGTAAGAGGGAGCGACATTCTTGTCATATGGGTGATATCTAGGATTATAATTATTAGTATAATAATGGTATAGTTTGTACAATTATTAGTATAATAATGGTATAGTTTGTACAGTGGGTGGTAAACATATTGCCTATGAATTATAAGGTGAGAAAGTGATTCTTCTCCTAAAATTGTCTTTCATGCACCTTCATTGCAAAATGAGATTTTACATAAAATGTCATTTTGTAAATGTGTTTTCAAATAATTCTTATATTTTCCCATCCACCTTGAAAAAGAACAGTGTTGAAGAATACTATGTTCAAGACCACGATTGTATCTAATCAAGAAACCTTTCATGGGAAAGCGATAAAAGTTGCAATTTCATTTGAAATGACGTACTCAATCATGGGCAATCTCATCAAACATTAAAATCCATGAACAAATAGTGTTGATGTGATAAATAGCAAATGCAAGAAACACTTTTCTAATTTGGTTGTAAATAGCATATGCAAGCAATACACTTTTCTAATTTCGTTTAGCCTCAATATCATATTGGGCATATACATCTTACAAGATTAAATTTAATATTATTATCCCAAATGGACAAATTGGGGAATACATTTGTAAGGTTTGGACATGTATTGGATGCCATGATTTTATACAATTATAAAAGAATTTCATTGTTTAGTGACTTTTTTGAAAGATGTAGAACTATACATTGTTTCCATCTCATAGGAATTTTGTTTGGGATTGAAATATCATGTTATTATTTTAAAGATACAAAAGACATCGAATTTCTTTCGGATTAGAAATAACTTGGGAGTGTGTGGTACTCATACAACAACATTTTGTGCCCTTTCTACATTTTAAACAAAGTAACTTACAGATATCAACTCTTGGATTATATAGTCACAAATTGTGCTATGGTTACACTTTACTCGTCCTTTTCTATTCCTTTTCAAGTCATTAAAATTGACGGATAGCCATGATGGTGTCACTTTTGCACCTAGGAGTCTTAAGAATGGATTTATAAAGCATCTGATTCAGCAATCCTCCATTTGATTGGTCTCAAGATGCCTTTCAACCCGTCATATACATGGATATACATACTATAGATGTACACTGAACTAATACATATGATTTGATTTTATTAATTAGTTACACTAGAAATAATTTTTACATCTTATTACAAAATAGGTTTAGCCGATAATGCAAACGTATGAAATTTCATATTGCAGAAATGAATAATAAGATGTCTCTCTCATATCCCTCTTTGGGAAAATGTGCCTATGTTTAGCCATAGTCTTATTTGGGTTATATTCACTTCTGTTATATCAGTCTCAATTCATACGATAACGAGTGCTTCTTATAAGACCCTTTTTAAGTCTTAGAATAGCACATCTATTAAAGAGAAAAAGAAGAAGAAGAAGAATGCAAGGAAATATGACGTGATGAGCCAACCACCAAAAGTCATGTGATGTGATTATATGATAAGATTGCCTTCTATGATTTGAAGTATAGATTGTTACAAAATGATTTTCTTTGTATAGATTGCTTTAGAGATGGGAGAAAAGCGAAACAATTGTCTTTCAAAGACATTTTATATTTTATGCCCCAAAGGTGTAGGTCATGTTAAGAAACCTTTGACATCTAATGTATGTGAACAATCATACAATTATGTCATGATCCAATAATGTCATGTCTCATTCACTATCATTGGCATCCAAGGTGTTGGATTTTTTTGAAGGCCCATATGCACTACAAATGTTATCATTAGCAAAAAAAATTTTATTCCATATATAATAGAGAAGTACTCTCGATCTTTTTAAAGAGGGGGATAGTGTAAGGCTTCTCTTGTAAGATTGTTTATGCACTAATGAAAGGATAGAAAGCTATTTTAATTGTATTTTTTTCACTTGGGATTGTTTATGCATGGTATGCTCTATAGATAACATATTATGTTTAAATGTGATTACATATTTTGATCACATGAAGGGGAAAAAACTATAAGAATCACACTAGATCCACAATTTCTATTTTAGGATTCTCATTTTGGACATGACATATTAATGTACCAAGGCATCTTGCTATACTTTAGTGTCACTGAGAATGAACATGAGTTGTAAAGGTGTACATCTTATCTTGTCTGTCAAGGTTATACAAAATATTAAGAAACTTGATAAAAACATAATTGCCCATGTACAATTGTTAAGATAAATGGAATAGTTCCAGTGTAAGCATACTCCTTCTATTGAATGATGATGTGTACGATCATTACCTTTTTGGTTGTAGTAAAGAACTCTTTTGAATAATCATAAACTATTATCAAGAAATAATATACTTGTACATTAAAGACTTACGACAAAGTGCTTGGAATAAGTTAGAGAGTATATGCATAAATTGTATTAATGCTTGTTTCAGAAAAACCTTGATAAATGGGTTGTTGAGAAATGTGCTTGAGAATGATGAACATATTGCTTTCTACTATGCTTTATCAACGTCAAGGTGGAATGGCTGCTTGACCTTTTTAAGAAGAGCATTGGGTTCCAAAATGCATATAGATAATTAAAGTGTAATAAATGCATTGATGGATGAAAGCACGAGGACATTCAAATTTAGAAAGGGTTCCAAATGCATGGGCTATTATTTCTTGTATGGAATGAAGGGAGAAGAATCAAAAGAAGAGTGGGCACATTTCAAGATTGAAGAAAGCTAGGTTAAGTAATACAAGAAGTCAAAAGATTTAGAAAGGGTACCAAATGCATGGGCTATTATTTGTTGTATGAAATGTAGGAAGAAGAATCAAAAGTAGAGTGGGTACATTTCAAGATTGAAGAAACCTAGGTTTAGTAATATAAGAAGGTGGCGGAAAGATGGGGGGGCTCGGTAAATCATGGAAAGTACAGATGTAGAAGAATCCAAAATGAAGGGTTGCATAAATTTGTTTAAAGGGGAATATACCTTAGTTTGTTTTCTCCCTCAATGTGGGATGTGTAGGGGTTGCTTCTGAGTGAGTGAGAGTTTTGATTCACATCTTTTTAATGCTTTGCCACAACCAAAATAGAGCGCCCATAGACTAGTGACTTCAAAGTAAATCTTAGTGTATAGAATGAGAAATTTGAGAAAGATGCAAAGTTATAGCTAGGTGTATAGAAAATATTTTTCAATTAGAACTGTGAAAAAATTGTAAAGTTAAAGGATACACACACTTTTTTTGGCAAAATAAAAAGGTACACACAGTGTGCGCCAGCGCACACGCACACATTTTTAAAAAGTGAAACCACTGATTTAAATAATTCAATGTACAACTACTACCATCCATAGTGTGTGTATACACACACACACACACACACACACACACACACGTAGCATGTTTTTTGGCAAATTATAAGTAGATCATGTCACAACATCAGGAGCTTTGCTTAGGATTTCCTCTCAAGATACGAGGTTTTGATATGACGGTGGGGCTCGTTGCAATTTGGAAAGAAAGTTGGATCATGGCCAAGTGGAGAATTGAATTTCTTCAATGGGCCTGCCTTTTTGAAGAAAGGTAAGGATCTCTCTTGAATTAAATTGATGTGCGTGGACTCTAACTCGGTCTTGACGAATATGGACTGTCAGTTAACTGCCCCACGCAGCAGAAACTGCAATTCACAACAGCACTTCACATGCACACTTGGCCCAAATCTCCATGAATAACCAATGGCCCGATGGCACTCAATAAAATGGTAATTAAATAAAACAACTACGTAGTTTCAATTCGTAGGAGTGCATTAGTTACTATGACCTTCCCCAACGAGGGCAGGCCAAAAATCAGGAGGTTTTAACCAATAAAAGATGAAGAATTTGGCAATTTATCCTAAATTCCAGTTGGGTCTTTTGTGAACAATGAATGAGAAACGTGTAGGTCACCTGGCAGGGGGGCTGGAACCCGTTAAATGTATTCTTGCTTTCATATTTGTTTAATAAAAATTTATCTCGCGTCTTGGCCGGCCAAATGTGACGCGCATTATTATATCTCCACGTGGCCGTTGGCCAGCATATTATAACGTTATCATTGGTCTATTTTCTCCTCCCTTTGGAGCATGCGCGCGTGACACTGCGCGGTCCCCCTCCTCTGTGGTCGGCCAGTGACGAGGAGCCGTCGATGTGCGGCAAGATCGACGGTGCAGAGGCGCGAGCCGGGCCTGCTCACACACATACCTTTCGTGACGAAACGTACGAGTCAGGAAGGCTGTAGCGCGTCCATGCGGCAGGCCAACGGAAGCCGTCGGATGCAGATCGGACGGTGAAAATTGCCAGTAGACCAGGCCGGCGGGAGCAAAACAGATTTGACTTTTTTACAAGGGGTTTCTCAGCGAGGACGATGAGGTGGGCGCGGGGGGCTGATGATGGAGTCCACGTCATCCGGGGTGGGGTTGGTTCCCTTCTCGTGGGAAGGAGGACAGGCTGGAGGTGGGGCTAGATTTGGCGGGGGGCGATAGATTTGAGGTGCTAGGTTTGGGCGGGCCTAGATTTGGCGAGCGTGCATGGTAACTACTAACGGGACGTGAAAAAGTTGACGTTCCGTTGAATTTTAATACATGCAACGTAAAACCTTAGATCATCATCCTCTTCGTCTTCTTATCTTCTTCATCGTCTTCTTTGCGTTGGCTTCTTTATGTTCTTCAGTATCTTCTTCTTATTATCTTGTATGTGAGCTTCTTCATCCTTTCGTGTTACTGCAGGTTATCGGACAATTGATTGGGAGGTCCAAGGAAGGGGCGACGTTATCCTTGCCACCCGTTTGTGGTGTAGACCTCGACTTCTTGCTTCGGACACTAGGAATTCTCCTATGCTTTTCTTCCCGTCATTCACAAAGCACGCTCTCTCTCTTTTTCTGTCTGTCTGTCTCTCTCTCTCTCTCTCTCTCTCTCTCTCTCTCTCTCTCTCTCTCTTTCTTTCTCGCTCTCTTCTGTCTATTTCGGCCCGCACAGCTTTCCCAGTACCCCCCTCCCCCTCTCGCTACCTTCTTCTTCCCCTTCGTTCCTTCCATTTCCTCCCCCTCCTCCTCCCTGTTTCTATCGCTTCCTTCATTTTGCTTCCTTCCCATCCTCCCTCAGCCCCCCACGACCCTCGCTTTCATGCCCACCCTTCCAAGTTCCCCTCCTCTCCTTGCCGAAAGGCTGGCTCTCCTACCTCCCTAGCCCTGTCACCTAACTCCACCACCTATGGATCCACACCTTCCCCCCTACCTTGGTTTGCGCAGCACCGCCATGGAGCAGCTGCAGCACCCGACTGCCAAGAACCGGCTCCTTGCCCCCTTCGAGCCTAGCATCCACTCTTCTTCCAATTCAGCTCTCACTGGTAAAGAGCTGGTAGGAGGACAGCCAGATGTCGACATGCTCCTTGCCAACGCGGGCTACACCGTTAAGAGTTCCGAGCTGGTCCATGTTGCTGAGCGCCTCCAACAGCTGGAATCGGTGTTGAGTGCGGCGCAGGACGCTGGGATCTCGCATTTATCATCCGATGCGGTTCACTACAACCCATCGGACTTGGCAGGCTGGATTGAATGCATGATCGGAGAGCTTGCTCCGACTCTACTAGAGCCGGACACTCCACAAGGGTTACCTCCGGGTATTCCGTTCGGGGAGGGTTTCGGTTCGTGTTCGCTTGATTCGCAGCTGGAGGGAAGTTCTTACATCGGAAATGGTAATACAGAGAAATCGTGCAAGAGTGGCTCCTCTATGGAAGCCGTTTCTCAACTCAAGGACGGAATTACGCAGCAAAAGTCAGTGATCGGAACTGCTCCTAGGTATGAAGTGAAAGAATTCTCGGGAATGACGCTTTTGGAAGAGCTCGAAGATTTCGAGTACGAAGATGGAAGCGACGATCGAGTTTCGTCCACCCACATGGCAAACTTGTATGCAAGCCTTCAAGCTACAGAAACAAGAGCTGAGCTTCCCGGTGGTTTTGATATGCATGATCACGGTGCAATTCCAGTCGCTTCCGAGGCGCCCTTTCAACAGAAGCCCTATTCTCAGCCGGAGCAGTTGCAACAACCGAGACAGCAACAAAGCATGAAGAATGGAGTTCGGTCCTCTAATGTAGGCAACGGAGTGCCATTTCAAGATGAGTTCACGAGGCAGCAGCTTGAACAGCAGCCCGGTGAAAGCGGTCGTGTGCTTCTTCCTCAAAAGCAGCTCCGGGGCGTTGCCAATGGGCTCTATGCGCAGCAACCTGTCATGTACGCTGATGTGGAGGAAGGCGCTCAAGAGACGGGGGTGCGACTTGTGCATCTACTGATGGCCTGCGCAGAGGCTGTTCAGAACAGTGAGCTTGGGGCAGCCCATGAAATGATCAGGGAGATCCGGAGGCTCGCATCTCCACAGAGCGGGGCGATGGGCAAAGTGGCAACGCACTTTGTTGAAGCTCTCGCCACACGCATATATGGAGTGAACTCGCAGGATTGGCTAGGCGTACAAGCCAATACGTTGTCAGAACTGCTCTACTACCACTTCTACGAGACTTGCCCATATCTCAAATTCGCTCATTTCACTGCTAATCAGGCTATCCTGGAAGCTTTCGAGGGTCACAAGTTTGTCCACGTTATCGATTTTAATTTGATGCAGGGCTTGCAATGGCCAGCCCTCATTCAAGCCCTAGCACTCCGGCCTGGAGGACCTCCACGTTTGCGCGTGACGGGAATAGGGCCTCCACAGCCTGACGATAAGGATGTTTTACAGGAGATCGGGATGAAGCTAGCTCAGCTTGCCGATTCTGTTAATGTGGAATTCCACTTCAGGGGAGTCGTAGCCACGAAGCTCGATGATGTGAAGCCGTGGATGCTTCAAGTGCAAGCAGGAGAAGCCGTGGCTGTGAATTCTATATTGCAGCTGCACAAGCTGCTCCATGAAGAGAACTCTCCAGCTGCAACAGCTCCGATAGAGGAGGTTTTACAATCAGTCAGAAGCCTGAACCCTCGAATAGTCACAGTTGTGGAGCAAGAGGCAAATCACAACAGCCCATACTTTCTCGACAGGTTCATGCAGGCGCTACACTATTATTCGACGATGTTCGACTCGCTGGAAGCGTGCAATCTACCACCTCAAAGCTTGGAGGTTGCTCTCACAGGGATGTATCTGGGTAGAGAGATCGCAAACATCGTGGCCTGCGAGGGTGTGCCAAGGTACGAAAGGCACGAAACGCTGTCGCAGTGGAGGATAAGAATGTCAGGCGCGGGATTCAGGCCTTTGCACTTGGGCTCCAATGCGTTCAAGCAAGCAAGCATGCTGCTTACCCTATTCTCAGGAGAGGGTTACACTGTGGAAGAGAACAGCGGATGTCTTACCCTAGGCTGGCACAGCCGGCCGCTCATTGCAGCCTCAGCTTGGCAGTGTGGCTGAAATTCTTGCAACTCTGATGTACAATCGATGATCGAGTGTGTTGTAGATACCTGAGACCGAGAGAAGTTAAATTATGGTATGATGAAAGTGTTACCGGGTAGAATAATCACTCGTAATTCCTTGTATACGGTCCCTCTAATCTCGCAAAGTCTTCGACATGAGGCAGATTTTGAGTTCATCCTCACAACAGTTCCAGTTCCACCCTGCACATCCCTGCAGGGGTTCTCTGATCATGCCGGGGAGCCAACTGCGGGGTCGCGTTCTAGCTTCAGATGCAGCTGGTTCTTCACGGAAATCATACATGCAATTCTTACGTATCCAGACTCCCAGAGGCCGGCAGATTTCTTCTCGCTGATGATCAGCTCCATAGAGGCGCCTGAAAGTTGAGCGGCAGTTACAGGCAAGTTGCCTGCACCCCCGAATCCCCATTTTGACACAGTCGGCCCAAGACATTTCGACATTTCACATAAATTTTGTTGACTCGGTAGGATGCAGAAGGATGCATTGTATATTCTGTACGTAAAGTCTGAAAGGCTCTTGCTACTTGTACAAAGTGGTCATTGCCAACGACCCTACAGCGGGTCGCCTTAAATTTGTAAATCTGACTCATTTAAGACTCACCAATATAGATGGTGACTCTGATAGATACTATGATGGCCATGCTCTTACGACTTGGTGTTTATGAATAAGCGGCTTAGTCGTCATTATCGGGCACAGAATCCAGATTATTTCATCAGCGTGGCGACTCTGATCGATACTGTGCATTGTGATAGCCATGCTCTTTATCAGCGGGGCGACTTGTGTGTAGAATGCGCGGCTTGGTCGTCGTTATCGGGCTCAGAATGCAGATTCTTTTATCACTGAGAAGTTTGAACAACTGCTGTGTGCATGGGGCCCTAAATCGCGTTACTGGATGTTATATTACGGTTCACCTTTCCCATTTTGCTCGGCCCATTCAGCGTCGCTGATCATTAGATTTATCGATGTTCAATTTTCACCGTTCAGCGGCTCGTTTCTGCATTCCATTTCCGTAAATGTTCGTGACGTTACAACTGTGTTGTTTGTTTCGATCGTCTTCATCAAACTTGCGCAAGTTGAGTATACTTCGAAATCAAATCAATCCCCTTCAGAATCATTGCCCTGCTGTCCCGTCTCATGGTGGGCAGATTGTCACCTACCTATCCGGCTTCGATGTCCATTTTTCCTGAGCCATCACCATGCTGAAGGAGACAATCAGTAAAAGCAGATTCCTCTCTGTAGTTAGCCGCATGATGTGTGATCGTTGTGCGATTGTCTAGACGGCGCAGCGAAGAAGGCTGCTTTCCGGGGGGCCCGAGCCATCCGTGAGATACCACTCTAGAAGAGCTAGAATTGTAACCTTGGTGTCAACACTTATTGCGATGTTCTCCACGTCCTCCTTTGGCCACTTTTGATCAGATAGCGAAGGGCGCTGCAACGCTTTGGAATTTTATCCTTCTCTAGACTCCCATCAGCGCAGCATACCAGGTTAGCTACTTTACATATAGCTCAGGTGTAGTCTCAATGCTCGCCTCTTTCAGTCCCAATGAATACATATGCGACATCTCCTCGTTGCTGAGCAGGGGTCTTTATGAGAGCGCTTTGTCTTGTTGTTCAACATCCATTCGGTGATGATAGTTTCATATAGGTTTTTTTCAATGGAATTGTTTTCATATATATTAGCGGAACGACTGACTATATAGTGTAATGGACGTGCGTAGAGGGGAAAAGGGTGGCACCCACTCAGCTCCTCGCGCTCAAGAAGTGCAGGAGTGTGTGTGAAACATATATCGCGGAGTGATGTGTGGTTGGTCGTATGCTGCGTGTAGGGAGAAACTCATGAATGGAATGGGAAGTTATTTCGCATTCAGCTGATCCACGAACATGCTGATACACGAATATGTCCATGAATTTGTAGTCGAGTCTGCGATGACTAAAATATAATTTATTCCACGTTAATTTCTAAGTATTTTCCCTCTCGAAATTCCTATTGCTTTTTTAATGGTTAAATAAATTGCATACATGAAAACTGAGAAAAAAATATTGTAAATGGTTCGGGGTTTAGGATGCCTATAGCTCATGTATTCTGGAGGAAAATATGACCATCCTTCCATTTGCGTGGAGTCCTAAGTGTGTGTTGTAGCTTAGAATATCTTCGTGTAATTGAAGCAAGAGGAGTGCATGGGTGAGAGAGCTTTTGGCTTGATGTTGGGTTTAGGATGCCTAGCTCATGAATTATGAAGGAAAGTATGTCCATGCTTGCATTTGTGGACATGGAGTCATACGTGGGTGTTGCGGCTATAAATTTATTAGAATATCTTCGGGTAATTGAAGCAAGCGGAGTGCATATGTGAGATGTGTTTTGGCTTATAAACATGTGAGGAGCTAATAAGGTGTGAGCATATGTGGCTTTGGGGATGAGGAAATCCATATACTCATACCTCATTATCTCCTCACATGTTTAGCCAAAACACTACTCACCCTTGCACTCTTGCTTCATTACATGGAAATGTTCTATGTTGGTACCACCTCTCATGGTCTTAAAAGATGATGTCAAAGTTATCCCCTGAGTGAAGTATTTGATAATATGGTACACTTTCTAAGCAAGTTGACACATGACTTTCTAGCTACATTGTTTTGCAAGCATGTATATTTGAGGGTCATCAATTTATGGTCTACAAATTTGTGCAATGACTTCTAATATGCAAAGTAAAGAAATGAAATAGAGTAGAAAGCGATTAAATGAGGAATCGTATGTAACACAAGATAGTCTATAGAGTTGGTATTATATATTGCAATATGGACATCTACAATTGTTGCTGAACATGTTTGTGGATGTGTGTTGCTTCCAATGGCATGACAACATTGAGATTTGGATTGACCGATGGGATGGTTCAACATAAATTTATTAGTATATGAAGATGAATGTTAGTAAAGCTCAAGCACATGCATTGTATTGTTTTAGCCTTAGCATTTGTTGATTGACATTGCAAATGTAGGCTTGGTAGGGAATTTTTTTCTTCTCATTAAAGGGACTACAATAGAATATGAATATGAGTCTATGGCCATACATGGGATGAGACCTTGATCAGAGATGGCAATTATTGTGTGTGGTTCTCTTCCATGGTCCACTTCTGGAAAGTTTGCAAATTAAGCATGCCCTAATAGGATAGGCTAGTAGTAGGGTTTAGTTTGTAGAGGAGCATGATAGAAGTTTTAAGCTTAAATGTTGCAGAGAAGTGACAGTTCAAGTGGTTTGGGCATTTGCCCACCTGAGCTAGCTACTTGTAGATTCCCTTGGGAAGACCCCTGTCGCCTGTCAACATAGGCCTTGGGTGTTTGTGCCCCTTATATGTGTGTGTGAGTGGTTAAAAAGAGAGTTCAAATATTTGCTAATGAGAGGATGAAATATACCAATGAGGGATAGGGAGTTCAATGATTCTAGGTGAGTAAAAATGAGATTATGATGAGTTATGATAGACCTAATTGGAACGAATCTACAATATATATTCTTATTGAGCACCCGTCATTTCTCGCATGTCCACTGTGTTAAGGTAGTGAACTTTCAAGGTGCTAAGCTGGACCTTTATTTTAAGTATTGGGTAAGGGATCATGCTAGACTATGGGATATATCTACATTATCAAGAATTTGATGTTCGTGGAGGACATGAGCACAACTTAAGGTAACATATTTGTTGCTCTAGATTTGTCTTGCATGGCCCCTTGTCCCACTCTTAAGAGCATTCATTGTGTACAATACCACATGGATCATCGTGCATCAAACATTGGTACATTGTCATAGTATAGACTTGTATAAGAATGCATCACCTACTTTTCAAAAGAATCCAACAAGATCTGTAAACTACCTATAAGGACTACCATTAGGAAAGAATCAAGATTTAAGGCCTTAAAAGAGCCTCTTATTAGTGTTTCCTAATCCTTACAGAGGAAAGAGATTTAAGGTCTTAAAAGAGCCTCTTATTACTGTTTCCTTATCCTTTGAAAGAGAAATGATGTGTACCAATGATAGTGCTCCTTTTTGTGAGACAATGCCATGCTGAGGTGGCATATGTGCAATCTTGATGAGAGTTCCTATGGGTGGAAACTCCTCTTACATAGGCCCCCCCTGCCGCCACATGCTTAAATATTCCCAAGTCCCCTACCATTGCTTGCAATTGCGTTAGATGACCATTGGCATCTCCTTCAATTACTTGTGGCCATGTTGGGTTTGTGAGTTTCTATCTATGCTACTCTTGCCTTGGTTTACTATAGTTTCTATCTATGCTACTCTTGCACATGATATCCTTTGTAGCTTATGTCTCGGTATACCTCCAATCTCCGATTTGCAAAGGCTTACCATTAATTACAGTCAAAGCACAACTACTCTAGTATG